>NC_058080.1:110127731-110469753 GCF_014858855.1 Bufo gargarizans
CGGAAATCAAGGGTATCGGGTAAGCGTTCTTGATCGTGATGCGATTGAGACCCCTGTAATCGATGCAAGGCCTCAACTCGCCGCCCTTCTTTTTCACAAAGAAAAATCCAGCCCCTGCCGGGGACGAGGATTTGCGAATGTGTCCGCGTGAAAGCGCCTCCCTCACGTACTCCTCCATGGCCTCATTCTCCGCTACCGACAGTGGATAGACTTTGCCACGAGGAGGAACGGCACCGGATTGTAACTCTATGGCACAATCGTATGGGCGGTGCGGAGGTAGGGCAACCGCGCGCACCTTATCGAATACATCCCGGTACTCTTCGTATTCAGGAGGCAACAGAGAGTCCGAGGAAGTACACAGCAACTTGACAGGCCCATGGATGCAACTAGCCCCACACTGCGGTGACCACGAGAGGATCTCGACCGATCTCCAATCGAAAGTCGGATTATGCTTCTGGAGCCAGGGGTACCCCAAGACCACCGAGTAGTGTGGAGACGAAATAACCTGGAGACAGACCGACTCTCTGTGAACGGCACCAATGGCTATCCCCACTGGAAGGGTCTCATGAGTCACGTGTGGCGGCAGAAGGGGTCTGCCGTCTATCGCCTCAAGAGCCAGTGGGGAACCTCGAGGCTGCAGAGGAATGGAATTGGCGGCAACGAACACTCTATCAATGAACAAACCACCAGCACCAGAGTCCACCAACGCCTGGGTCGTCACCGAGCCCCCGACCCAGGAGAGGACAACCGTGATCAGTGGTTTGTCAACACGGGAAACCGGGGACGAGGAGACTCCACCCAAGATCTGCCCCCGACAGGACCTCAGGTGCAAGCGTTCTCCCGGACGGTTCGGACATGCCAACCGAAAATGCCCACCGAGACCACAGTACATGCATCGGCCCTCGCGTCTCCGGAGTACCCTCTCCCCCTCAGACAGGCGAGCAAACCCCCGCTGCATGGGTTCACCCCCAGACAAGTCATCCCCAGGAGGCGTGGGAGGAGAGGGAGGCACGGGTGGGACAGCAAACGTAGGCGCCAATCTGTTAGGAGACCTCCGCAGGCTCTCCTTAAAGGAAGGTCTCTCCCTGAGTCTGGTGTCAATCAAAATCAGGAAAGAAATAAGAGACTCGAGCTCCACTGGTAGGTCCTTAGCTGCAACCTCATCCTTCAAGGCATCCGAGAGACCATGAGAGAAAGCAGCGACCAGAGCCTCATTATTCCAGCCCACCTCTGCTGCCAGGGTACGAAACTCAATGGCGTATTCAGCTACGGATCGTGAACCCTGTCTGATGGACATAAGGAGCTTCGCAGCAGAGGCAGCACGAGCCGGCACATCGAATACCTTCCGAAGAGAAGCAACAAAACCGGAAAACTCGGCAACCACCGGATTGTTGTTCTCCCATAAAGGGCTGGCCCAGGCCAAGGCCTTGTCCGAGAGCAGCGAGATCAAGAAGCCCACCCTTGATCTCTCAGTAGGAAAGGCATGTGGCAGCAACTCGAAGTAAATGCCCACCTGGTTAAGGAAACCTCGGCACTGAGTTGGCTCTCCCCCAAAGCGCTGTGGAAGGGGGGCAGAAACGGTCATACCCTGAAACACCACAGGCGCAGCAACAGGTGTCAGGGTAGACTCTGGCGCAACAACCGGAGCGGCAGTAGGAGCGGGCCCAGGAGCGACAACCGACCCATCGGCAACGGAAGCTAAATGAGCCGTGCGTTCAAGCAGGGTTTGCAACGCCACAGCGAACCGACCCAACAGGTGATCCTGCTGATCAAGTCTGGCAACCAGCGTAGGTAGCGAGGGTGGCCCTGTACCGTCAGAATTCATGGCTTGGTCCTAATGTCATGGAACCATGAACCAGACGTACAACAAGAGATAAGTGGAAAATAAGAAGGTTTTATTGAAGAGCAAGCCGTAAGCAAAGTCCGAACGGATGGCTAAACCGAAGCAGGGTCTTGCGGAGACAGAGGTCAGGAACCAGAAGGGTAGTCAGACGAAGCCAGGAACAGGAACCAACGGGGTAGTCAGACGAAGCCGGAATCAGGAACCAACGGGGTAGTCAGACGAAGCCGGAATCAGGAACCAACGGGGTAGTCAGACGAGGCCAGGATCAGGAACCAGAAGCAGCAGCAGTCTTGGAAGCATGTGAACACAGGAGGACCAAGCAAGGAACTGAAGCCACAGACCTCCTATATATATGAGCTGGGCATCCAGCTCCTCCCAGTGGGAAGGAGGAGCCGCAGGGTGGGAGGCTACAAGAAAACCCCAGAAACCAAGATGGCCGCCAGCACATGTCAAACGAAGGGAACAGCAAGGAGGTAAGACCATGACAGTGACAAAAAGTTCAATCTTTCATGGACTCAATATGCCCCTCAGCGAATACCTTGGGGTGTCTTATTTCTGAAATGGGGTCATTTGTGGGGTATTTATACTGCCCTGGCATTTTAGGGGCCCTAAAGCGTGAGAAGAAGTCTGGAATATAAATGTCTAAAAAATTTAAGGCATTTGGATTCCGTGAGGGGTATGGTGAGTTCATGTGAGATTTATTTTTTTGTCACAAGTTAGTGGAAAATGAGACTTTGTAAGAAAAAACAAAAAAAATAAAAAATTTCCGCTAACTTGTGCCAAAGAAAAAAAAATTTATGAACCCGCCATGCCCCTCAAAAGTGATCATTTTATAGGGCCGCAGCGATTTTACTGTGTTTTTGCAGTGACCAAAAAAATTATAATATTTCTGTCACTGTGGTGGGGCGGACAAAACGCAAGTGTGCGCACAAGATCAGGTTAATCGGGCGAACACTTTGTTTTTTGTAGAGCCTATAGAACATATCCTATTCTTGTCCACAATTGCGGACAAGAAAAGGCATTTTCTATATAGTTCTGGCAATGTGCGGATCCGCAAAATGCGGAAAGCACATTGCCGGTGTCCGTGTTTTGCGGATCCGCGGTGTCCGTGTTTTGTGGATCTGCGGTGTCCGTGTTTTGCGGATCCACGGATCCGCAAAAACACATACAGACGTCTAAATGGAGCCTTACAGGGGGGTGATCAATGACAGGGGGGTGATCAGAGAGTCTATATGAGGTGATCACCCCCCTGTCATTGATCACCCCCCTGTAAGGCTCCATTCAGACGTCCGTATGTGTTTTGCGGATCCGCGGTGTCTGTGTTTTGCGGATCCACGGATCCGCAAAACACATAACACTCTTGTCATTGATCACCCCCTGTAAGGCTTCATTCAGACGTCCGTATGTGTTTTGCGGATCCGATCCGTGGATCCGCAAAACACATACGGACCTCTGAATGGAACCTTACAGGGGGGTGATCAATGACAGGGGTGTGAACAGGGAGTCTATATGGGGTGATCACCCCCCTGTAAGGCTCCATTTAGACATCCGTATGTGTTTTGCGGATTCGATCCATGGATACGTGGATCCGTAAAACACATACGGACGTCTGAATGGAGCCTTACAGGGGGGTGATCAATGACAGGGGGGTGATCAGGGAGTCTATATGGGGTGATCACCCCCCTGTCATTGATCATCCCCCTGTAAGGCTCCATTCAGACGTCCGTATGTGTTTTTCAGATCTGCGGATTCGCGGATCCGCAAAACACGGACACCGCGGATCCGCAAAACACATACAGACATCTGAATGGAGCCTTCCAGGGGGGTAATCAATGACAGGGGGGTGATCAATGACAGGGGGGTGATCAGGGAGTCTATATGGGGTGATCAGGGGGTTAATAAGTGACAGGGGGGGGTGTAGTGTAGTGGTGTTTGGTAATACTTTACGGAGCTGCCTGTGTCCTCTGGTGGTCGATCCAAGCAAAAGGCACCACCAGAGGACCAGGTAGCAGGTATATTAGACGCTGTTATCAAAACAGCGTCTAATATACCTTTTAGGGGTTAAAAAAATCGCATTTACAGTCTGCCAGCGAACGGTCGCCGCTGGCAGGCTGTAGATCAGCTAGTTTATCTGCAGTTCCTGTGAACGTTCACAGGAAGTCTCGCGTCCAGGAGGAATAACAGGGCCGCCGCAAAGACGCAATCCTGCGTGCGGCGGTCCTGTAGTGAATAAGCACTAGGAGACATCTGCCCTAAAAAGAGACAATTTTTTGAACTTTTTAATTTAAAAAAGCATAGCAAATCTGACAGTGCAGTGTGTTTTTAAACAGGTTGTGTGTAACTTAACACCATCAGCAATCAATAAAAAGAGAAACAGAGACAATAGAGAAAAAAAAGTGAGCTCGAAAACCAAAGAATGTTATAAACAATTTTATAGGTCAATCTGAGCACTTTTGATTTGGGTCAAATTTATTCATATCTGAATAAAATCTTAGAACCAATTAGAATGTGACCCAAAACTAATTTTAAAAAATTCGGTCCTTTCTAAGTCTCTAGTCTTCGGTATTAGTTTAGTAAGGAAAGTGAAAATACTAAAATACAGTACATAAAAGTACCAGCAGATGGCATCTAACAAAATACAGACATATATAATGCAACAAAAAAATAATCATCTAGCCTAATTGGCAGAGTAGTGAGCATAGATATAACCAAAAATTCAGTATTCATAAAGAAATCATAAATTAGGAACTCTCCTTTGTGAAATCCAGTGACGGCTGACTGATGGACACAAAGATTAATCCTTTGGTTGTGTGCAGTCATGACAGAACAAGAACGGAAATGCATCCATGTGAATTAAACCGTACACTACTAATCTTAGGCTTGTTTCATACTAGCACTAAAATGTTCTGGCAGGCTGTTCTGACAGAGGAACTGCCAGCGAGAATTCATCACATTCGGCATAGACGGAAACTGCCGCAGCTCTGCTAGGCCCCATTGACTATAATTGGACCCGGTGGAGATCCTGCCTGTTTTCGACATTAGTGAATAGAATAAGCTGGACAAATACTGCTGCAAGCCGAATCGCAGCACTAAAGATGTAAAAAGGCCGGAAAGTAGCATCTGGCCGGATACGATGAACTCCAGTAGGCTGTTCCTCTGCCGGAACATTTTAGTACTGGTTTGAAACTAAATGTAGCCATGCACATCTGCATATTTACTATCATATCGTGCAGGATGCTTTGTATCTTCTCTCCATGATTTTTTTGATTTGTCTTGAAGGAATGGCACCTTCAGGTGTGAATGCGCTTCTATTCTGGGCGTAGCATTCATGAGCACTTTTGCCACGCCTATCTAATAGGTGACCTAGATTAAGGTGGAACATATTGCTGTGCATGCTCCTCCTCCCATTGGTTGCTGGATGCACATAGAGGTAACTAGGAGCAGCACACTATATGTGCAGGGTCTGCCCTCCTGAATGTAGATACCCGTACGGCATAGGCAGGTTTAGAGTAGGACCTGCCTGACTGAGACCACCGTGGTGTGGGAAGGTGGACACAGAGTCTCAGATCTTATCATATCAGAGTGATGGCTTAGTCCAGATGTTATGTTTGCATCTATTGTTTTAGTGCATTATTTTCCATTACTTTACTAGTCTGAAACTAGCCTTACATTTCCCTTTTTCTGCTGTTACATGCCTACAAATGCAATACCTTCAATAAATTAGTTTTGTGCATTCCATTTTATGACTTGTGATCCATATGTATGTTCTTGGCCTTTTGTTTATAGCTGCAGTCACTAGAGATAGCCTTGCAGTTCGCCTGGCGTTTGTTTTGCGGCATACTTTGCGTGTTCACGATTTGCCGAACATGCGAACATATGGCGATGTCCGCCAGCGCCATATTCTTTTTCATTGCGCCAAACTTTGACCCATGACACATCCATCAGGTGGGACAGGACAGTCAATTGAGATGTTTTAGCACACAGACACACCCCCACCCTATAACAGAACCTGATCTGGCAGCCATTTTACATTCAGTTTTTTGCCAGTGTAGGGAGAGGTTGCTGTGTGGAGCAGGAAAAGGCTGTTAGGGACACCAAACACTAGTTAATAGGGCCACAAAAGTCCTTTTAAGGACTGGTATAGGTGTGCTATCGATAAGTGTGATATACTGAGGGGTGTAATATACTTATAATATACTTTATAACATAGAAACTATATTATAGAGCATTTGTATTGTGCAGCAGTTGTGTGCGGTTCTGCTGCGATACCGCAGCTATACAGAGGGACAAGCGCTTTTGGAACGACTATTTGCAATGGGTGTGATATACCTGTTGTCCCAAAAAAAACTGACTGAGGGGTGTGATATACCTGCTTCCACAAAATACAGATTGACGGCTGCGAAATACCTGTTGCCCCAAATAAACAGGGTGGTGAGATATAACAGTTGTGGCCCCAAATTTTTTTTAGGGGTGTGATATATCTGCTTCCACAAGATACTGATTAAAGGGTTTGATATACCTGCTTCCACAAAACATTGATTGAGGGCTGCAATATAACTGCTTCCACAAAATACGGATTAAGGGGTTCGATATACCCGTTTCCACCAAATATTGATTGAGGCCTGCAATATACCTGCTTCCATAAAATACTGATTTAGGGGTTTGATATACCTATTTCCACCAATTATTGATTGAGGCTTGCAATATACCTGCATCCACAAACACTGCTCTTCTCTAGGGACTTAGGCACAGGGTCATTTTGAAAATGACAGGCAGAGGAAGAGGCAGGCCGTTCTGCAGGGGTGGTAGGTGTCAGACAGGTGCACCAGGCTGGTGCGTAGTTGGAGAAGGGACGTGCGATTACGTCAAAAGACGCACCAGAGTTAGTTGAGTGGCTCATTCAGCCTTTCACTTCTACACCCTCCTCATCCTCTGTATTTGCACCCTCCTCACTCTCTGCTGTGTGCAACCCCAAAGACACCCCAAACCCCAAAGACACCACCACCATCACCACCACCATAGCCCCTTCACTTTAGTCAGAGGAATTATTTTCCCATCCAGCTATTCTTGGCATCGGATGAGGAAGAGGAGGTAGCAATGGCCATCACCTAGTGGTCTGACAACAGTACCCAGATCAGCCCAAGGAGGGAGGTCACCGCTGTTACTGCCTACTCCGAGATCTCAAATGTTAGTGTTGGTAAAGGTAACGATGATGACGTGTCAATGAACGTCACGTGGGTGCCCACAAGAGAGAAAGAGGAGGGGAGTTCATAGAGAGACGGAGCAGCAGAGAGGGAGGAGAAGCAGGCAGTCGGGTGCTCGCAGGGCACAGGAGGCAAAAAGCAGACTGCAAATGTATCTGGACTCAGTCACTTCTGGTGCTCCCAGTATGCCGGTACATGGCTCCGCAGTGTAGGCAGTTTTTTTAACATGTCAGCTGCTGACAATAGTGTCGCCATCTGCAGGCTGTGCTGTCAATTCATAAGTCGCGGTAAGCCCAACACTCACCTATGGACGACCGCCTTAAGAAGGCACCTGGCCCCCCATCACTAAGCCCAGTGAGAGCAACACAGTCAGAACCCACAAAACCACACTCCCGGCGCTCCACGTCCTGCCTCTTCTCCTTCTCCTCTACTCCCATTTGTCCTCCACTCCACCTTCCACCATGACATCGTCACGTTCATCTGGCAGAAGGCAGGCTTTCATGGCCCAAATTTTCGAGCGTAAAAAGTTGATGCCGTCGGATAACCCTCTTGCCCAATAGCTGGCCGCTGGCCTGTCGGAACTGCTAGCCCGCCAACTACTGCCATATAAACTGGTGGACTTGGAGGCCTTTAGAAAAATTGTGGCCATTGGAACACCGCAATGGAAGGTCCCCGGAAGGAAATATTCTCCCAGAAGTGCATCCCAGAGCTATATGACCATGTTCAGCGGCAAGTGAATATATCTCTAGCACAGAGTGTCAGTGCCAAGATACATCTGACAACAAACATGAGGTCTAGCAAACACGGGCAGGGAAGGTACATAACTTTTAATGCCCACTGGGTGAACCTTCTGACGGCTGTAAAGCATTCAACCAGTGGCACCTGTGTGGATTTAATGTTACCGCCATGGATTGCATGCAGGCCTGTCTGTTCTTCTCCTCCTCCTACTCCATCTTCTGTCTCCTCCTCGGCTGACTCTTCCTTTTCCACTGCTACCGCTTCTTCTGCTGACACCTGATTGAGATCACCAAACTGATCAGTCACAGTCAGGGCGCCATCAGTGACATCGTACCTTATGCCTTTTTTCTGGAGCTTGCATTGAGTCGTGTCATTGATCAAGCCATCTAGGAGCAGGAGATGGAAGATGAGGAAGTCGCAATGCTAAATGAATTCCCAGAGGGGGCTACTCTATCTGAGACAAGTCAGCAGGAGTCTAAAGAGGAGTCAGAGGAGGATGGTGACTGGGGGGAGGAGGAGGAGGGGGAGGAGAAAAAAGAGCAGGCTTTGAGGGGGACTTTAAACTTTTTGGGGATCCCTAGTGTTGTCCGTGGCTGGGAGGAGGAGACCGAGAGCGACATTCTACTGGGCGATGAGCAGGAGCCAGGGCGTTCCACCATTTCCAATTTAGTACAAATAGGGGCCTTCATGCTCCACTGTTTGAAGAGGGCCCCCATAGAAAAGGATAAAGGGCAAGGACCAGTACTGGGTGGCAACATTCTTAGATCCCCGGTACAAAGACAGAACGGTGGACATGTTACCAGCATTACAGAGGGCTGTCAGAATGCAGCATTTCCAGGCCTTGCTGTGAGAGGTGCTGCATTCTGCTGTTGCGGGCGCTGGCAGAGGAATTTCCACCCACAGTGAAACAGGTACGGGTACCAATCCTACCGCGCCTGCAAACAGAGGGCGGTTTGAAGATGTGTTGGTCACTTCGGATATGAAATCATTCTTGCAGCCAACCCATCAACAGCCACCCTCCGGATCAAGCCTCAGGGAATGCCTAGACCGACAGGTGTCCGACTACATCGGGTTAATGGCTGGTGTGGATGCTCTGAGAAGCGAGTAACCCCTGGACTACTGGGTGTGCAGGCTTTACCTGTGGCCAGAGCTGGCACAATTTGCCATGGAACTTTTGGCTTGCCCTCTATCGAGTGTCCTGTCCGAAAGGACATTCAGCGCAGCAGGGGGGGGATCGTGACAGATAATCGCACTCGCCTAGCTCACGACAGTGTGGACTACCTCACATTTATAAAAATGAAAGAGGCATGGATCTCTGAGGAATCAACACCTTAACGACCACGTGGAATTGAATTTTATCATGCCAGCCCACACATATCCTCCACCACCCAGAACAAAGAATGGTCCTTGTCTTATGTATATACAGCGGCATAAAAGGCCTTTTCTGTCAGGTGAATGCCTAATTATTTTCTGTTAGGTTAATGCCTAATTTTTTGGGCCTGTACTCCAGTGGCCTACAGTAAATTTTGGATCCAATGACCGCCTAATGTACCTCCAGCCACATCATCATAAGTTCTTTTCATTTTTCTAGGCTCCAGCAGGGCACATTTTGGGAAGTTTCCCCTTAAGACGCATAAAAATGGCCCCTGATTAAAATACATATTTTTTGTGGGAATTTTTGCCAATGATCCCTCTCTGTTGTGGGACTATTTGTGCACTTCTAGTAAGTATTTGGTTGCTGCAAATATGACCTGAAGGTTTTTCAGGTTCGCCTGCCATTAAAGTCAATTGGACCCGCCGCGAACGCTCGGTTCGCGAACATTTGAATGCGAACCGGCACGCCCGATGTTCGTCCATCACTAGCAGTCACTACTGAACGCTACTGACAAGTGATGGCTGCAGATATTCATACATCTGGGGTCTTGCTGCTTTATATGATACTTAACAAACAGTGGCTGAATGGAGTAGAGTATCTGCTTTTCAGAGAAGTCTTGTTAATATTATTATATTATCAAAGGGACATTTCAGTTATAAAGGGATATTTTGAAACACAATATTCATAGAAAATAACTTTTAAGAAATTTGGCTGTTTTTCATTTCAGCAGTAATATACCATTGAAAATGAAATACAAAATAGCATCCTTCTTTAGAAGTCAGCACAGAGAGATAAAACTATTATATAGATAGATAATATATTGTCAGTTTACTGCTGCTGTGAAGGGAACATGTTTTCTGTTAGTAAAATAGTAGATTGCAGAATTTGAATAACAATATCACAGCTCTATTGTTCTCTTCACAGGCCTAGATAAAGATGCTCACAGAAGTGAGTAATTTGTGTCACTCGACCCCCTTCACTCTCTGACCACAGTGAATGGTCTAAGTCAAGTGAGGCTGTTTGCTGTGCTAAAAGTCCTAACACAGAAGGAGGTTAAAAAGGACCTGTCACCTCTCCTGGCATGTCTGTTGTAGTAACTACTTGCATTCCCCATGTAATTATTCAGGAGTATCTTTTATTATGACTTGATGTTGTGCCATTCCTTTATTATTCCTGCTAGAAGTTATAAATGTATTGCTGACAGTTTGTTATGAAGGTCCAGATGGGATTTACCAGTTGGGGGACATGCCCCCCTACTAATAACACCCAGTTGCAGACTGCTGCCAATCCATTCATAACTTCTAACAGGAATAATAAGAGTGATGGCACAGCACAGAGTCATAAAAATAGATGCTCTAGAATAGTTCTTACAAGGTGTCTGAAGAGGTGACAGGTCCTTTAAGAGCCAGGGCAGGAAAAAGAATAGATGGAGTCAAAATATATCCAGAATACCATTCACTAGTTTTTTGTAATAAAATGAAATATAATACATAGAATATTCACATATAGGTTTTTTCCCTTTAATATGTAATAGTATTAATAAATATCTTATAACAGAATTAATGTGGTGTAATTTAATGGTGACCTCGGAACTAGAGAATTACTGGTATTCTATTTTTTGTATTGCTGACTGCTTCAGTACAAACCCTCAAAAGGCTTCTGGTGATCACACAAATTTCAAAGCAAATCTCATTGGATTGTCAAAAATGCTAGCACCGAGAGTTCACGTGACAAAGTGCAGCTGCTGATCTCAGGCAAAGATTACCCTGGACACTAAATCAGCCACTTATTAGTTATGGGCTCTGTTGTCCTGGTATTGCAAGAAGCCTTCAGAGCTTTAATAATGTGTCCTATTGGTGAGTAGACATCTATAATTCTATATCACCACGTGTTTAAGCAGGGGACCTGACATAGTAGAATATGTTATCAGGCTTTATCAGTTTAATTCATCATGTACTAAGTCAGCCATATGATAGAAGCATTGCACAAGCCAACAAATTGCCTTATTTAAGGTAATTAATTGAGACTTTATGTGAAGCATTCACAGTCGTTTGTCAAGCAGAACACGCTTACATAATATCACTAGTAATGGCCTTAGTTAACATATGTTTCAGTTTTTTATGGTCTTTCAATTTACCACATGAAAGCCCACAGATATCATCATTTCTATGAAACTTCAATTTTTTTTCTTTATCTCATTGTCTTCAATTCAGTGTACCAATTTATGTTATCTCTAGTTCACTTATAGGGTATTCTGTTTACAGAATACAGATCCAGACCTTTAAAGGGTTTCTGTCACCTGAAAAATGGGTATTAAGCTGGCTGACATTAGCGATGTGCTAATGTCAGCTGAACATAACTATATTAGTGCCATCTCACTGCCTGAAGCCTTTATTGAGAAAAGCAAACTTTTATAATATGCTAATTAGGAGCAGGGGGGGGGGGGGCGTTGCACCTACTCCTAGAGGCTCTGTTTGCAAATCTCTTTTCACGCCCTTCTTCTCTTGATTTACAGGGCCAGGGCAGCGCTGCTCTCCTCCCACCTGCCGTGTCTACTAAGAAAATCGCGTGCCTGCGCCATCCTGTTTAGTAGTCGGCACAGGCGCAGTGAGGGAAGGACGCTCGGCGGCTGGTGGCTTCCTCACTGCACCTGCGCTGAATACGCCACAGTGATGAAGCCGGCTGCCGGAGAATGTCCTTCCCTCACTGTGCCTGCGCTGAATACTGAACAGGAAGGCGCGAGAATTTCTTAGTAGACACGGCCGGCGGGAGGAGGGCAGCGCTGCCCTGGCCATGTCAATCAAGAGAAAAAGGGCGTGAACAGAGGTGGACAAACGGAGTCTCTAGGAGTAGGTGCTAACCTCCCCCCGCTCCTAGAGGCTAATTAGCATATGATACAAGTTTGTTTTTCTCAATAAAGGCTTCGGGCAGTGAGATGGCGCTAATATAGTTATGTTCAGCTGACATTAACACATCGCTAATGTCAGCCAGCTTAATACCTATTTTTCAGGTGACAGAAAGCCTTTAAAAGTGTTTTAATTTGTAGTTACTTAATACATTATATAAGGGAATTGAATAATATACATGTTACGGATCAGCAAGTGGGAATCCACTGTGTGAACTAACTGGTTTGGCTTTGGGATAAACTCTAAGGGCATTATTCTGGTGCTTCCCTGGTATTCATCCTTTAACCCCTATGGAAGGATTTGTACTTCGTTGAAGGGAAGCATCTGGACTGCTACCTCCTGGGATAGCTAGTGTAGTTGGCAGCTGACCCACTGGAATCAGGGACTCTGGTGCAAACACTAGAAGATCAAGGTTCCGAAAACGCTCCAAAAATGCTGAAAAACTGCAGGTATAAATACCAACCAAAAAATGTACTGTACCCCCATAACCTAACATTACATGGACTATATACCCTATGCAAATCCATATAGCTTATAGATGATATACCAGTCCAAATATTCAAAAATAGTATACACTGAAAATAAGCACCTTTGTGAAATCTTTATACAAGTGCATGAAAAAAGGGCAAGCTGATAGATTATATATCAACCCTTAAGGGACAAAAACAGCACAGCCACAGGTTTGTTTTGCTCATAGACACCTATTCTATATCTATCCACACAGGCAGGACGGCACATATATACACTCACCTAAAGAATTATTAGGAACACCTGTTCTATTTCTCATTAATGCGATTATCTAGTCAACCAATCACATGGCAGTTGCTACAATGCATGTAGGGTTGTGGTCCTGGTCAAGACAATCTTCTGAACTCCAAACTGGATGTCAGAATGGGAAAGAAAGGTGATTTAAGCAATTTTGAGCGTGGCATGGTTGTTGGTGCCAGACGGGCCGGTCTGAGTATTTCACAATCTGCTCAGTTACTGGGATTTTCACTCACAACCATTTCTAGGGTTTACAAAGAATGGTGTGAAAAGGGAAAAACATCCAGTATGCGGCAGTCCTGTGGGCGAAAATGCCTTGTTGATGCTAGAGGTCAGAGGAGAATGGGCCGACTGATTCAAGCTGATAGAAGAGCAACGTTGACTGAAATAACCACTCGTTACAACTGAGGTATGCAGCAAAGCATTTGTGAAGCCACAACACGCACAACCTTGAGGCGGATGGGCTACAACAGCAAAAGACCCCACCAGGTACCACTCATCTCCACTACAAATAGGAAAAAGAGGCTACAATTTGCACGAGCTCACCAAAATTGGACTGTTGAAGACTGGAAAAATGTTGCCTGGTCTGATTAGTCTCGATTTCTGTTGAAACATTCAAATGGTAGAGTCTGAATTTGGCGTAAACAGAATGAGAACATGTATCCATCATGCCTTGTTACCACTGTGCAGGCTGGTGGTGGTGGTGTAATGGTGTGGGGGATGCTTTCTGGGCGCACTTTAGGCCCCTTAGTGCCATTGTTTCTGACCATGTCCATCCCTTCATGACCACCATGTACCCATCCTCTGATGGCTACTTCCAGCAGGATAATGCACCATGTCACAAAGCTTGAATCATTTCAAATTGGTTTCCTTGAACATGACAATGAGTTCACTGTACTAAAATGGCCCCCACAGTCACCAGATCTCAACTCAATAGAGCAGTGATGGCGAACCTATGGCACGGGTGCCAGAGGCGGCACTCAGAGCTGTCTCTGTGGGAAAAAAGTCTATGGTGTACCAATATGCCTTATACTTTCCTGCCATTCATCAGCACAGGGCGCACTATGAACAGCACAGGCAGCACACTGAATGTAGGCAGGCTTTAATAGCTAAATGATAAAGTACATGGAATATATACTATATTGAACTATAGTATTCAGGTTAAATTGCCGTGTTGGCACTTTACGATAAATAAGTGGGTTTTGGGTTGCAGTTTGGGCACTCGGCCTCTAAAAGGTTCAACATCACTGCAATAGAGCATCTTTGGAATGTGGTGGAACACGAGCTTCGTGCCCTGGATGTGCATCCCTCAAATCTCCATCAACTGCAAGATGCTATCCTATCAATATGGGCCAACATTTCTAAAGAATGCTATCAGCACCTGGTTGAATCAATGCCACGTAGAATTAAGGCAGTTCTGAAGACAAAAGAAGGTACAACACCGTATTAGTATGGTGTTCCTAATAATTCTTTAGGTGAGTGTATATACAGGAGATAACGCAGGATGAATGCAAGTAAATCTCAATAGCATTAGACAATCAAACACCTTTGCTGGTCATCAGGGAACCTAAAGCTCAGGCACCCTCCTGCTGGAGAGGGTTTATTGACCCTTTCTATCCTGGGCCAGTTTTCACCTTCCTGCCCAGGCCATTTTTTGCAAATCCGACATGTGTCACTTTATGTGGTAATAACTTTGGAACACTTTTATTTATCCAAGCCATTCTGAGAATGTTTTCTCGTGACACATTGTACTTCATGATAGTCATAAATTTGAGAGGGGATTCACTGAATGAACATAACCCTGTTCGAGGGATATATAGTAGAATTAGGTCAGTATATAGACAAAGAATTTCACAGAATGACCATTATTCTAAAACATAACTTTTAATAATCAAAAATTAATATAATGAACCCTTTAAATATGAAAATAAAGATAAACTAAAACAAGATAAAAACCTGTGTGCCACTAATGTTCTTGATAGCAGGGTGAGCAGCCTGATGTATTTGTAGTGGCTAGAAGGGGGCAATATCCCTGTACTTGCCCTGTTGAGGTGGCCCTACCTACAAACGGAATAGCCGCCCTGATAAGGGCGATCCCGTGTCTCATGCCTCCTGCTGTTCCCTAAAGGACCCTATGGCAGGTGACAGATGGAAGGGATCCTAGCAGATGCCGGTGTTCTGCCAAAAGTCTATAGTTTGCCAAAAGTCTATAGTGGAAGTCACGTGGCGCGCTGCGCAAGTGCACAAGCGTACTTCCGTGAAGCATTCCTGCAGCCTCCACGCGTGCGCACATTTAAGGGTATAGATTTCTTAAAGTGACAGTCATCTTCATTAAAATACAGCAAAGCCGCCACCCGCCCTTCCCCCCGTGGCGCTCATTAATCTACATTAATTTTTACCCTCGCGGGCTCACTTCGCTCGCCACGCATCGGGCTCGGCCTCGCTGCGCTCGGCATTTAGTAAATCTAACTCTATGCCGCCATTGATAGTAAAGAAGGAAATGGATGGTAAGGAAAGAGACTATCCATCTCTTTCTTTACCATCCATTTCCTTCTTTACTATCAATGGCGGCATAGAGTCAGTTTTACTAAATGTCGAGCTCAGCGAGGCCGAGCTCGATGTGTGGCGAGCGAAGCGAGCCCACGACGGTACAAATTAATGTAGATGCTGTATTTTACTGCAGATGACTGTCACTTTAAGACGATGATTCTGATGATTTGCGGAAGTGCGCTTGTGCGCTTGCGCAGCGCACCACGTCACTTCCGCTTATGGACTTTTGGCAAGCTATAGAGATCTGGCAGAACACCGGGACTAATCTATACGCATACCAAAAACAAAAATTGGTTATATGTGAAGAACACCTCCCCTCACAGCAGTGTGATGGTGAATAATACACCCATAGAAAATTAGTGCAAGAGAATATTGTAGGTACTCCTACCCCATACGGCCCAACGCGTTTCGCCCCAGTTGGTGTAGGGCTCCTCAGGGGACAAATAACCAAAAGAAATACCCAAAGTGTTCTATACACAATTAGTGATCACTTCAATAAGAATAAAGGAGAATCCACAATGTATCTTATTCTCCAAAGTATGGTGGTCACTAGATCCATATATAGGGATAATCTAATGTATGATACAATATATGTTTGATATAAAAAAAAAAATATATATATATCACAACTGATCAGGTTAAGGGACTTGATGAAGAACCACAATTTTATAATGTATCAAGGACGACGCCTTTGGTAAATAAATCGCAGCATGTCACAACAGCCATAAATAAACTCTAGCAGGATAGTCTGACTTAAATATAGGGAATGTCCTCCTGGTTCATGGAGGTACTCGATTTACAAGCAAAGAACGAGAAACAGCCGCTTTCAATATAATAACAAATGGTATAATGCGATTAATCTATATGCTTCACCAACTGATAAAGTGCGTCAGAGAACAGAGTAGTGGTTTGCGCTTTAATTGCGCTCAACTTGCGTGACCAGCGATTCCGGTTTTACATATATCATCGGTGGAGAGGATGGTGGTATTGCCACATGCAGGAGCCCCTGTAGTTGTGTGGTGTCCCGGCGTGCCTCTGTCTGGATGGAGGCGAGGCAGCAACTAAAGATTCCCGGCAGTCTTTTTTTAAAGGACGGCTTCCGGGTGTGACGTAGGTGCTGTGTTGATCACATGACCGCATCGCTGCGGTCACGTGACCAATAAGAGCGTCCCTGGATACCAAGCCTACTACCTGCTGTGACGTCACTGATAGAAAGATCACATGACTGCACAGACGCGGTCATGGGATTGAGGGCGGCGTCCCTGATTACCAGGTCCCGTTTGATGTATGTTGGGCAGCTGTTCGCTAATTGCTAGCCGTGGTATCTAGTCAATTCATGTTTCTTATATTGTGTCTAAATAAGGCTGTATCGAGTGTGACAAGGTACAATGAGGCACCACTTATACCCATTACATAAATATCTATATTTAATGGCTAGTATAGATATGGAAACTGATATTCCTATAAATTTAATTAAATCATAGAATTAAATGAAACCAATCCTGCATAAAGCATGGATATTATATATATATATAACTGAATAAGATAGCGTGGTTTGCGAAGGTTGGTAACTGGTCGCTCAAGTGTTATGTATTATAGGCCCTGATCAGTTGAGGGTCCTAAAAAATTTATTAATATGGATTAACGATAAGAATGGAGATTAGATATTCCAGATGAAATTTTAGGTATAATACCTAGGGTGTAATGACCCCCAATTTTAAAATATATATAGCCTCTTTATAGAAAGCACGCAAAGTCAATATATTAATTTAGTCCTGCTGGTACTGTAGTGTTGAGTCTAAAAATCCAATTGGATTCTTTCTGTTTTAGAAGCTTATCTACATCACCTTTTCTGGTTATAGATTTAAGAACTTCAATCGTGGAGAAAGGGACCACTTCTGTGGCCCCTGCATGATTTGCCCAAACATGACGAGAGATGGGTTTATCACGTCTATTTCGGATGTCCCTAATGTGTTCTAGTATTCTAGTTTTAAACATCCTTTTAGTTTTCCGTATGTATTTTAGGCCACAAATGCAAGTGGCCAAATATACCATTGCAGTGGTATTGCAGTTAGCAAAACTGTGAATATGAAAGATTTTGTCGTTGGAACTGTTTTTAAAGGTATTGCCTGGAGAGATGAAATTGCATGCTTTGCACTTACCACATTTGAAAGTGCCTACTTGTCTGTTAGATAGCCATGTACTGGTTTCAGGTGGATCAAAGTGGCTATGGACAAGTGTGTCCCCTATGCTCCGGCCTCGTCTGAACGTAATGGAGGGATTTTCTGGTAGCACTCTGGTTAGATCTGGGTCTGTTTTAATTAAAGACCAATATCGGTCACGGACCTGTTGAGATTCAAAGTCGAAAGTGGCAATTATTCTAATTGGCTCTTGGGTACTTGTTGTTTTCTTTTTTACTTGTAATAAGGAGAACCGATCCTTAGATTTGGCCCAGTTCCAGGCCTCGTGGAGACATTGACACCTTTCCCTAAAACGTTCAAATAATTTAGAGGCTTCTTGTGTAAAGGTCTCAGGGTCAGAACAGTTTCGTCGTACCGTCAAAAATTGGCCTTTAGGGATACCCTTTTTCAGGGACTTGGGGTGAAAACTCTCCCATCTTAGGAGACTATTGGTGGAGTTTTTTTTTCTAAAAAGCGTAGTTTTAATGTAATTATTTTCATCTCGTTCCAGGGCAACATCTAAGAATGTAATAGTGTTACGATGGATTTCAGATGTGAAACAGAGACCTATTTGGTTGATATTTAATTCGTCCATGAACAGATGGAATTCTGTCTCAGTTCCTGACCATAAAAGCAGAACATCATCAATGAATCTGGACCAAAGAGATATATATTTGGTCCATTTTATCATGGCTTCTGAAAATACAATCACGTCTTCCCACCAGCCCAGGAGCAAATTTGCATAAGTAGGTGCACAAGGGCTACCCATAGCGGTGCCCCTGAGCTGGTGGTATAGACGGTCCTCAAAGACAAAATAATTATGTGTTAATACAAACTGCAATAGTTCCAGGACAAAATTATTATGGTGATTCATATTTGTAGATCGGGAATCAAGAAAGTATTTGGCCGCTGTTAGGCCCTTGTCATGGGGAATGGATGTGTAGAGTGCCTCTACATCTATCGAGGCAAACCAACTGTTTGGTTCCATCAAGATACCCTCTAATCTTTTAAGTAAGTCCGTTGTGTCGCGCAGGTAGGACGGTAGGGTAGAAACAAAGGGGTGATGTCACGACCCCTGGTCATGGTCGTGACTCCTTGGGAGCCGCATGCAGTTATCCGCGGTCTGGTGTTGTCGCAGCCGCAGCTGGGGGCACTTAGTGGTTTGCCTCAGGTGCGGTTGCCGCGAATAACAGGCATGCGTGCGGTTGCCCTTGGCTACGTGTTTTGGTGTGCACGTCCTTCGTCTGTGTTTATGTGCACTCCCTTTGTGTGTTTGTTGTGCACGAGATTGTGTTGGTTGTATGCACTTGGACACCTCCCTTCACCTGCGGTGGTCCGCGGCAACGTCTGGTGTTGTGTGCATGTGGACGGCTGCCACGCATGCCGTTGCCAGCGGTAACAGGTGAGTGAGTGTGTGTGCTATTTCCCTTTAAGTTGGTGTTTTCCCTTCTCTTCTGTGGTGTAGGAAGGGTTAACTCCCTTCCCAGTGTGTGTGAGTCACTGGGTGTGTCTGGCCGTTTGGGTGTAGCCACTTGGCCTATAAAGCCTCAGTCCCTGGCTGGAGCAGCCTCCTGTCTCCTCCATCTGCCTGGTGGGGACCATCCTTCTGGTCAAAAACCTTGTTAGTAAAACCTTTGTTACCTTGTCTGATGTTATGTTTATGTGTATGTGGTTGCTGGCTTGTTGCACCTTATGGTTCCCTGGTTCCCTGTGTGATGTATGGTGTGTGCTGTTGTCTTCTCTGTTGTTGTAGACAGACAGCACTTTTGCATGGGTTCCGGGCGGTGTGTTTGTGGCAGGTAGGTGAGGTTGAAGTTCCACATACCTGCCACTGCCATAAGTGGTATTGGATTCCCTTTATTTCCAGCTTGGCCTTTCTAGGCTCCTGTTCCTCCGTGTTCTGGAGGAACAGGTAGTCTATCCAGCTCCTAGCCTAGGGACCTGCGGAGGGATAGTAGGGACCCGAGGTTCCTGCGCATGGGTCCTCCTACCCTAAAGGTCGGCCCATGCAGGTTAGGAGTTAGGGTCAGATCAGGGAGACTTTAGGAGGTGACCTGCTCCCTGATCCTGTGGTCTTGCAGCGACCAAACATCTCCGGGTACCGCACGGCTGGGGGTTTCCCCCACCGCCAGTCGTGACAGGTGAAGGATGTGGTCGATATATGTCCCTACATGTTGGGTGAGACTATCGATACCAGAGACTATAGGACGTCCTTTTAATGGTGTTGTTCCCTTATGAATTTTTGGGAGTCCGTAAAAGGTAGCTATTTTTGGACAGGTTGGTAGCAGAATTTCCAGTTCTTTTTTATCTATACATTTGTTGAGAAGGCCTCTCTGTACAATTTGAGAAAGTTCTGCAAGATATGGTGTGGTAGGATCCCCCCTTAACACTTCGTAGCATTTGGTGTCTGATAAAAGAGTTTGACACATGTTTCTGTATTGTTGAAGGGATAGGATCACAATGTTGCCACCCTTGTCTGAGGGTTTAACTATAATTTTTTTGTTTTTACTTAGATTTTGTAGTGCTGTCATTTCTAGGTGAGTATAGTTTTTCTTAGTGGTGATACATCCCAATTTTTCCAAATCACACGTGACTGATCTCAGAAAGATCTCTATATTAGCATCATTGAGTGTTTTAGGTGGCATGTTAGTGCTTCTGTTCCTCAATGAGGTAAATGGGCCTTGGCCACTTGGTCGTAGATGTGTCAAGTTATCTAAACTTTCTTTTTTTTAAATCAGATGTTTCTTTATTAACATTTTTTTAGACATGTTCTATCACATCAACATGACAGTTCTTTCAGGTCGAAGACCTATACCGTATCTATCGCATATAATATATATACCATATACATTATATTACGCATATCCACGAAAGACATGACATAAATCGTCAAAGAAGCACAGATATCAAAACATATCTAGCACGAATACTAATATTTTCCATGAACAAAAAGACCCATAACCCACCCCCCTCCCATTCCCAATAAGGCAGGACACATATATAGTCACCTCTGTTATTCCAACATTCCCGGGGTGTCGGCACCACAATACCCCTCAGTAAACCATCTTCCACCATCAAGTTCCAATCCCCGATATTTCATAAGACATCACAATCCAGCAGCCATCTTCCCATACAGCCTCACTTCAATGTCAGGTAACCCATTCACCAACAAGCATCTGTATATACACCACACACCTGCTGCCACCCAATATCCTATGTATCCTCCATCCTCGCTGCATTAACCTTATATAGAAAAACTCCTTGTAAGCGCCAACCAGGAGCTGCAACACCCAGAATTATCGATCCAGCTGCCCCAGATTGCTTCAAATTTGGATAGACATTTCCTTTTCTGATATACTCCTCTTTCTAAGCGAATTACTATATTTAATCTAGCAATATATTCTGATATGTCAGGAGGTATGGATTGGATCCACTTTGCTGCCAATGTTTTCCTAGCTTGATATAGCATTCTTCCTATACCAGTAGTTATAACAGATTGTAAATTATTATCCGGTACCAAGCCTAATACACACAGTTTGGGATCCAACTTAAGATTAGCACTGTACACCTTGTTCACCAGGTGTAGTACTGCTTTCCAATAAGACGTCAGTGATGAGCAAGTCCACAGCATGTGCAATAGATCAGCCTCCATACTTCCACACTTCGGACAGGCCGGGCTATCTCTATAGCCTATTTTATGCAAAAATACTGGGGTCTTGTACACCCTATGTATTAAATACAGATGTGATAAACGCGCCGCCTCACTAAGGGATAGAGTAGGGGTAAGTTCCACCACTTCCGTCCACTGCTCATCCGTGAGTTCACCCAGATCTCTTTCCCACTGACGTCTACTCGTTAACGGATATCCCTTAAGGAAATCCTCTAATAGGGCCTGATACACCATGGAAATTGCTCCCCTCACTGACCCAGCCGCAATCACTACATTTAATGTCTGGTTTGATATAAATGTTACCGGGGCTATCTTAGACTGAGCTTCTAAAGCATGCCTAAGTTGCAAATAGCGATAAAACTGCGAGGAGGGCAACCCAAATTCAGAGCACAATTGTTGATATTGTTTTAAGATTCCATTAGAATAAATATGGCTCAGATTCCACACCCCTTTATTATTCCACTGGGAGAATCCAGTCAGGCTAGTCAGTTCCTGAAGTGCAGGGTTATGCCATAGAGGCGAGATGTTCATTAACCCTATTATCCCTAAAATACTCTTTACCTTATTCCATACTTTTCTCATAAGTAGCAAGGTCGGGATATTTCCCAATTCTTCGCTTATTACTCCTTCAATAGCTGTCAGCGGGGGAGACCTATTTGCAGCCCACCCGACCAACCGACCACTCTTCCCTCCCATGTCATCTACTACCCCCCACCCTTTAAAATGCTGGAGTTGGGCCGATAAAAAGTAAAGCATAGGGTTGGGTAAAGCCAGACCACCAGCTTCTTTATTCCTTTGCAGGATTTCGTATCTTATTCTTCCCCTATTATTTTTCCAAATAAAAAAACGGAACAACTGTTGTATTTTATGGAAGTAATGCACTGGGATCCATATGGGGGAATTATGTAAGATGTAAAGCAGCTGAGGCATGAATATCATTTTAAGCAAATTGCCTCTTCCGATCATAGAAAGAGGCAATTTATGCCAGACAGCCACCTTGTTCCTAAATTTCTCTAACAAGGGTAGTAAATTATTGGGAATATAATCTGTCGGGTTCATTGATACAGTTACTCCAAGATATTTAAAAGATTGCACCACTTTGAGTTCAGAAAAAGCAACATGAGTGGTATGCATTCGAGAGGATACCGGGAGAATTACTGATTTATCCCAGTTTATACGAAGTCCAGACTGGTCACCAAACTGCGATATTACAGAGATCGTAGAATCTATGGAATCCACTAGATTATCCACATAGATTAGCATATCATCTGCGTATAAAGATACGCGTTCCTCACTAGAGCCCCTCCCTAACCCTCTCATCAATGGAGTAGATCGTAAAAGACATGCCAATGGTTCGATTGCTATTGCAAATAGCAAGGGAGACAAAGGACAGCCTTGTCTCGTCCCCCTTTCCAATGCAACTGTGGGTGATAATTGACCGTTTACTCTGATTCTAGCTCTGGGCTCGCAGTATAAAAGCTTAACCCAATTTAGAAAACCTGTTCCAAAGCCCATCCTAGTCATGACCGCCCACAAATACTCCCACTCGATGCTGTCAAAAGCTTTGGCAGCATCAAGTGAGATCACCGCAGCTCCACTATCCTGACCTTTCCTCCCTTCCAATTGCAGGTTTAGGAATAAGCGCCTAAGATTTAACGCCGTGGATTTTCCAGGCATGAACCCAGACTGATCATCATGAATAATAGATTGAATAACCCTACATAATCGATTAGCCAAGACTTTGGCCAGAATTTTCACATCTACAGTTAGGAGTGAGATGGGTCTATATGAGTCCACGAGTGAGGGGTCTTTTCCTGGCTTAGGTAATACTACAACTATAGCCTCTCTCATGGAACAAGGCAATTTACCTTCGCGGTATGCATCTTTAAAGACCATTAATAGATGTGGAAGTAATATCTCCCCATGTTTTTTATAAAATTCCCCAGGAAGACCATCCCCACCAGGTGCTTTTTCATTGGGCATGGACTTCAATGCCATTTCCAGCTCTTCCAGAGTTATGTCTTCCTCAAGAAGTGAGCTATCCTCCATAGATAAGGCAGGGATATTTATCCTCTCAAGATACCTAACCCTATCAGCAGCAGTGGTGACCAATCTGGACCTGTACACCTCCCTAAAATGAGCATAGAATTCTCTCAAGAGATTCTCATCTCCTGTTATCAATTGTCCGTCCATTCCTCTGAGCGAGGCTATACAGGAGGGGCCATTTTGTGCTTTAGTCACTGTAGCTAACAGGTGTCCCACACTTTCCCCTTCAGCAAAGTACCTCTGAGCCATGAATAAACGTTTATCGTCTGCTCTGGTTTGTATATGTTCCTTCAAAAGCTTCTGGGCTTCCTTCCACTGTGCTTCATTAGTCAGAGTGGGTTGTGCTATATACCTTGTTTCTAGAAGCGTAACTCTATCTGATAGCTCCCTGTCCAGAAGACGACTCTTAGATTTCCTAACACTAATTTGCTTAATGTATAACCCTCTCACATACGCCTTCAGAGTATCCCACACCACAGCCCCTGATGTTGAGCCTATATTAATAGACAAAAAATCAGTAATAGCCGTAGACATATCAGTTCCTGTATCCACTATTGATAACCAAAATGGGTTTAACCGCCAGACGGGTCTAGGAACACACAAGTGCCTCCCCACCTCCAAAGTAATCATTAATGGGGAATGATCAGATAAGCTACGGGGCAAATATACGATCTCCTTAGTTAGGGATACTAACGATAAGGAACCTATTGCTAAATCTATTCTGGACAAGGAGCTATGCGACGCTGAGTAACATGAATATTGACGTCGATCAGGGTATTTGGTCCTCCATATGTCACACAACTCTATCTCCCCTATCAATCTCGCCAGAGAGGTAGGAGCGGCAGTATATGTTCCCGACCCATCATGGAATTTATCCAAAAGACCATTAAGATAGGTATTGAAATCACCCATAATTAATATAGGTACTAACGGAAATTTAGATGTAAAGGTAATAATCATCTTCATAATTTCAGCCGAATATGGAGGGGGAACATACACCGCCACTAAGATAATCCTAAACTGGAAGATACAACAATCTATACAAATAAATCGTCCGTCATCATCAATATATGACTCCTGAGCATGAAACGGAATGGCTTTATGCACTAAGATACTAACACCTCTGGCATGTGTGGAGTATGTAGAGTGAAATTCACACCCCATCCATGCTTTATGTGCTAAGTATGTCTTGTCAGCAGTCAAGTGGGTCTCAGATAAGCATAGAATAGCTGGCTGTATATCTTTCATAGCATGGAAGATAGCCGATCGCTTAGATGCCAAAGACATTCCTCTCACATTCCACGCAACAATATTAACGGAAGACATCATGGTATCTCATAAGCAAATGCAGAATTTGGTGCCGACAACCCCAATTGAATCTACCCCCAGTAGCAATACTGAAAATAAAACCTGCCTTAACCCTCCCCCCTCCCAACTGTCCCCAAACTACCCTAAGCATTCCTATAGCCATGAACCCAATAAACAGGGGTACACCATAGACATTTAAAGTGAACCTAACCGTCCTAAGTGAACAATAAAGGCACAGGTGAAGAAACAAGCGCTTAAGTTATACATGCGCTACACCCTGGATGCGCCGATATATTGGCTCACCCAACCTCCCACCCAGCCATATAGTAACCCATACAGTGTGGGACCGAACCAATGAAAAGACAGCATATAAAACCTCCCGTCTTAGAGAAACGTTAAATACTCCCACAATACCATAACTGGCAATACGGCGTGTCAAATAAGAGACACTAGAAAAACAAGAACAGTTCCTTCAGAAACATCACCGTCGCATCAGGTATTGTTGCCGCGCCGATCATGTTCATGAGTGTCCAGCCATTGACTTGCCTCAGACGGATCTTCAAACATGTGCGTGGATCCATTCGCCACCACCCGGAGCTTCGCCGGGTACAACATGGAGTAAGGCCACTGTAGTACTCTCAATCTTTTCTTTACATCTAAAAATTTCGCTCTCTTCTTCTGTATTTCAACAGAAAAGTCCGGGAACAACAGAATTCGGCTATCGCCAATTTGAATATCAGGGTTATCCCTGGCTGCTTTGAGTATAGCGTCCCGGTCTCTGTAATGTAGGACCTTGATTAGAAGAGGTCTTGGAGGCGCCCCCGGAGGCGGCGGGCGAAATGGCACCCGATGTGCCCGTTCTATTGCAAAGAATGGGGATAACTTTTCTTTCCCAATAGTGTCCACCAGCCACTTTTCCATAAATGCGACGGGGTCCGAGCCCTCAGTGCGCTCCGGTATTCCAATAAAGCGCACATTATTCCGTCGTAGACGGTTTTCCAGGTCATCAGACTTGGATATAAGTAGGGATACGTTATGTATAACACGTTGTAAGTCCCTTTTAACAGGTGGTAGCTGATCCTCCATGTCGCTGACGCGACCCTCCAACTCCCCCACTCTTTCTTTAAACTGACGCATATCTTGCCTTATCAGCAGAACTTCCTCCTTAAGGCCTCCCATATTGGCATTCAAAGACGTAAGGGCTGTGCTGCATTGTGCCACCATCTTATACACATCCGCAATAGTGGGGTCAGAAATGGGCGCCTCATTTGGCGGCAGCTCAGGACCCACCTCCAATCTTTGTACCGACGTGTCTGAGGCATGTTCCAGGGGCTCCGCTTCCCCAGCTTCATCGGACATCCGAGCTTCAGGCTCCGAATCAGTTGCTGTGTATCTAAACTTTCTAGATCTTCTCTATCTATGCCTAATTCTAAGCATCTTTTTTTGTCAGATGTGGCAAAAATCTTGTGCCACCGGAGTTTTCTAGCAAAGAGGTTCATATCTTTGATCCAATCAAAGCAGTTAAAGCGCGTAGTTGGAACAAAACTCAAACCTTTTCTCAGGATAGACATTTCATCTTTAGATAGAGTTATTCCTGATAGATTAATGATCAGGGTATCAGACAAGTTTGTATTTATTTCTTGTTTTGTTGTTGTGGTGGTGGGCGGTCCCTTAATGTATAAGTGTTCCCTAGGGGTGGACCTAAAAAAGGAAGGAAATTGGATGCTAATGCTCCAGAGGAGGTACAGGGCCCAAACGTACAACCATCCTGTGTTTGTTCTGCAGTGCTGTTGTTTGGTGTCCTGTCTCCAGTACCTCCCATTGTCTGTTGGTCCCATTGTCTGTTGGTCACATTGTCTCGAATGCTGTATATTTGTGTGTTGTTCCCTTCTCCAGGTTGGTCTAAATCCTGAATATCTATTGCGCCCCCTAACTCGACCTCTCCCTCTCCAGTGTGTTCTAGGGTAGGGGTAGGATAGACGGTGTAGGGTGGATTCTGGATCTGAACTATCTGCTTCTGAGGCAGAGGCTTCAGTGAATGACCCCCACTGGTCTGTTTTAATGTTAGTATAAGCTGTATTGTTTCTGAACTCAGTGAGGTCTTTGGTGAACTGTCTGTGTTTTCTCTCCACCAGTGTAGTCCTACATTTTTCAATATTATTTTGAAGCTCACCTGAAACCAGTACATGGCTATCTAACAGACAAGTAGGCACTTTCAAATGTGGTAAGTGCAAAGCATGCAATTTCATCTCTCCAGGCAATACCTTTAAAAACAGTTCCAACGACAAAATCTTTCATATTCAGTTTTACTAACTGCAATACCACTGCAATGGTATATTTGGCCACTTGCATTTGTGGCCTAAAATACATACGGAAAACTAAAAGGATGTTTAAAACTAGAATACTAGAACACATTGGGGACATCCGAAATAGACGTGATAAACCAATCTCTCGTCATGTTTGGGCAAATCATGCAGGGGCCACAAAAGTGGTCAGTTTCTCCACGATTGAAGTTCTTAAATCTACAACCAGAAAAGGTGATGTAGATAAGATTCTAAAACAGAAAGAATCCAATTGGATTTTTAGACTCAACACTACAGTACCAGCAGGACTAAATGAATATATTGACTTTGCGTGCTTTCTATAAAGAGGCTATATATATTTTAAAATTGGGGGTCATTACACCCTAGGTATTATACCTAAAATTTCATCTGGAATATCTAATCTCCATTCTTATCGTTAATCCATATTAATAAATTTTTTCGGACCCTCAACTGATCAGGGCCTATAATACATAACACTTGAGGGACCAGTTACCAACCTTCGCAAACCACGCTAGCATATATAGTGTGTCTGGATACCCCTTACATAAATAAAAAGATATATATATATATATATATATATATATAACAAATGGAAAATAATATTTAAATACAAAAATAAATAAATCTATATATATATCTATAATATTTAAATTTAAATACAAATTAAATAATAACTTATATTCTACCAAAAAATATATAAATAGATTCCAATAAAATTTAACCTTGAACAAATTAGGACTAAATTAACATCTATTCAAATAATAGAATGGTAATAATAATGTATTAATTGATACTTATCTTATTCAGTTATATAATATCCATGCTTTATGCAGGATTGGTATCATTTAATTCTATGATTTAATTAAATTTATAGGAATATCAGTTTCCATATCTATACTAGCCATTAAATATAGATATTTATGTAATGGGTATAAGTGGTGCCTCATTGTACCTTGTCACACTCGATACAGCCTTATCTTATATGAATTGACTAGATACCACGGCTAGCAATTAGCGAACAGCTGCCCAACATACATCAAACGGGACCTGGTAACCAGGGACGCCGCCCTCAATCCCATGACCGCGTCTGTGTGGTCATGTGATCTTTCTATCAGTGACGTCACAGCCGGTAGTAGGCTTGGTATCCAGGGACTCTCTTATTGGTCACGTGACCGCAGCGATGCGGTCATGTGATCACCACAGCACCTACGTCACACCCTGAAGCCGTCCTTTAAAAAAGACTGCCGGGAATCTTTAGTTGCTGCCTTGCCCCCATCCAGACAGAGGCACGCCAGGACACCACACAACTACAGGGGCTCCTGCATGTGGCAATACCACCATCCTCTCCATTGATTATATATGTAAAACCGGAATCGCTGGTCACGCAAGTTGAGCGCAATTCAAGCGCAAACCACTACTCCGTTCTCTGAGGCACTTTATCAGTCGGTGAAGCATATAGATTAATCGCAGTATATCATTTGTTATTATATTGAAAGCGGCTGTTTCTCGTTCTTTGCTTGTAAATCGAGTACCTCCATGAACCAGGAGGACATTCCCTATGTTTAAATCAGACTATCCTGCTAGAGTTTATTTATGGCTGTTGTGACATGCTGCGATTTATTTACCAAAGGCGTCGTCCTTGATACATTATAAAATTGTGGTTCTTCATCAAGTCCCTTAACCTGATCAGTTGTGATATATATATATATATATATTTTTTTATATCAAACATATATTGTATCATACATTAGATTATCCCTATATATGGATCTAGTGACCACCATACTTTGGAGAATAAGATACATTGTGGATTCTCCTTTATTCTTATTGAAGTGATCACTATTTGTGTATAGAACACTTTGGGTATTTCTTTTGGTTATTTCTCCCCTGAGGAGCCCTACACCAACAGGGCGAAACGCGTTGAGCCGTATGGGGTAGGAGTGCCAAACTGACACTCTACCTACTTGTACAATATTCTCTTGCACTAATTTTCTATGTATTATTCACCATCACACTGCTGTGAGGGGAGGTGTTCTTCACATATAACCAATTTTTGTTTTTGGTATGCGTATAGATTAGACCCGGCATCTGCTAGGATCCCTTCCATCTGTCACCTGCCATAGGGTCCTTTAGGGAACAGCAGGAGGCACGAGACACGGGATCGCCCTTATCAGGGCGGCTATTCCGTTTGTAGGTAGGGCCACCTCAACAGGGCAAGTATAGGGATATTGCCCCTTCTAGTCATTACAAATACATCAGGCTGCTCACCCTGCTACCAAGAACAATAGTGGCACACAGGTTTTTATCTTGTTTTTGTTTATCTTTATTTTCATATTTAAAGGGTCCATTATATTAATCTTTGATTATTAAAAGTTACGTTTTAGTCATAAATTTGAGTCAATATATTTCACCTTTATTTATGAAAAAATCCCAAATTTACCCAAAATTTAGAAAAATTTCAATTTCTCTGCTTTAAAACAGAAAGTGATACCGCAAGCGGACGTGGATCTGGTGGTGAGGGGCTGGAACAAGGGGATGCTAGTATTTAAGTTATCCACGTACAGGTGGTAACCCTTATCTAGCAGTTGGTGCATAAGGTCCCACACAAGTTTCAGTGGGCGGACATTCTGGGGGTTCATTACTGGAATCTCGCCCCTCGTACACACAAAACTTGTAAGTGTACCCTGAGGTACTCTCACAAAGTTTGTATAGCTTCACGCCATGCCTCGCCCACTTAGAGGGAACATACTGGTGGAAAATGAGTCTCCCCTTGAAAGCAATGAGAGACTCATCAACAGCGACCTCCCTTCCAGGTACATAGGCCTCCATAAATTTGGCCCCAAAGAGATCGATGACCGGCCTGATTTTGTACAGGCGGTCATAGGCAGGAACACCTTGGGGGGGGGGGGGGTCATGCTGCATTATCTGCATAATGCAGGCATTTCCAGATGGCCTCAAACCAGGTACGTGTCATGGCCGTACTGTAAAGTGGGGTCTGGTAGAGGACGTCCCCACTCCAGTAATGCCTGGGTTTTTTGACTAGGTCCATGTGCAGTACGAGGTCCCAAAACGTCCTCATCTTGGCTGCATGGACCGGAGTCCAGCCACCGGCCCTTGCCAAAAAGGAGCAATGAACTGTTGGGCGAACGCGTTCATTTGCTCCACCATTAGATTCACAAAGTGGTCACTGAAAAAAAGACTAAAATAGTCATATTCAGTGAAGCCCACTGTGGGAATCTGGATTCCTGCTTGGCCAACAAAATCAAGAATCGCAGCTCAAAATGCTCTGGGGTACACCATGCAAGTTCACCAGTAAGGGGCTCCGATTTGTCTGTGATGATGCCCCGTGCCATGCTGAACACATGTTCAGATAATACACTGGCCACAGGGCAGGGCAGCAACTCCAAGGTATAAAGGGCAAGCTCAGGCCATGTGCCCAATTTGGAGACCCAGAAGTTGAATGGGGTAGACCTAGCAGTCAGTACATTTAGGCTTGTGCACAAGTACTGTTCCACCGTGTTGCTGAAATGCTGCCTCCTGCTAAGACAATCCATATCAGTTGGTGGTGCTATTTGATGTGGCGTGCTGACAAAGCTTTTCCACATTTCGGCCATGCTAACCCAACCTTCTGAGGTCCTGGCAGTGTCCCAGCTGCGTTGGCGACTTCTTCCTCTTCCTCTGCCTTCGCCTTGTGCTTCCACTGAGCACCGAGTGTCAGATGGGAATGCCATCAGCAGCATGTCTACCAGCATGTGCTTGTACTCGTGCATCTTCCAATCACGCTCCAGTGATGGAATTAAGGACGGCACATTGTCCTTGTAGCGGGGATCCAGCAGGGTGGCCTCCCAGTAATCTGCACTTGTGAAAATGTGGGCAACTCGGCGGTCGTTGCTCAGGCACTGCAGCATGTCATCGCTCATGTGTGCCATGCTGCCCAGAGGCAACGACAAGCTGTCCTCTGTGGGAGGTTTATCGTCTGTGTCCTCTGTAACCACCCAGCCATGCTCCAGTGATGCCCATGAGCTGCTTTGGGTGCCTCCCTGCTGTGAACACAGTTCCTCCTCCTCCCCCAGAACTGTGCCGTTGCTGGACAATTGTGTACCTGGCCTCGGTTGGTGCAGGAACCCACTCTCCGAGCCACTTGTGAATGACTGGCCTGATAACACATGAGTTTCAAAACAGCCTGCTGTTGTTTCCCCCTGGCTGTGATGAAGTTGGTGATGAAGGTGTTACGCTGATCACATGAGGAGGCGGTAGAAGAGGAAGCGTAGTAGGAGGAGGAGGCAACAGGAGGCAAAGACAAATTTCCTGCAATCCTCGGTGGCGGAAGGACATGCGCCAAACTGCTATCCGCTTTAGGTCCATCCGTCAAAGCATTTACCCAGTGTGCAGTTAGGGAGATATAATCTCCCTGCCTGTACTTACTGGTCCATGCATCGGTGGTTATATGGACCTTGCCATAGATGGCGTTGGCAGTGCACACGTAATTTTGTCCGCCACTTGGTTGTGCAGGGCGGGGATGGCTCGCCTGCAAAAGTAGTGGCGGCTGGGAACCACGTACTGTGGGACAGCCACCACCATATTTTTTTTAACCTCTTCCGGACATAGGGCGTACAGGAATGCCCTGATGTCCCGGTACTTAAGGACACAGGGAGTACCCGTACGTCCTATGTATTTCCGATCACCGCCATGCGGCGGGCAGTGATCGGAACCCGGTGCCTGCTCAAATCATTGAGCAGGCACCTTAAGTAAATGCGCGGGACCCCATGTGCCGGCAATGGCCGCAAACAGCAGGTCAATTCAGACCTGCGGTTGGCGGCTTTTACATGTTGGGGAGGCGGCGAACAGCGGTGCCATCGGTCCCCCTGGCTCTCACAGGCAGGAAGCTGTATAAGTAATACACACTGTATTACTCATACAGCTAATGCATTCCAATACAGAAGTATTGGAATGCATTGTAAAGGATTAGACCTCCCAAAGTGGGACAAAAATAAATAAAAAAAAGTAAAAAAAAATAAAAATTCCCCCAAAAAATTAAGTTTCAAGTAAAAATAAACAAAAACTAAATTTTCCCCAAATAAAGTTAAAAAAAATTGGTAAGAATTAGTGAAAAAATAAGTTTACATATTAGGTATCACTATGTCTGTATACCCCTCATATGAACACCGTAAAAAAAAAAAAAAATTGTCACCTTACATCACAAAAAGTACAACAGCAAGCGATCAAAAAGGCGTATGCCCACCAAAATAGTACCAATCTAACAGACACCTCATCCCGCAAAAAATGAGCCCCTACATAAGACAATCCCCCCCAAAAATAAAAAAAACTATGTCTCAGAATTTGGAGACACTAAAACATAATTTGTTTTTGAAATGCTGTTATTGTGTAAAACTTACATAAATAGAAAAAAGTATACATATTAGGTATCGCCTCATCCGTAATAACCTGCTCTATAAAAATACCATGACCTAAACCCTCAGGTGAACACCGTTATTTTAATTTTTTTTAAATGGTTTGTCGCTTTACATCACAAAAAGTGTAATAGCAAGCGATCAAAAAGTCATATGCACCCCAAAATAGTGCCAATCAAACCATCACCTCATTCCACAATAAATACAAACCTACCTAAGATAATCGCCCAAAAACTGAAAAAACTATGGCTCTCAGAATATGGAGACACTAAAACATGATTTTTTTGTTTCAAAAATGAGATAATTGTGTAAAACTTACATAAATAAAAAAAATAGTATACATATTAGGTATCGCCGCGTCCGTGACAACCTGGTGTGTAAAAATACCACATGATCTAACCTGTCAGATGAATGTTGTAAATAACAAAAAATAAAAACAGTGCTAAAACAGCTATTTCTTGTTACCTTGCCTTACAAAAAGTGTAATATAGAGCAATCAAAAATCATATGTACCCTAAACTAGTACCAACAAAACTGCCACCCTATCCTGTAGTTTCTAAAATGGGGTCACTTTTTTGGGAGTTTCTACTCTAGGGGTGCATCTGGGGGGCTTCAAATGGGACATGGTGTAAAAAAAAACAGTCCAGCAAAATCTGCCTTCCAAAAACCGTATGGCATTCCTTTTCTTCTGCACCCTGCCGTGTGCCTGTACAGTAGTTTATGATCACATATGGGGTGTTTCTGTAAATTACAGAATAAGGGCAATAAATATTGAGTTTTGGGGGATTCAGCCCGCACAACCCCTAGCAGGTGCAGATTGAGTTTTGTTTGGCTGTTAACCCTTGCTTTGTTAGCAGAAAAAAATGGATTATAATGGACAATCTGCCAAAAAAGTGAAATTTTGAAATTGTATCTCTATTTTCCATTAATTTTTGTGGAACACCTAAAGAGTTAACAACACTTCTAAAATCAGTTTTGAATACCTTGAGGGGTGGGTGGTTTCTATTATGTAAGCCTCACAAATTGACTTCAGGCCTGAACTGGTCCATAAAAAGTGGGTGAAATTTTCTAAAAAAAAGATTTGCTTCTAAACTTCTAAGCCTTCTAATGTCCCCAAAAAATTAAATGGCATTCACAAAATGATCCAAACATGAAGTAGACATAGGGGGAATGTAAAGTAATAACTATTTTTGGAGTTATTACTATCTATTATAAAAGTAGAGAAATTGAAATTTGCTAATTTGCTAATATTTCAAAATTTTTGGTAATTTTTATATTTTTTAAATAAATAAAAATGAAAAAATTTTGATTCAGTTTTACCACTGTCATGAAGTACAATATGTCACGAAAAAACTGTCTCAGAATGGCCTGGATAAGTAAAAGCATTTAAAAGTTATTACCACATAAATTGACACATGTCAGATTTGCATAAAAGTGGTCTGGGCAGGAAAATGAAAACTGGCCTGGGGTAGAAAGGGTTAAAAAACCACGCAGTTTATTATTACTGACACACTAGTGGATATTTATCAATAATGGTGTATTTTGCACAACATGAATCAAAAGTGATGATTTGTTTCAGCTCATTTAACAAAAGGTGTATGCTATTTTAAAAATGTGTCTTTTGTAATTGTAGGCTAATAATCCGTCAATTTATAAACTAATGTAAAATTTTTATGCTGACATTTAATTGTATTTGCAACAATGCATCTGTGCTCAAACTGAACGTGCAATTCCTTTAAGGCCGACATGCAACATTTAATCACTAAAGTTGTGACTTGTTAAATAAAAGACGCATCTATCTGCCAGGCACCTTTTTAATAATTTACACAACCACAGAAACAAGCTTAATGCACTGCTACATTTTGCACCTTTTAAGCTGAATATACATTGATAAAATTAGGCATAATATACACCAATTTGGTAGCCCCACCCAATTTGCTATTCAAAACACTTTCTGTCAAAAAAAGGAGAAAACAATTGATATATTTGGTGAATTTAACATTTTTAAATGTCTCCCATTGAATGGCTGAGATAACTTCTAGCTACAGTCATGCTAACCATATCCTATTTTCCCAAGGACCTGCCCTCTCAAATTAATTGCATGGGCCCCTGTAATCAATCATATTGTAGTTTCTTGCTGCCGCTGTATAGGTGGTTTATATTTGCATGTAGCTTTACAGTGGGCCCCCAAAATTAATTTTACTGGTGGGCCCTAGGCACCCCAGTCCAACATTGTGTGGAATTGCCAGCCACACTTGGCTGCAGAAGTGTTTTTGCGGCTATTGTCACTCAGCTCACCTACTATTATTATACTGAACCATGTCAAAGACTGTACACCACAGGGAGTGCTGGGGAGAGGGATTAGCCAACATAAGTGACAACCACCCTTACTGCCACTCCCACCTCTCCCTCTCCTCCACCTCCAGCCACCACACCTATCCTCTGCAGCCTGGAGTGTTTCTATGACATATACTATTACTATGACATATCAAACTTTTTTTAAAATTATTATTATTATTATTATAACTATTATTATTATTTTTAAATACAGCTACACTTTAAGGGCAATGATTTGATTTTCTTTATCCTGTCATTTATGAGGATTGGGATTCTGTCTCTGAAAATAATTCAAGGGAATGAAAGACAAGCAGTACTGCAAATATTTTAGATTTGGTCCATCTATATTCAGGAACAGTAAGATTAATCTCTGAGTTATCATGCAGATATAACCAATGGAAACTGCTTCTTTGTGATGGTACAGAACAATGAAGGTAAAGATTCTTATACAGTTTGAGTCAGATTTATTTGCGATTATGCCACAGTTTAGTGATTGGCTTCTGCTTCTATTAAGGAATTACTTTTTCTATACTTCTCATTAGAAGCATATTTTTATGTTGGTATTTATTTTATATGATGTAACATACCACCAGTAGAGATGGCCTTGCGATTCAACCTGAAGTCATTTTGCAGCATACTTTGAGCGTTCCCGATTTGCCAAACATGCAAACATATGGCGATATTCGCATCCGGCATTTTCTTTTGCATTGCGCCGAACTTTGACCCATGAGACATCCATCACGTGGGACAGGACAGCCATTTGAGACGTTTCAGCACATGGACACATCCCCAACCCTATAACGGTACCCGATCTGGCAGCCATTTTACATTATGTGTTTTGCCAGTGTAGGGAGAGGTTGCATTTTGGAGCAGGGACAGGCTGTTAGGAACTTATGGACACCAAACACTAGCTAATAGGGCCACAAAAGTCCTTTTAAGGACTGGCAACCATTGTGCTATGTATAGGTGTGATACACAGAGGGGTTGTGATATCCTTATAATATACTTTCTAACATAGAAAGTATATTATAGTGCATTTGTATGCTTCCAGAAAATACTGATTGAGGGCTGCGATCTATCAGCTTCCACAATATAGTGGCAGAGGTTTTCCATATACCTGCATCCACAAAATTACTGCTTGAGGGTGATATACCAGCTTCAACTAACAACTGATTGAGTCATGCCATATATCAGCTTCCACAAAATAGTGGTAGAGGTTTTCCATACACCTGCGTCCACAAAATACAGTTTGCAGGTTTTGATATACCTGCTTCAACTAACAACTGATTGAGGCCTTCCATATATCAGCTTCCATAAAATAGTGGTAGAGGTTTTCCATATACCTGCGTCCAAAGAATTACTGCTTAAGGGTGATATACCAGCTTCAACTAACAACTGATTGAGTCCTGCCATATATCAGCTTCCACAAAATAGTGGCAGAGGTTTTCCATATACCTGCGTCCACAAATTAACTGCTTGAGCGTGATATACCAGCCTTAACTAACAACTGATTGAGTCCTTCCATATATCAGCTTCCACAAAATAGTGGTAGAGGTTTTCCATATACAGTGCTGCCCAAAATTATTCATACCCCTGGCAAATTTTGACTTAAAGTTTCTTTTATTCAACCAGCAAGTAATTTTTTTACGGGAAATGGCATAGGTGTCTCCCAAAAGATAATAAGACAATGTACAAGGGCCCTTATTGTGGGGAAAAAAAAAACATTTCTCAACTTTTATTTACATTTGAGCAAAAAGTGTCCAGTACAAAATTATTTATACCCTTCTCAATAATAAATAGAAAAGCCTTTATTGGCTATTACAGCAATCAAACGCTTCCTATAATTGCAGACCAGCTTTTTGCATGTCTCCACAGGTACTTTTGCCCATTCATCTTTAGCAATGAGCTCCAAAGCTTTCAGGTTGGAGGGTCTTCTTGCCATCACCCTGATCTTTAGCTCCCTCCACAGATTCTCAATTGGATTCAAGTCTGGACTCTGGCTGGACCACTCCAAAACGTTAATGTTGTGTTTTGGGTCATTGTCATGCTGAAATGTCCACTGGTGCCCACAGCCAAGTTTCTCTGCAGACTGCCTGATGTTTTTGTTAAGAATCCTCATGTATTGCTCTTTTTTCATGGTGCCGTTTACTCTGATTAGGTTCCCTGGTCCATTGGCTGAAAAACACCCCCAAAGCATTAGGTTCCCACCACCATGTTTGACAGTGGGGATGGTGTTCTTTGGTTGAAGGCTTCTCCTTTTTTACGCCAAATGAAGGAAACATCATTGTGACCAAACAATTCAATTTTTGTTTCATCTGACCATAACACAGAAGACCAGAAGTCTTCTTCTTTGTCTAGATGAGCTTTTGCAAAGGCCAAGCGAGCTTTTGTGTGCCTTATTACTTGCTGGTTGAATAAAAGTAACTTTAAGTCAAAATTTGCCAGTGGTATGACTAATTACTGCTTGAGGGTGATATACCAGCTTCAACTAATAACTGATTGAGTCCTGCCATATATCAGCTTCCACAAAATAGCGGTAGAAGTTTTCCATATACCTGCGTCCGCAAAATACAGATTTGCTTCCACAAATACTGCTCTTCTCAAGGGACTTTGGCACAGGAGCCTAAGTGGGAAGTTGGAGTAGGTGAGTGCGATTATGTCCCCTTCGGATGCGTGGCATTACATTTCCGAATGAGCTCATAACGGAGCTCCCGGACAATTTGCTGCTTTTCAGCCTGGACCCGGGTGTGTTCATAGCCCCGCACTAACATGTGCTGCAGGATAAAGAAAATGTTCCTTTCAGCTGGAAATATAGTTTATTACTTAAAAAAGCTATTTATAATTATTAGATATGTAAATATATATTAAATATATACTACATATAACACACCCTCTTAATGGGTCTAATGGATGCAATAAATATTTATATATAATAATTTTGCACATAATTTTCTGACACTTCGCCCTTATTTACACATTTCGGGTACCTTTTGTTCTCTACCAATCAGCATATGTAAGAAATATAGGATCCTCCAAGACCTTTATCTGTGAGAATCCGAGTAAGACAAAAGGAGCTAGATACATACTAATAAAGTATACACACGTACAGTCAGCTACCCGTCTCTGATTCACACAAATAAATCCCTCATAATCTATACAATATAATGCAATATAAGGCATATACTATTTCAAAAACCTGTATTTCATAAAAATGCTAGGATCAGCATGACTCTCCCATTAATATGCCACTCAGGTCTTGATACGATATGCTGCTGTGGCTTCCTGTCCAGCCAGATGAGCTTTCACGTAATCACAACCGAGAAAGAAGAAATGGGGGAGCGAAGTGAAGAGTACCGTAAGTATGACAGAAAGTCTGTTTCTAACATAGGTTAGCTCAAAGAAACATTTTAGGTCATGCCCCGAAGAATCCTTTTAGAGTGTAATTGTCCCATTTTCTGACCATGACAAAATATAGTGTTGGGATCAAAACAATGTCAAAACCCATCCAGACATGGATGTTAGGCTCTGTGCAAATTGCACTTGGGACCTTATTTAGGCCTCATGCACACGACAGTATTTTTTCACGGTCCGCAAAAACGGGGTCCGTAGGTCCGTGATCCGTGACCGTTTTTTCGTCCGTGGGTCTTCCTTGATTTTTGGAGGATCCACGGACATGAAAAAAAGTCGTTTTGGTGTCCGCCTGGCCGTGCGGAGCCAAATGGATCCGTCCTGAATTACAATGCAAGTCAATGGGGACGGATCCGTTTGACGTTGACACAATATGGTGCAATTTCAAATGGATCCGTCCCCATTGACTTTCAATGTAAAGTCAGGAGTCCCTTTTATACCATCGGATCGTAGTTTTCTCCAATCCGATGGTATATTTTAACTTGAAGCGTCCCCATCATCATGGGAACGCCTCTATGTTAGAATATACTGTCGGATATGAGTTAGATCGTGAAAACTCATTTCCGACAGTATATTCTAACACAGAGGCGTTCCCATGGTGATGGGGACGCTTCTAGTTAGAATATACTACAAACTGTGTACATGACTGCCCCCTGCTGCCTGGTAGCACCCGATCTCTTACAGGGGGCCGTGATCAGCACAATTAACCCCTCAGGTGCCGCACCTGAAGGGGTTAATTGTACTATCATATCCCCCTGTAAGAGATCAGGGCTGCCAGGCAGCAGGGGGCAGACCCCCCTCCCCAGTTTGAATATCATTGGTGGCCAGTGTGGCCCCCCCTCCCTCCCTCTATTGTAATAATAGGTTGGTGGCACAGTGTGCGGCCCCCCACCCCCCCCTTCCTCCCTCTATTGTAATAATTCGCTGGTGGCACAGTGTGCGCCCCCCCCCCTTCCTCCCTCTATTGTAATAATAGGTTGGTGGCACAGTGTGCGCCCCCCCGGCCCCCCCTTCCTCCCTCTATTGTAATAATTTGTTGGTGGCACAGTGTGCGCCCCCCATCGGCCCCCCTCCCTCTATAGCATTAACAACATTGGTGGCCAGTGTGCGGCCTCCCCTCTCCCCCCCCCATCATTGGTGGCAGCGGAGTTCCGATCGGAGTCCCAGTTTAATCGCTGGGGCTCCGATCGGTAACCATGGCAACCAGGACGCTACTGCAGCCCTGGTTGCCATGGTTACTTAGCAATAGTACAATAGTAGAAGCATCATACTTACCTGCTGGCTGCTGCGATGTCTGTGTCCGGCCGGGATCTCCTCCTACTGGTAAGTGACAGTTCATTTAGCAATGCGCCGCACAGACCTGTCACTTACCAGTAGGTGGAGCTCCAGGCCGGACACGAACATCGCAGCAGCCAGCAGGTAAGTATGATGCTTCTACTATTGTACTATTGCTAAGTAACCATGGCAACCAGGACTGCAGTAGCGTCCTGGTTGCCATGGTTACCGATCGGAGCCCCAGCGATTAAACTGGGACTCCGATCGGAACTCCGCTGCCACCAATGATCGGGGGGGTGGGGGAGAGGGGAGGCCGCACACTGGCCACCAATGTTGTTAATGCTATAGAGGGAGGGGGGCCGATGGGGGGCGCACACTGTGCCACCAACGAATTATTACAATAGAGGGAGGAAGGGGGGGGGCGGGGGGGTGCACACTGTGCCACCAACAAATTATTACAATAGAGGGAGGAAGGGGGGCGGCACTGGCCACCAATGAAATTTAAACTGGGGAGGGGGGGATCTCTGCCCCCTGCTGCCTGGCAGCCCCGGATCTCTTACAGGGGGCTATGATACGCACAATTAACCCCTTCAGGTGCAGCACCTGAGGGGTTAATTGTACGTATCATAGCCCCCTGTAAGAGATCGGGTGCTGCCAGGCAGCAGGGGGCAGTCTTGTACACAGTTTGTAGTGTATTCTAACTAGAAGCGTCCCCATCACCATGGGAACGCCTCTGTGTTAGAATATACTGTCGGATATGAGTTTTCACGAAGTGAAAACTTAGATCTGAAAAAGCTTTTATGCAGACGGATCTTCGGATCCGTCTATATGAAAGTAACCTACGGCCACGGATCACGGACACGGATGCCAATCTTGTGTGCATCCGTGTTTTTTCACGGACCCATTGACTTGAATGGGTCCGTGAACCGTTGTCCGTCAAAAAAATAGGACAGGTCATATTTTTTTGACGGACAGGATACACGGGTCACGGATGCGGCTGCAAAACGGTGCATTTTCCGATTTTTCCACGGACCCATTGAAAGTCAATGAGCCCGCGAAAATAAACAGAAAACGGCACAACGGCCACGGATGCACACAACGGTCGTGTGCATGAGGCCTTACTTAAAGTTTTAGTTGACTGATGTTTCCTTCACATCCACAGTTAACTTCATATTTCTGTATTTGTTGAAAGTGACACTGTTCAATCTTTAATTGATATTTACACTAAAACTGTTATGTTACAGGTTGGACTGGCAGATTTGCATAAACCATTCTCTATCTTTCAAAGGTAATCAGCAGCATTTTGGAAGCAGCTAGAATTATGAATGTGGGAAAAGTCATGACGTAGCTTGCAATCAGCCCAAAATAGATAAATGCACTTACATATGTATTTGATGCTTTGTGTGCATTTCCACTGGTCCCAGCCATCTACTCAAAAATGGCTATTGATGCTAGATCACTGCAAAGGGTTAATTGTATGCCAAAGAGTTAACCATATGGTAAAATGTTATGATTGGTCGTTACAGTACTCTCTTTTTATGCAATATTTAAATCCCTAGTGGTTATCTATGGGCAACAAACAGTTAACACTGGCAGTCCTAGTTAGATTGCCACGAGATAGGCTGGATCAGCCCCCTTCCTGGCTAGTAGAGTAGCGGGATGGTCTAGTCATGATCAGAGCCAGAAACAACATGTGCCTGTGTGAGCGCCTGAGATGTAGGCCTGGAGAGAAGCCTCAGCCACGAAACAGCATTTCTGAGACTGGGAAAGCTGCCAGAGAAAAGCAACTAAACCAATAGACTACCCCTGAGAGAAAGAAAGTCTGACATTCATATTGAAGGTTTAGAACCACTTCAGAGGCCGTGCCTGGAAAGACAGTAAGGTATCAATTGATTATGGTAAAAGACTTTACTGCTTGTGAAAAGGATATATTGCTGTGGTGCCAACTACACTTTGCGACAGTCTGGCCATCTGATCTAATATGTGCACCCTATAGAATGAGACTTGCAGAAAGAGTCAATGAGAACATTGTGGCTATATGGGAAGATTGGTAAGAGTACTTAGAGTGAGATTCAGACAAGATTTCTATCATGGAATAAAAAATAGAGGGGCACTCCTTAAATGGGAAGGGGTGTATGGGAAGATTGCTAAGAGTACTTAGAGTGAGATTCAGACAAGATTTCTATCATGGAATAAAAAATAGAGGGGCACTCCCTGAGGAAGGGATGTATACCCTGAAACGCATTTGGGCAAGTTGGGACAGTGAGTCTTCTTTTCCCCCGATACTACAAGTGACCGAGCAGTGACTACGCCGGTCGGGGTGATCCGTAGAACCAGTCTCGCATCTGAGGTGGTGTTCATAAATATAAAGAGAGACGCTACTACAGCTACAATAGCTCCAGCTGGTGAGTCACGTGAGACGTCACGCTTTGACTCTGTACCACGTGGGACGCCTCGTTCAGCTGTGCTAAGCTGACATTCCTCTCGATCGCAGCGAGACTACTGCACGCTCACGGTAAGAAGTGCTTACTGCCATTTTCTCCAGGACTTGATTCTATCATCGATTTCCCTATTCTGGAGGCTTGAAGCTGGACATTGTGTGGCAATTTTGCTTCAATTGATTCAATTTAACAACACACCTCTCATACTGCTACTAGGTGTATGTGGATTCACTGAGACTGATTTCTACTGTGGGCAGTGTCCCATGAACCCCTGAACTCTTGTGTTATAATTAGGACCCCACTGTTCATTTTATTTTGTTTTATTGTATTAATTGATGTGGGTTTTTATATGAATATTATATGTGATGCGTGTTATTCATATTAAATATCTATTTAGATAACATTTTATTCTGACTGCCGTTTTCTGTTCCCATTTAAGGAGTGCCCCTCTATTTTTTATTCCATTTTTGTCTACTATACGGTCTGGGTGGACCGAGAGGTGAGCACCCATTTCCATCCGGTCTATAGGTTGAGCCGCTGGTCTCCAATATCTGCTATTCAAGATTTCTATCATGATCATTGCTGCCTATACACTGCTACAGTATTAGGAAAAGACTACTCTGTATTGTGCTTGTTGCTGCTATATGTACTACTACTCCCATCCAGTGGCGACTCTAGGAACAATATATAGGGGGGGGCACATAAGATACAACAGTCAAAAATGGGGGACACTAATAATTTTCACGACTTAATCATACTACTGAAAAAAAAAGAAGAAATAATTATATATAAATAAGATAACAAAATATGAGAGTATTGCGGTATGCAGGGATACCTTTTTATTGTGCTAACCGAATACTTAAAAGACAAGTTTTCAAGAGTTTTCCTTTCTTCCTCGGTATGCTTGAGCATTCAGAAATAATCTATTCCTAAGGGTGGGTTCACATCTGCGTTATGCCATTCCGTTATAGGTTCCGTTTCAAACGGAATATAACGGAATGGCCAGAGGGAATACAAAACGGAAGCCTTTAAGAGGCATTCTGTTTTTCTCTGTCCTAATGCACAATAACCCCCTGCCCCTCCAACACTTAATTAACCCCTTCATGGACTAAAAAAAAGTTCAAAGGATAACACACAGCAATGGAGCCGGGTGGGCTGGCAAGGGAGGGGTTAATAAGTGATGGGTGGCCCTGTGTATACTAGGCAAGCACCTGTTGTGACAGGCACTAAGTGATCTCCTAACTGTATCCCTCCCAGTCCTGCCAGACACAATGCAATTAATAGCAACACCACTCCCTCCCCTTCACAATGATAATGCACTCTACTCAGCACACCACTAGGCATCCTGCAAGATGCAATCAAGCCCCTCCTCTCAATCCAAGAGCACATTGGGGGATCATTGAAGGAGATCTAGTGCCATGAGTGGGGGTCAGTGACAGTGTTAGGGGGGCAGCTCTGCACAGTACCCCCTCTTTATGAGCCAGTGCAGTCACTGTGCTGCTGACTCTGACTGTGTGACGCACGTCACGTCAGTGTGTGATGATTCGGATCGGCGGCGACCGGCCTATGGGGCCAGACTAGAATTGCATTTTAAAGAGGAAGGGCGGGGAATCAGCGGGGGACACACACGTGGGGGCAAGGATTAACCTAGAGGGGCAATTGGCCCCCTATTCCCCCCTGTAGCAACGTCTATGCTCCCATCATATATTCAATAAAGATGGACTTTGTTTATTGTAACCAAAAAGGCCTTGTCATTGACTCCACCATCCATTCATTGGCCCCTACATGTGCCGTCATGTCTTGCACCCACCCTCCTAACTTTAAGGACACCCCACCTGACAACAGTTCCAGAGGGTCCCTGGTGTGCCCGGGGAAAGAAAAGGTGTGCCCTCCATTCACTGCATTACCACAGGGAGTGTTGGGGTAAGAATAGCCATTGTGACCCAACACCATTCCAATCAATGACTCAACTACCACTTCCTCCTCCGAGCATTCCCCCTGAGACCCTCTGCACTAAAAGGGCTGTCCAAGATAATAAAAAAGCTCCCCAAATATACACAGTATATCCAAATCCAGTATTTCATTACTTATACCAGTGATTGGCTTCTGTGGTCATATGGGTATACAAGCATGTCACCAGAGGCCAGTGATTGGCTGCTGTGGTCATATGGGTATACAAGCATGTCACCAGAGGTCAGTGATTGGCTGCTGTGGTCATATGGGTATACAAGCATGTCACCATTGTAGACGAATAAGCAAAGCCAGGGGGGGAGGACAGAAACAGAAGCCCTGGAAATGGAGAGGATAAAATGGATATATTAGGGACCTTTACGATTATGTCAGACAGCCTCTCTGATACATAGATGGGCCAATTTTTTACTTTGCCATAAGAGGTATGATTTTTGAGTCTGGAAAATGGTTGTAATTGCTGGAAATTTCTCTAAATGGTGGGTGCAGCACGATATATTTGGTGTAACCCGCTAGACATGTTAGATTTTCCTCTCTTTCTTGTGCTACCTTATGGCTCACATACATTTAGAACAATAAATGGTGTGTGTCTTTATTAAATTTGGTGCATTGCACAACTTTTAGCCATACCCTGTTTATGCTACATTCACAGCTGTGCTTTGTATGCCAGTTTTGAGATCCGGCACAGGATCTCAAAACCGGAGCAAACCGCTTTTGTTCGATTTAATACATCAGGATACATCAGTTCTGTTTGTGTGCGGTTGTATTAAATCAAAACTGGACAAACCGGATCTGGCACTAAAATAAATTTAAGTCAATCTTTTTTTTTTTCAGATCTGAAGAAAACGGATCCGGCACCATTCACTTACATTGTTTTTAGTGCTGGATTCCGTCTGTTCCGTTTTGCAGACCGGACACAAAACCGCAGCTTGCAGTAGTTTTGTGTCCAGTACAAAACGGTACAAACCGGAACGTAGTGCATCCTAATTGACAATGCATGGGGACAAAACAGAAGCGTTTTGCTCTGGTTTTGAGATCCTCTGCTGGATGTGAAAGTAGCCATATAGACACTTCTATCTTCTGGATTCTTCTCTAGAACGTATACCTTTAAAGAGGACCTTTCATCAATTTAAATTTAATGAAATAACACTGTGGCCGTGAGTGCTATTCTCCTTGGCTGAGAGCGCAGCCAATCGGAGCGCTCGTCTCTCAGCCAAGGAGAATAGCACTCACGGCCACAGCTAAAGTTGTTAGCAACGCCCCATACAAAAGTCTGTCTCAATAACATATGAGGCGGCAGAAGAAACGGGGCTATTATAAATGAATTCGGGGGTTGATTTGAAAAAAAAAAAAAAAAAACGGGGGAACATCAGTGGATGCCACACTATTAGGTAGGAGTGTTATTTCATTAAATTTAAATTGATGAAAGGTCCTCTTTAATATAGTGGTTTTATTTATGGTAAATTAAACTGGTGATTTAGTGGGATATGAATAAGGAGACATTAATAAAGCATTAAACTCACATTCCAATTCACAAATAAGTGGGATTCCTGTAGGACAGTTTTAGAGTCTTACCCTGGGTTCACACCTGAGCGTTTTACAGCGCGTTCCTACGCGCTGTAAAACGCTCAACAAGGAGAAACCAATGCTTCCCTATGGGAATGGTTCTCACCTGGACGTTTCGATCGCGCTGTAAAATGCCCGATGCCCCAAAAAGTACATGAGCTTCTTTGGGGCGTCTTGTCGCGCGTTCCCGTACATAGACTTTCGGGAACGCGCGACAATGGGCGTTCGCTTGTCTCTGTATGCGCGATTGTAAACGCCGGTACAATCGCGCATACAGAGCGCTCCTTTCAGAACGCTCAGGTGTGAACCCAGCGTTAGGGTAAGACCAAACGGGATGTCTCAGGAAATAGCAAGAACATGCGGCTGCTGCCATTCTCTAATTAAATTTTGAGTTGTGTCATGAAACATAGTCTACAGCACCTGCATCTGAATGCTTTTGTACTTGAATGTACTGTGATTTAAAATTAAGTATAGCCACTGAGCTGTTCAACAAAATGCATCCGTATAGTGCCGAGAGAGAGAGATGCAGCAGAAAGGACACGCACCATGAACTGCCAGGCTGAAGATGATGTAGCAGAGTAGTTGGAGCAGTTACTGTGAAGATCTCTGGACCCATGTGCAGTTTGTTAGAAAGATATTGCATGTACTATATGATGCCTGATTTTAATTGTTACATCAATCATGGCACAACCCCTTTAAGGGGATGCTTTAGTTTTCAGTGAAACAGATGATTCACCCACAAAACCATTTAACCATCAGACTACAGAAGGCGTTTGAGATAAGAAATGTATTGATAAAATGAATACAATTTTCATGCAAATTACAGAATATGAAAGGCAATATGAAGCCTAAATTCCAGTCAGTGGTCACACACAGCAGCTGGCTTTACAAGCTGTAAGTTATTGGGCAAAGGTAAATGGGATGCAGGAAATGTAGGAAACAAGCTGTTTAGGGGACCTGAGACTGAGATTGATGCTTGCTGCACTAAGGCAACATGTTCAGTAGAAGGCTAATCAATCGCCACAATAAGGAATATAGATTTCTTGAAAGTGTGTTCAGAATACATTGACCTTTTCATTCCCTGTACACTCATGTTGAAAAGGAATATTATTTTAACTGAAGTACTTTCTGAACTTCAAGGATAATTTATATAGTATTGTTTTTATTCCAATGTGGGATTGCATTAGGGCTACTTTCACACCAGCATTTTTGCTGGATCCGTCATGGATCAGCAAAAACGCTTCTGCCACGATAACACCGTGCAACAATGATTTTGCTACTGAGAGAAAAACATGTGATTTATATTAAAATGAGCGCACTGATTCCAAATATGAACTCGGAATTTGCCTGACACGTCTAGATTTTAACCCCTTAAGGACCCTGGGATTTTCAATTTTTGTGTTTTCGCTTTTCACTCCCCACCTTCCCATGGTCTTAACTTTTTTATTTTTCCATTCACATAGCCTTGTGAGTAGTGTTGAGCGAACTTCTGTTTTAAGTTCGGCGTCTAAAGTTCGGCTTCCGGTTAGAGGAGAATCCCGATATGGATTCCGAATTCCGTTGTGGTCCGTGGTAGCAGAATCAATAATCGGCCATTATTGATTCCGCTACCACGGACCACAACGGAATTCGGAATCCATATCGGGATTCTCCGCTAACCGGAAGCCGAACTTTAGACGCCGAACTTAAAACAGAAGTTCGCTCAACACTACTTGTGAGGGCTTATTTTTTGCGGGACAAGTTGTACTTTCTAATGGCACCATTTACGGTTGCATACCATGTAGTAGGAAACAGGAAAAAAATTCCAAATGGGGGAAAATTGGGGGGAAAAAACACAATTCTGATAAAGGTTTTCATTTTTATTTTTTTTACACTGTACACTATGCGGTAAAATTGACCTGTTATCTTCATTCTCCAGGTCAGTACGGTTCCAACAATACCACACTTGTATAATTTTTCTTGCGTTTTAATACAGAATTATTATTTTTTAACCTTTGAGGAAAAAAAATACTTTTTTTGATAACCATATTTATATATAACTTTTTTTTAAGTTATGTGTAAGGGGCTGTGTGATGGCTCATTTTTTGCAGGACGATCTGTTCTTTTCACATATTTTTACATTTCCATTAACATATCCATATGAGGGTTTACTTTGTGTAGGACAAGTCGTAGGTTTTAGAGGCACCTTTCAATTTAACATATCTTTTATTGGAAAAGGAGGAAAAAATTATTAGTGTGACGTAATGAAAAAAAAACTCCACCATGGCTTTTTGGGTTATTTTTGTGCAGCGTTCACTGTGCATTAAAAATGAAAAGGCAACCTTATTCTGCAGCTCAGAACGATTAAGACAATAACAAATTTATGTAGTTGTTATTATGTTTTACCATTTTTAACAGATACAAAGTTTTATTTCCTCTCCATATTCTGACACACATAACTTTTTTTATATATTTCTATCTACAGAACCATGTGAGGGTTTGTTTTTTGCAAGGTAAGCTATAATTTTTATTGGCACAATCTTGGGGTACATACAACTTTTTGATCACTTTTTATTCAATTTTTTTTGCAGTGGATAAGGTAACCAAATAATGGTGAATTATACTTTTTTTTTTCACTTTAGCACTCACAATGAATCTGAGGGGTGTGAGATACAGTAGTGACAGATCTCACAGAGGTGACTGGAAAGGAAGGGGTGGATAGTGCGGTGCACACCCCTATTCCACCAGGTGTACAATCAGTCTGGGGATAACAACACAGTCCAGACTGTCAGTCAAAAAAGAGTGAGATCCTGGAAAGGTGATGTTGCACAGCCTGGGGGCTGGATGACTTGGGGAGCACAGAGCGACACCTGGGAATGGGTCGCAGGGTACTAGTCGGGCGGACTAGAGAGCCCAGCTTCCCCAAGGGACTTTTTATTTGCACAGCCTAGGGGCTGGAGGACTACAAGGTGGGAAAAGCCGCATGCGTTTCACCTGTATGAACGGGGCTTAGAAGTGAGTCAGGGAATACCTCTGTTTAGTCAGGGCCCAGCCGGGCAGGTATTTATTTTTGTTTTGGTGTACGTGGTAACCTCACCCTACCCAGTGGTGTGTAACTGGGCTGTCCTGTATGCAAAGAATTTCAAAATAAATGTCACGTCTCGCTCTCCCCCCTCGCTGGCCTCCTCCCTCCAAGCTTCTGGCTCCATCCGAACAGCTGATGCCGAACAGCTGCTGCCGTACAGCTGATGCCGAATAGCTGATGCCCTGAGCCGCGACGCTGCGCTGTACCTGGTCTGGTTCCTGGATTGCCTCGCTCGCTGCTTGTGGGTGCCTGGCTGCTGTTGTGGCGGCTTGCCTTTGGGTTTGGATTATCCTGGGGACCTCCTGCCTTCTCTCCCCGCCGCTGGCTCCGCTCTCCTGCTCTGCCCCTGGATCCGGTTGTTTCGCTGTTCCGCCTGTCGCTCCTTTTCTGCTGATGTGCAGCGGGTTTTCTGGTCTGCTGCTCCTCCGGTCTGCCTGCTATCTGGACTGCCTGCCACCCTAGTGATTAGTGAGGGCTCTTGTTTTCCCTCTCTCCGGCTTCGATCTTCTGACACAGCTGCGGTGTACACCGGGACGTGCGTGCACCGGGACTGAGGCTCCTCCGGACACGTGAGAATACAGTTCTCATTGACTCTATCTCTGCCATACTGCTGGTTTTTCTGTTTTGCTGAGCGGATGTATTTCTGCTTGATTTTTTTTCTCCTGTGGTGTTAGGTAAAGGGGGGGATAGAGGGGTGGGAAAAAAGGAAAAAGGGAGGAGGAGAGAAGAGGAGAGGAAAGGGTTAAAAGGAGGAAGAATAGAAGGGGAGAAAGAAGCAAAAAGGAGATATAAAGGAGAGTATAAATCGGAAAAAAGGAAGGAAAGGGTGAGGGGAGGAGAGTGGGGGGGGGAAAGAAAGAAAACAGGGGAAAAGAAGGGAAGGGAAAATTAGAAAGGGGGAGGGAAGGAGGAGGGAAGGGGAAAAAAAAAATATATATATATTATAAAAACTTAAAATTAATAAAAAAGGAAGAAAACGGGGGGAAAAAAAGGGAAGAGAATGGCCCCAAAGCGACAGTCAGTGGACTCCTCTGTAACTAAACTGGGGTCCAAGACACCAGAGAATAAAATTGATAAGTTTTTGAAATCGCCCTTCCTTAATGAAAATAATCCAGCTAAAACTAAACTCTTTGCCAATTTGAAGAAATTCGCTAAAACTCCCCAGTCTGATGAACCCTCCGAGGACGGATCAATGGAGGCAGATCAGGAGGCGGTAGAGGAAGGTCTCTCTGCACAAATGCGAACAGAATATGACCCGTCTGTTTTGGACAAAATCCTTTGCGCCGTGGAAAACAACGGCACTCTAGTGCAGGGGATGTCTACTCAATTGGGTTCAGTGCAGAGTGACATCTCTTTAATAAGAGAAGACTTGATAAAGATCCGTGACCGAGTCCTCAATGTGGAAAAAACTGTTGTCTCTCTGCAAACCGATATGGACATTTTAAAATCTAAAACTCTGCTTCTCGCTTCAGAAAATCAAGCATTACAAAATAAGCTAGAGGACCTTGAAAATAAGTCAAGGCGGAACAACGTTCGCATAATTGGTTTCCCAGAAGGGGTTTAAGGCCGGCATCTAGAGGAACAACTCAAAGATGTGGTCATGCACAATCTAGGCAGCGATAATTTCTCCCCCATGTTTCAAATAGAAAGAGCCCATCGAATTCCAGGAGGGAAACCTACTCCAGGGAGACCGCCACGTACAATTTTAATGAAATTATTATTGTCCGTTGTCAGAGATATGATATTGAGAAGAGCAAGAGAATGTACACCCATTGAATATCAGGGTACTAAACTGCTCTTCTTTCCTGACTTTGCGCGGCAGACCCAGGAAAAAAGACAAAATTTCATAGAGATAAAGAAACGTTTGGCGTCTAAGGAGATCAAATATTCTCTACAATATCCAGCGAAATTAAGAGTGATCCACAATGGGACTTCCCTTTTTTTTGAGACACCGCAACAAGCATCAGACTGGATTGACCAAATGGGCATTTGAAATTGTGTACCACCATGTTTGAAGGGATGGTTGGGAGGCGGGGCTAGGATGGGGGAGAACGGCCAGAGATTAGAGGTTCGCTGACTAGATCGGGCGGACCAATGGAGAGGGGGGGCGAGAGGGAAGGGGGGGAGGGAACCCACCTTGCAGGTAAGGGGTTTTCCCCTTTTTTTTATTCCCCCCCCCCTGTTTGTCCTGTGTTATTTTTTTTTTGTCATGATTTATGTCCATTAGAATTGTATCTTGGAATGTCAGAGGGCTCGGGGAAAGGGTCAAAAGGCAAGCTATCATGGATGCAGTAAAAAGATATCTTCCAGCAATTATTTGTATAGTAGAAACTCATCTTACTAAAGAAACCTTGTGCCGTCTGGCAACGGGATGGCATTCTCAATCTTATCATTCCACTTTTAGCGGATCCTCCAGGGGCGTCTCAGTCCTGATTCATAACTCTGTAGATTTCATCCTTATAAAATCCCATATAGACGATCAGGGCAGATTCATTTTTTTACATGGTAAGCTGTATGGCCACAGTTATATTCTTGCTTTCTTCTATATACCCCCGCCATTTTCAATGTACCCACTGATTCAGTTAATGCTTTTTTCTGAAAAGAGATCAGAATGTCGGCTAATCCTGATGGGGGATTTTAATGCGATTATGGACCCCAACAAGGATAGATTCACTTCAGATGCAGAACGGGGGAGGAATTCTTGCAGCTCCCCGTTGAAAGAATCTTATCCTTCTCTCTATGCACCGTGATTCCTTTCTGTGTCCCCGAAGACAGACGTCTGGAGAACGTGTCAATGACAGATGCAATATGGTGTCAATAACAGTTCTATTTATTGTTCGTCGTGCAGGGCCTTATATACTTTAAAACATACATACAAGAATAGCTGAGCTCTTATTACAATAATAGCAGTTCCTTATAGAGAGAGAAAGGCATCTCTCATTATAATAAATGCTGACGAGAAACTTCTCCTTATAAAGACAGAAGGTAAATGTATACATAGTCACCCTTCAATATGATGTCACCCAACCTCTTGTCCTTCATACAGATCACACAGCTAATTCTGTTTAACCCTTCAATCCCCTCTTTAGTCATAAATATGACTTATCTTTTCTCTCTCATAGAGAGGTAAGTAGCATATGCTTGTCCAGGGTCTGTGGGTTTTGGACACATTGCACAAAACATCTGTATGAGGGAGGGAATACATTGGATGCAACAACATATACCAACCAAGGAAGCAATTATAATTGCAATACTGATAAATGATGTTCTTAACCAACTCAAATCCGGCAGCCAGCTCAATAACCAGTCCCACCAAGAGGATGACTCAACATCTTTCCTGATATTATTAGCAATTTCATGTAATCCTTGAATATGGGACTGAATTGATCTGGAATGATCAGATAAATTAAAACAACACATTCCTTTAAAATCTTGACATCCTATATTATGCTTTAGTAACAGATAATCTACAGCAAATCTAGTTTCAAGCACTGCTCCTCTTATACCTTGCATGTCTGATAAGGCGATAGAGGTATGATTCAGGGATTTTGCTAAGTCACATGCAATAGAATTTATAGTACGAGTATTATATATAGCCAGTCCAGGCACCCCTAGTATAGAGGCGCCCAAACTTATATATTCTGTACGGCTGAGAAGGGGTAAAGTAGAGTCACAATCTGCTGATAAAGTCTTGGTAACTGATCTGTAAGCTCTCCTGAAACTCATCTCCTCTGGGTGATAAATACATGTAGTTATAAGCCAGACTGGCAAGAAAACACAAAGATTAATAATTATCAGCAGACAAACAAATCTCCCAGAATATTGTGGGGTCTTCATCTTCAGCCTGTGGCCTGAGTTCCCCTCTTTGTTCAGGGAATTCACACCTGCTTCACCCTCTTTGTCTTTGTCTATCACCGGAGAAGAAACCTCAGGGACCCTTTTCACTCTGCTAGCGTGAATCCAGATTGGAGCCTCTTCTGTGAGAATCGCTGTTCTGGTGACTGCTACCACTCGGGTGGGTGGTCCAAACGGGAACTCAGTCTGTTTTCGTCCTTTTGCCAGGCGCTGGACTATCACCACATCTCCTGGTTGGAAAGGATGCGTAGGTTCCTGTGGAGAGAAAGGAGAGACACGAGCAACATCTCGTTCAATTTGATCTAAAGTTTCTACAAGTTTCCTTACATATTCTGCCTGTACTACTTCTAGATCCCCTTTTTCTATCACAGGGGCCTTTGGACCCCAGGGAGTGGGGAAGGGTCTTCCCATTAGGACCTCAAATGGTGAGTAACCAGTATTCTTATTAGGCTGCATCCTAATTTCTGCTAGGGCTATAGGCAAGAATGTTTTCCAATTAGTGAATGTGCCCCCAGTAATTTTCCTTATTTTCTCTTTAATTGTTCTATTCATTCTTTCTACTACCCCTTAACTTTGCGGGTGATAAGGGAGGTGGAACTTCCAGTCAATCCTAAGGGCTTAGGAAAGCTCCTTACATACCCTGGATGCAAAAGCTGGGCCATTATATGAGTCAATTCGAACAGGACACCCCCATCTAGGTATGATCTCATGTAACAACATTTTTACCACAATTTGTGTAGTTTCATTGGTGGTAGGAAATACCTCCGGCCATCTAGAGAACAGATCCACAATTACAAGGGCATACTCCTGCTTTCTTCCTGTCTTTGGGATATGAGTGAAGTCAATTTGTAAGTGAGTAAATGGTGAAGTTGGGTAATTCAGATGCTGGTGTTGGGCCTTCTTTGAATTATTTGGGTTGTTTCTGAGACATATAATACATCGTGAAACATAAGCTTGTACCTTTGATCTAAGACCTGGTATAAAAAAATCCCTCTGAATGAGATCAGTGGTTGCCTGTGCTCCCCTATGGCCAAGACCATGATACTGTGCAATGAAAATTGGGGAGCTTGCAACTGGGATACATGGCTTCCCCTCTTTGCAGAGAAGACCTGTATTGGGGTCTTGTACTGCACCAACTGACTGCCATGCCAGTTTGTCGCTAGTAGTAGCCAAATCCTGGAGGGTGAGCAATAGATTGTCAGGAAGGGTAATGTCTGGAACCAGTGAAGGCATTTGAACCGTCGCTGCCGTCCTAATAGCAGCCTCCTTTGCTGCCTGATCAGCCAGGGCATTCCCTTTAGCTATGTGCGTCTGTAGACCAGTATGTGCCCTACAATGGATAATAGCAACTTTGCTTGGTAATTGGATGGCGGCCAGGAGATCATGTACTAGGGTGGAATGTGAGATTCGTTTCCCATCTGCAGCTATAAAGCCTCTCCTCTGCCAGATTACCCCATGATCATGGACAACCCCAAAGGCATACTTGGAATCGGTGTATACATTAACATCATTCCCCTCAAAGAGACAACAAGCCCTAGTGAGGGCAATCAGTTCAGCAGCTTGGGCCGATTGAAAAGGTATAGGATTCGATTCCAGTATAACATCAGGGAGCTGAACCACAGCGTATCCGGCATGATAAGTGTTGTCATTAGGGCGGGAACAGGATCCATCCACAAATTCATCAGGAGCCCCTTCAATGGGTGTGGACTGTAAGTCAGGCCTAGGTGAGGTATGTTCATGTATGAGTTCAGTACATGCATGGGGAGGAGGCAAATCATCCTGCTCTCCCTTGTAGCCAAGCAGGGCATTCAGGATAGCCATTGGACCGAACGTGGGTGCTGAGTACTGGATATGAAGTTGAGGATTAGATAGCAACAAAACCTCATATCCGCTCAGTCTTTGTGCTGACATATGTTGCGTATGTATGTTCTTCAACAGGGCTTGAACATTGTGTGAGGTACGTAGAGTAGTGGGATGACCTAGGGTGATAGGCGTGGCCATCTCAGCAACCATAGCACAGGCTGCCAAACTCCTGAGACACGCAGGCATGCCCTGAACCTGTACGGGAACCACTTTTGAGAAAAAAGCAACAGGGCGGTATTTACCTCCATGATCCTGCGCCAGGACTCCTGCCATGGTTTTACAATTGTCCCTGGCAAATAAGTGAAACATCACACCATAGTCGGGTAAGCCCAAACCAGGACTTGAAACCATTGCACATTTCAAATGACTAAAAGCTTGTAACATGTCATCAGACCATTTAATGAAGTCAGGCATCTCAGTATTAGTGGCTTGTCTCAGAATATTATCATAGTAGGAACAATCAGCAATCCATTGGCGGCAGTAACCAATCATACCAAGAAAGGTCAACATGTCTTTCTTGGTTTGTGGGCAGGGCAGACCCAGTATGGCAGTAATTCTGGCATGGCTGATTCTCCTTTCACCTTTACTGAGAACAAAGCCCAAATACTCAACACTGTCCATACACCATTGTAATTTCTTCCTAGAAACTTTGTGACCACTGTCACATAGCCACAGTAGTAAACTAACACAGTCTGCCTGGCAGGCCTCCTGAGTAGAACTACATATGAGGAGATCATCCACATATTGTAGAAGGACAGAACCATGAGGGGCAGTCCAAGGGCGCAGTGTAATTTGGAGGACAATGGAGTAGACTACTGGAGAGTCCACATAGCCCTGAGGCATTCTACACCAAGTATACTGGCGAAATCTAAATGTGAAAGCAAAAAGTGGCCATGTCTCCTTGTCAACTGGGACAGAAAAAAATGCATTCTTTAAATCAATAACAGAGAAAAACTCTGCATGGGCAGGAATAGCTGATAGCAGAGATGGTACGTCTGGAACCACAGGGGCTATGGGTATGATCTGTGCGTTTACTGCTCTAAGATCCTGGACAAACCTAAAGGTATTATCTGCCTTTCTTACTAGATTGATAGGTGTATTATAGGGGGAAATTATTTCCTCAATGACCTCTGCCTCTAGGAATTCCATCAACATAGACTCAATCCCCTGTTCTTTTTCTGGGGAAAGGGGGTATTGTTTATTGTAAACAGGTGCAGCGCTGGGCTTAAGCATTGCCTTATATGGTGTACAGGAGATAAGGCCAACATCTTGGTCAGTATGTGCCCAAACCTCAGGAGGTACTGTATCAAGTAGCAGATCCTGAGGTTGGCATTCCAAATATAAAAAACAATTATCCTTTGGAACATGAATGGGCATAACTGAGGATGTGACATGTAGGTGTCCCATCCTGCTAATCCCCAACTGCAACTGTAACAGAACAAATAAATCTCTCCCTAATAAATTCACAGGACAATTTGGAATGATCCTAAAACTGTGTGTGAACATAGACTGGTGCTGGTATGGATGTTGGATCGAGAGGGGAGGAGTTTTATAAGATCTGGTTAGTATCCCATTAATTCCCACAGAGGGCTCAGCATCCTCTCTTGGACCACTATAATAATCCTCACATATAGTACTACTAGTAGCACCAGAATCCACAAGAAAAGGGAGAGGTCGTCCCTCTATGGTTAACACAATCAGTGGTAATTCCTTATAGTGGTTTGTGATGAGAGTGAATGCTGGGACACAGTCCCCCGGGCATCTTCATTGTGATGTCTGCTGCCCCCAGGCTACGGGAAAACGAGGGGTATTATTCTGGGGCCGTGACAGTGATGGTGGAAGATCACGGATCTGAGCTTGTGGGTAAGGATGGGTGCCTTGAGCATGGGTATCAAATGGGGCAGGTTGCCTGAGTGGGTAAGGACATTAACTGATCCAGTGGTCAGTCTGACCACAATTAAAGCAACCTGCAGGACGATGTCTATTATTCCCTCCTCTCCCAGAGCATGGCCCTCCACGTCTTCTGCCCCTTCCCCTATTGTGCTGATTTGAGGGACAATTCCTATCTTGAGTTTGGTAATGGGCCTCTTTAGGTCGTAATATTTCAAAACAACCCGCCGTATCCTTTTCCAGTAATTTATTGTGGAATTGATCCTTATTAAGACTAGGCCATTCGGAGACCATCTGTTTAACAGTAAGCTGGAGATGTGGCTGCAGATTGGTAAGGAAAGTCTGAATGAGCATAGAATGCATATGATCCTGAATACTCATTCCTGCCTCCAGGGCCCAAACCTCATTGAACCTCTTCCAAAAGGCTATAACAGACTCTCCTGATTTTTGTCTACAGGCTACAGCAGTCGGCAGCGAGGACCTAGTCTGAAAACATCTCTCCATTTCACGCTGTATTTCCTCCCACATTGTGTCTATGCCTGTCTCAGTATTAAATTTATAATTACCAGCCGGCGTATTTGGAGGCTCTATAGTGCTTATAGAGCGGACCTTACTCCAATCCCAGGGGGAATTATGTCCAACTATCCCATCTATTATAAGGCGCATATCCTCCTGTGTCAGACATCTCCCTTTACAAGCTCTCCTTAAATAATGAAACGTCCCAGATGAAGATGAAGAGGGTTCAGGGCAGTGTTTAACAATCTTATTAATATCATCTATGTCACTAGCTTTTCTCAACAAGGTGTCCCCTACAGTCATAAAAGGGAACTGTTCCTCAAGGTCACTGTCCATATCAGGAAGAGGTATATGTTCAGGTTTGGGAAAATACTTTTGTGATCTAAGGCGAATGGGAGCTATGACATCCCCAGCACCAACAGCACCAGCAGCTGGATCCTGACCACTTTGATCAGGCATAGGTTGTAGCAACTGCGGAGGTGGCTGTGGGAGCTGGGGAGCTGTAGGTGGTCGGATGTCAGTAACAGTATATGCAGCAAGTAAATCTAAGTCATCTTTTGAAAGGGACGGATATAGCTGTGGGATAGTTTCTAAATAGGGGGGAGTTTTTTTTTGGAATGAATCCCTCCTCAATTCTTTTTCCAACTCATGTTTCTTTTTATATCCCTCCTGGTTCTCTGTCTTCCGTCTACGAACCATCTTATTTGGTTTTTCATACCAGTATGGTGCATAAGTAAGCCAATTTTCCCCTCCCGACTGCATATACTGCATATCCCACTGGGGGTCTGGAACATAATATGGGTAAGCTGTAGTGTCACCCAAACATAACCCTTTTATCATGTCCATATGGAAGGTGTCATTAGCCCCTTCCAGAGGGAACAAATTTATACTCCTCATTGCCTCTGTCCATCCCGCCATATTATCCACCCAGGGAGTAACTAAATAATAATCAGTCCCACAGACCCGGGCTACATAATCCCTACATGTTTCACCTACATTCGGAGGAGGTGGAGAGACCTTTCCTTGCTTTGCACCCATGTCATATAACTGAATTGAGATGGAGGCAGAGCTAAATTGACACCAAAACAGACCGTACAGATTCGTGAAGGACTTATGTTTACACACAACCACCTGCTCAGCTGTCTATTAATAAGATCCCAGAAAACAGTTACTTGCGTTCACCAGTTGCTGGGTTAAAAGGTCATTCAGGACACACACAATAAAGTTAGTACAGTGGTCACAGTTTCAATTGCTGCTTACCTTCAGCATAAAAAAATTACTTAATGCTTTATAACATCATAACATAACAGAAAGCATAAGAAAGCGACAGAAAAGAAGCAACAGACAGGGGGTGACAAGAGAAATCAAGGTGCAGACACTATATGAAGTCTTCCCAAAAGACTACCTCTGGTATATCCTTCCCTAAAAGATATAGCCATAAAATACTTCCCTAAAGTATCTGTGTGACCTGGCCAGGAGTCTATTTACAGTCTATCTTCCCTAAAGACAGACACTATCTTTTTTCATTCTATCTTGCCCAAAGACAGATTCCAATCATTCTACCTTCCCTAAAGATAGCTTGTCTATTTCTTTCAGAGTGTCTAAAGCGGATTCAAAATAGAAGTAACAGAAAATTTTACGAAAAGCATCGGAATGTCCCCAGTCTTTAGACAGGAATGTTCCGTTACTTACCGAATTCCTGTGTTTTCTATTCCGAAGACGAACCCCCAGCTGAAAGAATCTTATCCTTCTCTCTATGCACCGTGATTCCTTTCTGTGTCCCCGAAGACAGACGTCTGGAGAACGTGTCAATGACAGATGCAATATGGTGTCAATAACAGTTCTATTTATTGTTCGTCGTACAGGGCCTTATATACTTTCAAACATACATACAAGAATAGCTGAGCTCTTATTACAATAATAGCAGTTCCTTATAGAGAGAGAAAGGCATCTCTCATTATAATAAATGCTGACGAGAAACTTCTCCTTATAAAGACAGAAGGTAAATGTATACATAGTCACCCTTCAATATGATGTCACCCAACCTCTTGTCCTTCATACAGATCACACAGCTAATTCTGTTTAACCCTTCACCCGTTGCTTCAGTTTTGTTCGGAGTTAGGAGTGGTAGATATATGGGAACATCTTGGCGGAGGAAAGAGAGTATACTCTTGTGTAAGCAGGGGCGGCAGAGCAATGTCTAGGATCGATCTAGTATTCACCAATGAGAGTAATTTGAGCGATATCCGGAAGATACGATACGGAGTAAGAACTGTCTCGGACCATTCACCCGTACTAGTTGAGGTTCGCATCGGGGAGAATAAGGATAATAGGGGGCTAGGATTTAAGTTGAATCCATATTGGCTCACTATTATGGAGAATCTTCAGTCTATTAAACTACTGATATCCTCTTTTTGGGAGGTGAATCTTCCCTCTGCTAACATCAATACAGTATGGGATGCCTTGAAAGCATACTTAAGAGGGGTTTTTATAAGTGAGATTGCTGCAGCAAAGAGAACATTTAAGAAAAAAGAGGAGGAATTGGTCAAGATTGCTGCATCTACAACTGAGCGATTTACCAGTCAACCTATGGAATATAACAGGGAAGAGATGCAGAAGGCTAGCTGTTCTTTGGAGAATTATGTAATAGAGAAAGCAAACCACAGAGTATTCTTTAAGGGGCTCAAATATTTTTCGGAGTCTGGATGCCCTGGTAAGCTCTTAGCCAGAATAATTACACAACAAGACAGGAAAAACCAATCTATCACCTCAATCTGTAATCCAGAGGGGGAAATTATAACAAACCCAGAAGGAATTAGGGACACCTTTCTACAATACTTTGCTCAGATATATAGATCCTCTCCTGGTTTGTCATCTGAACTGGCGATGCGGTTCTTGGAGAAAATTCCACTCTCTACCTTAAATGAAGCTCAAATAGAATATCTGGAAGAGGAGTTGTCTCTCTCAGAGCTGAAGGAGGCCCTGGGGTCCATTTTGGGGAACTCATCGCCAGGACTGGATGGCCTTCCATACGAGGTTTATCGCAAGTACAGCGATGTGATTCTCCCCCAGATGTTAGAGGTTTTCTCCCAAGCAATACAGGGAGGGGGATTACCATGCTCTATGATGGAGGCTCTTATTGTTTTAATTCCAAAAAAGGATAAAGACCCGGCAGAATTGAGCTCCTATAGACCAATTTCCTTATTAAACACTGATGCTAAGCTACTATCAAAAATTTGGACAAAAACACAACCAAAGACCGATATAGTGGGTTATATCCACTATTATCCACCCAGATCAAAATGGCTTTATGCCAAAAAGGGGTACCCATCACAACTTGCATAGGTTATTTATGAATATTCAGTCCCCGGGGTGTGGCGCCCGCTCCATCCTGTCGCTGGACGCTATTAAAGCCTTCGACAGGGTGGAGTGGACCTTTCTCTGGGAGGTGATGAAAAAAATGGGCTTTGGCCCAAGATTCATGGCGATGGTACAGCTTCTATACAACTCCCCAGCTGCCAGGATAAGGATCAATGATATGACGACAGAGAGTTTTACACTAGGAAGAGGCACCCGTCAAGGCTGTCCCCTTTCCCCTCTTTTATTTAATATTTACATTGAACCTTTAGCGGCTAGCATAAGGCAGGATCCGAGGGTGGCTGGTTTTGGCATAATGGGGAAGCATGATCGTGTATCCCTTTACGCAGATGACATCTTGATTTTTCATTCACCAAACAGACACCACTCTTCCTCGCATAATGGACCTGGTTGGTCTCTTTTCCGATCCTTCTGGTTTGGAGATCAACTGGGAGAAGACCGTTCTCCTCCCTATAGACGAATTGCGAGGCGAATGGGATAACCAGTAAACAATCTCTGACTCAATAAAGTACCTGGGGATAACAGTTTCTGCCAAACCCCAGGAATATTTACAACTCAATCTAATTCCCTTGCTGATAAAGCTGAGGGCTAAAATTAAGATATGGCAAAAAATTCTGCCAGCGAGAGCGGACATAATTTCATTAATAAAAATGGTAGTGCTGCCCCAGGTTCTTTACGTCTTGCGCAATTCGCCTTTATGGATTGTAGATAAGTACTTTAGATTGATAGAGCGGATGCTTAATGATTTAATATGGGGGAGGAAGCGCGTGAGATTGAAGGCACTCTATTTTTCTATGCCCTACAATCGGGAAGGTCTTAACCTCCCCTATTTTAGGGGCTATTTTGTTGCCTCCCAACTCTGCTTTTTTAATGATTGGGAAAATAGCCATTTCTGCAGTAAGGTGGTGAAAGATTCAGGTTTTGCGGATTTTTTTTTACAGTACTTGAGTCTGACTATTTATCAAATGCACTAAATGGGTATACACTTTTCTGCAGAATGGCTATAAAGACTTGGCTAAATATAAGGAGTTGGTGTGGAGTTAAGGCATCACTAATCTGCACCCCATTATGGCATAATTCAAACCTTTTGAACCTAAATGACTTGAGTTGCAGCCAGTATTGGAGGACCAAAAATGTTCAGTACCTACATCAAGTGGTCAGCGGTGGACACATTTTGCCCCTTGTGGAACTAAAGCAAGGGGCAAATCTAGGTGAGGTGGCTTAGTATGCATATTTTCAACTGAGGTCAGCACTCTCCAGCACTTTGAATCGTCACTTTTTTTACTATAGATACTCCTGAATTTTTACATGATTTAATTTGTAAGAAAATTGTCACGAGAATGAAAGTATCACATTGCTATAGACACTTAATGAATTTTTTTTTTTCGGATGTTCTCTCACCAGGACAGAGAGCCTGGTCTTCTTTGCTTTCAGAGGTGGGCCCTCCAAAGGGGGAGAATATAGGGGAAAGCTTAAAATTGGCTTCATATAATTTTAACCACACTGTCGTACAATTTAATATTTTGCACAAAATATATGTGACACCTATATAGTTATATAGGAGAGGACTTAGAGCCTCCTCTGACTGCCCACGTTGTGGTGAGTCTGAGGCAGATAATTTACATCTGTTTTGGGACTGCCCAATGGTGAGCAGGTACTGGAGATTGGTCCAAACCAATCTGGCTCGTAAACTTAACATTGTCGTTCCTTTGTCCCCCAGGATATGGGTCCTGGGAGATTTATCAGAGGTTAATTATCAACCTATAAAATGCCGATTGTTGATCAAGGTGATGTTTCTAGCTAGGCTTCTTATCTCTAGATCATGGTTTTGCTCCTCCGCTCCAGACTGTAATAACTGGCTGGGTTTGGTTGAGAAGGTGAAAAGCTATGAGAAGATTTTGCACAAACAAAGAGGATCCTACTTAAAGTGGAGTAAACTGTGGAAAGATTGGGACACGGTTAATTAATCAGGATTTCCCCCCTTTTTTTTTTTTTTTTTTCCTGCAAGGTGGGGGGGGGGGGGGATGGTGGGGCGGGCTGGGGAAGATCTAATTAGTCCGGTCTTTTTCTACATGTACTGTATTGGAAAAGAATGTGAAGTTATAGTGGAGTATCTGAGTATCTCTAGGAATGCTGGAGGTTTGCAGGACCTACCGGCATTAAATATTGGTTAAAATTTTGATCTACCCATAATATTGAGCAGTACATGGGCGGGGGTCCTGGGTGCTACTATGTGTTCTTTTAATGGGACAGAGTCGGTCTTTGGTTGTGCTCTCTTAATGAGACAGAGTCGGTCTTTGGTTGTGTTTTTGTCCATATTCTTTCCAATTGCCGGTGACTGTTGAGCGACATTTGACTCGAGTCCTTTGCCACATGAGACACCAATGTGAACACATGTGAGGTACGGTTAAGTAGGGCATTAATACTCAATTTAATCACACGGGGATGAGGCAGTAAAACACGTGAGTGGGTTTTATACCACTGTGATAGAAGACTGCTGGACCCCCTTTTCTTCTGTTCTATGAAAGTTTGCGATTAAAGATCGCTGTGAGCCCGCTTCGCACGGTGTATGTGAGCACCAGATGATTTGCCACATGAGTGTTGATCCTGTCGATCGTGCTCACTTATGTTTGAAGGAGGGCGTACGTGGTGTGCGTTCGCTGCCTGGTGGCCGTCTGGGCTGTGGGCCTCTGATCCCTGCCCCTTATAGATAAAACAACATTAAATGAGATGCTTTGTCTATCTGCTTTATTAAGCTTTGGATGCCGGATGGGTCCTGCTTTCTCCCCCAGGAAGTGAGATCTCCACTTGATTTTTAACATGCACATAATCATGGACACTTGCATGAAATTATTGTTAATTATGCTCATAAATCAGAATTGACGGATTTATGGATTTCATAATATTGTAAATGTAATATGGATATGAAGTTTTTGTATGATAACGAATAAAATAAAAAAATAAATGCAATGTTTGGCCCCTAATCCTGCGGTGTATGAAGATTATTGTGTGAATGACCCCCAGATAAGAGCTAATCCCTACAGGGGTTAACCAGGAGGATCAGAGTCATCTCCAATCCCAGACTGTGCCTTTAACCAATGTATTTGGTCATTATGAATCTGCTGTTGTGTATTACTTACATATTTTATGTTATTGTGTTTATGACTTTAAGTAATGATACAGGAAACAGATTCCCACATACAGTTATGTGTAGGGGACACATGGAAGGAGGATTCTTATTGTTAGAGTCTATAGTGATGATGATGCTAGGAGGTAGAGAATTATTGTGGGTAACTGATAGAAGCGGTTTTCTCCTGCCACAACTGGGTTATTGGGTTCTGTTCTGCTATGTGACCAATGACAGTGTGACAGTGGTGACGGGTGTGATGTAGCTTGTAATGCCCATTTGTGGCCTATATGGAGGGTTGTGCCACAGTCTTGAGACGAGAATCAGCTAATAGAATGAATTCTAGCCCCAGTGAAGAGGTCACAAGTGTTGCCCAGAAGAAGGCTGCTGAAGAAATAGCCAGCACATTATAGAGAGAAGTTCTGTGAGAGTCTTAGCATGGAGCAGAGACACCGAGTCCCAGTCCAATGTGAGGACATCCCAGGAGTCCAATAGTCAATGAAGTAAGTCCTTAGAAAGCTGTCAACTCTTGAACTTATAATTATAATGTTTTGTTCAAGAACTGTGCTCTCTATTTGGAGTGAACTGTAACCATTATGCTTTAGGCTATGTACACATTCGGAAACAAATTTTTTTTATGATTGCATTTTACCCATTTTTGGCTAAAAATCATATTTTCATTTGGCTTTTATAAAAAATTATGAGCCATTCTGTCACAAAGGAGTAACTGTTAAACCTTATCTCTAAACTACTAAGAGGTTATAAATAGGGATGAGCGAACTCGAACTGTATAGTTCGGGTTCGTACCGAATTTTGGGGTGTCCGTGACACGGACCCGAACCCGGACATTTTCGTAAAAGTCCGGGTTCGGGTTCGGTGTTCGTCGCTTTCTTGGCGCTTTTGTGACGCTTTCTTGGCGCTTTTTGAAAGGCTGCAAAGCAGCCAATCAACAAGCGTCATACTACTTGCCCCAAGAGGCCGTCACAGCCATGCCTACTATTGGCATGGCTGTGATTGGCCAGAGCACCATGTGACCCAGCCTCTATTTAAGCTGGAGTCACATAGCGCCGCCCGTCACTCTGCTCTGATTAGCATAGGGAGAGGTTGCGGATGCGACAGTAGGGCGAGATTAGGCAGATTAACTCCTCCAAAGGACTTCACTTGATTAATCGATCGATCTGCAGCTGTGCATCATTGAGCTGCTGAAATTCAAATGCTCACTCACTGTTTTTAGGCTGCCCAGACCGTTTGTCAGTCACTTTTTTCTGGGGTGATCGGCGGCCATTTTGTGTCTTGTGCGGTGCTGCGACCAAGTGCATCCAAGCTGCGACCAAGTGCATTTAACCCTCAATGGTGTGGTTGTTTTTTGGCTAAAGCCTACATCAGGGTGAAGCTGTCACACCAAGTGCATTTAACCAGCAATAGTCTGTTCATTTTTTTGGCCATATACTAAATCAGGGGCAAGCTGCGCCTGTCACCAAGTGCATTTAACCCTCAATGGTGTGGTTGTTTTTTGGCTAAAGCCTACATCAGGGTGAAGCTGTCACACCAAGTGCATTTAACCAGCAATAGTCTGTTCATTTTTTGGCCATATACTACATCAGGGGCAAGCTGCGCCCGTCACCAAGTGCATTTAACCCTCAGTAGTGTGGTGCGTCAAGCTGTGACACCAAGTGCATTTAACCAGCAATAGTCTGTTCATTTTTTGGCCATATACTAAATCAGGGGCAAGCTGCGCCCGTCACCAAGTGCATTTAACCAGCAATAGTGTGGTTATTTTTTGGCCATATCCCAGTCTAATTCTGTCACTAAATCCATACCGGTCACCCAGCGCCTAAATACTAGGCCTCAAATTTATATCCCGCTAAATCTCTCGTTACCGCTGTCCTGTTGTGGCTGGGAAAGTTATTTAGTGTCCGTCAAAGCACATTTTTTGTTCTGGGTTGAAGTACAATTCCCAATTTAGCAATTTCATAATTTAGTGGTTCCTGCTATATCAGAGCTATTTGAAATCTATCCCTAAAAGGGTATATAATATTCAAGGTGCACATTGGGTCATTCAGAATAACTTCACACACACCCGCTACTGTGTATTTCCAAGTCTAATTCTGTCACTAAACCCATACCTGTCACCCAGCGCCTAAATACTAGGCCTCAAATTTATATCCTGCTAAATCTCTCGTTACCGCTGTCCTGTTGTGGCTGGGAAAGTTATTTAGTGTCCGTCAAAGCACATTTTTTGTTCTGGGTTGAAATACAATTCCCAATTTAGCAATTTCATAATTTAGTGGTTCCTGCTATATCAGAGCTATTTGAAATCTATCCCTAAAAGGGTATATAATATTCAAGGTGCACATTGGGTCATTCAGAATAACTTCACACACACCCGCTACTGTGTATTTCCAAGTCTAATTCTGTCACTAAACCCATACCTGTCACCCAGCGCCTAAATACTAGGCCTCAAATTTATATCCTGCTAAATCTCTCGTTACCGCTGTCCTGTTGTGGCTGGGAAAGTTATTTAGTGTCCGTCAAAGCACATTTTTTGTTCTGGGTTGAAATACAATTCCCAATTTAGCAATTTCATAATTTAGTGGTTTCTGCTATATCAGAGCTATTTGAAATCTATCCCTAAAAGGGTATATAATATTCAAGGTGCACATTGGGTCATTCAGAATAACTTCACACACACCCGCTACTGTGTATTTCCAAGTCTAATTCTGTCACTAAACCCATACCTGTCACCCAGCGCCTAAATACTAGGCCTCAAATTTATATCCTGCTAAATCTCTCGTTAACGCTGTCCTGTTGTGGCTGGGAAAGTTATTTAGTGTCCGTCAAAGCACATTTTTTGTTCTGGGTTGAAATACAATTCCCAATTTAGCAATTTCATAATTTAGTGGTTTCTGCTATATCAGAGCTATTTGAAATCTATCCCTAAAAGGGTATATAATATTCAAGGTGCACATTGGGTCATTCAGAATAACTTCACACACACCCGCTACTGTGTATTTCTAAGTCTAATTCTGTCACTAAACCCATACCTGTCACCCAGCGCCTAAATACTAGGCCTCAAATTTATATCCTGCTAAATCTCTCGTTAACCGCTGTCCTGTTGTGGCTGGGAAAGTTATTTAGTGTCCGTCAAAGCACATTTTTTGTTCTGGGTTTAAATACAATTCCCAATTTAACAATTTCATAATTTAGTGGTTTCTGCTATATCAGAGCTATTTGAAATCTATCCCTAAAAGGGTATATAATATTCAAGGTGCACATTGGGTCATTCAGAATAACTTCACACACACCCGCTACTGTGTATTTCTAAGTCTAATTCTGTCACTAAACCCATACCTGTCACCCAGCGCCTAAATACTAGGCCTCAAATTTATATCCTGCTAAATCTCTCGTTAACGCTGTCCTGTTGTGGCTGGGAAAGTTATTTAGTGTCCGTCAAAGCACATTTTTTGTTCTGGGTTTAAATACAATTCCCAATTTAACAATTTCATAATTTAGTGGTTTCTGCTATATCAGAGCTATTTGAAATCTATCCCTAAAAGGGTATATAATATTCAAGGTGCACATTGGGTCATTCAGAATAATTTCACACACACACGCTTCTGTGCATTTCCAAGTCTAATTCTGTCACTAAATACATACCGGTCACCCAGCGCCTAAATACTAGGCCTCAAATTTATATCCCGCTGAATTTGAATAGAATACATTGGGCCAAATAATATATTTGTTGTTGTGGTGAACCATAACAATGAGAAAAACATCTAGTAAGGGACGCGGACGTGGACATGGTCGTGGTGGTGTTAGTGGACCCTCTGGTGCTGGGAGAGGACGTGGCCGTTCTGCCACATCCACACGTCCTAGTGTACCAACTACCTCAGGTCCCAGTAGCCGCCAGAATTTACAGCGATATATGGTGGGGCCCAATGCCGTTCTAAGGATGGTAAGGCCTGAGCAGGTACAGGCATTAGTCAATTGGGTGGCCGACAGTGGATCCAGCACGTTCACATTATCTCCCACCCAGTCTTCTGCAGAAAGCGCACAGATGGCGCCTGAAAACCAACCCCATCAGTCTGTCACATCACCCCCATGCATACCAGGGAAACTGTCTCAGCCTCAAGTTATGCAGCAGTCTCTTATGCTGTTTGAAGACTCCGCTGGCAGGGTTTCCCAAGGGCATCCACCTAGCCCTTCCCCAGCGGTGAAAGACATAGAATGCACTGACGCACAACCACTTATGTTTCCTGATGATGAGGACATGGGAATACCACCTCAGCATGTCTCTGATGATGACGAAACACAGGTGCCAACTGCTGCGTCTTTCTGCAGTGTGCAGACTGAACAGGAGGTCAGGGATCAAGACTGGGTGGAAGACGATGCAGAGGACGATGAGGTCCTAGACCCCACATGGAATGAAGGTCGTGCCACTGACTTTCACAGTTCGGAGGAAGAGGCAGTGGTGAGACCGAGCCAACAGCGTAGCAAAAGAGGGAGCAGTGGGCAAAAGCAGAACACCCGCCGCCAAGAGACTCCGCCTGCTACTGACCGCCGCCATCTGGGACCGAGCACCCCAAAGGCAGCTTCAAGGAGTTCCCTGGCATGGCACTTCTTCAAACAATGTGCTGACGACAAGACCCGAGTGGTTTGCACGCTGTGCCATCAGAGCCTGAAGCGAGGCATTAACGTTCTGAACCTGAGCACAACCTGCATGACCAGGCACCTGCATGCAAAGCATGAACTGCAGTGGAGTAAACACCTTAAAACCAAGGAAGTCACTCAGGCTCCCCCTGCTACCTCTTCTGCTGCTGCCGCCTCGGCCTATTCTGCTGCTGCCGCCTCGGCCTCTTCCTCCGCCTCTGGAGGAACGTTGGCACCTGCCGCCCAGCAAACAGGGGATGTACCACCAACACCACCACCACCACCTCCGTCACCAAGCGTCTCAACCATGTCACACGCCAGCGTTCAGCTCTCCATCTCACAAACATTTGATAGAAAGCGTAAATTCCCACCTAGCCACCCTCGATCCCTGGCCCTGAATGCCAGCATTTCTAAACTACTGGCCTATGAAATGCTGTCATTTAGGCTGGTGGACACAGACAGCTTCAAACAGCTCATGTCGCTTGCTGTCCCACAGTATGTTGTTCCCAGCCGGCACTACTTCTCCAAGAGAGCCGTGCCTTCCCTGCACAACCAAGTATCCGATAAAATCAAGTGTGCACTGCGCAACGCCATCTGTAGCAAGGTCCACCTAACCACAGATACGTGGACCAGTAAGCACGGCCAGGGACGCTATATCTCCCTAACTGCACACTGGGTAAATGTAGTGGCAGCTGGGCCCCAGGCGGAGAGCTGTTTGGCGCACGTCCTTCCGCCGCCAAGGATCGCAGGGCAACATTCTTTGCCTCCTGTTGCCACCTCCTCCTTCTCGGCTTCCTCCTCCTCTTCTTCCACCTGCTCATCCAGTCAGCCACACACCTTCACCACCAACTTCAGCACAGCCCGGGGTAAACGTCAGCAGGCCATTCTGAAACTCATATGTTTGGGGGACAGGCCCCACACCGCACAGGAGTTGTGGCGGGGTATTGAACAACAGACCGACGAGTGGTTGCTGCCGGTGAGCCTCAAGCCCGGCCTGGTGGTGTGTGATAATGGGCGAAATCTCGTTGCAGCTCTGGGACTAGCCAATTTGACGCACATCCCTTGCTTGGCGCATGTGCTGAATTTGGTGGTGCAGAAGTTCATTCACAACTACCCCGACATGTCAGAGCTGCTGCATAAAGTGCGGGCCGTCTGTTCGCGCTTCCGGCGTTCACATCCTGCTGCTGCTCGCCTGTCTGCGCTACAGCGTAACTTCGGCCTTCCCGCTCACCGCCTCATATGCGACGTGCCCACCAGGTGGAACTCCACCTTGCACATGCTGGACAGACTGTGCGAGCAGCAGCAGGCCATAGTGGAGTTTCAGCTGCAGCACGCACGGGTCAGTCGCACTACAGAACAGCACCACTTCACCACCAATGACTGGGCCTCCATGCGAGACCTGTGTGCCCTGTTGCGCTGTTTCGAGTACTCCACCAACATGGCCAGTGGCGATGACACCGTTATCAGCGTTACAATACCACTTCTATGTCTCCTTGAGAAAACACTTAGGGCGATGATGGAAGAGGAGGTGGCCCAGGAGGAGGAGGAGGAGGAGGAGGAAGAGGGGTCATTTTTAGCACTTTCAGGCCAGTCTCTTCGAAGTGACTCAGAGGGAGGTTTTTGGCAACAGCAGAGGCCAGGTACAAATGTGGCCAGCCAGGGCCCACTACTGGAGGACGAGGAGGACGAGGATGAGGAGGAGGTGGAGGAGGATGAGGATGAAGCATGGTCACAGCGGGGTGGCACCCAACGCAGCTCGGGTCCATCACTGGTGCGTGGCTGGGGGGAAAGGCAGGACGATGACGATACGCCTCCCACAGAGGACAGCTTGTCCTTACCCCTGGGCAGCCTGGCACACATGAGCGACTACATGCTGCAGTGCCTGCGCAACGACAGCAGAGTTGCCCACATTTTAACCTGTGCGGACTACTGGGTTGCCACCCTGCTGGATCCACGCTACAAAGACAATGTGCCCACCTTACTTCCTGCACTGGAGCGTGATAGGAAGATGCGCGAGTACAAGCGCACGTTGGTAGACGCGCTACTGAGAGCATTCCCAAATGTCACAGGGGAACAAGTGGAAGCCCAAGGCCAAGGCAGAGGAGGAGCAAGAGGTCGCCAAGGCAGCTGTGTCACGGCCAGCTCCTCTGAGGGCAGGGTTAGCATGGCAGAGATGTGGAAAACTTTTGTCAACACGCCACAGCTAACTGCACCACCACCTGATACGCAACGTGTTAGCAGGAGGCAACATTTCACTAACATGGTGGAACAGTACGTGTGCACACCCCTCCACGTACTGACTGATGGTTCGGCCCCATTCAACTTCTGGGTCTCTAAATTGTCCACGTGGCCAGAGCTAGCCTTTTATGCCTTGGAGGTGCTGGCCTGCCCGGCAGCCAGCGTTTTGTCTGAACGTGTATTCAGCACGGCAGGGGGCGTCATTACAGACAAACGCAGCCGCCTGTCTACAGCCAATGTGGACAAGCTGACGTTCATAAAAATGAACCAGGCATGGATCCCACAGGACCTGTCCGTCCCTTGTCCAGATTAGACATTAACTACCTCCCCATAACCATATATTATTGGACTCCAGGGCACTTCCTCATTCAATCCTATTTTTATTTTCATTTTACCATTATATTGCAAGGCTACCCAAAGTTGAATGAACCTCTCCTCTGCCTGTGTGCTAGGCCTAAATATATGCCAATGGACTGTTGCAGTGGTGGCTGACATGAAGCCTGATTCTCTGCTATGACATGCAGACTAATTCTCTGCTGACATGAAGCCAGATTGTCTGTTACGGGACCTCTCTCCTCTGCCTGGGTGCTGGGCCTAAATTTATGACAATGGACTGTTGCAGTGGTGGCTGACGTGAAGCCTGATTCTCTGCTATGACATGCAGACTGATTCTCTGCTGACATGAAGCCAGATTGTCTGTTACGGGACCTCTCTGCTCTGCCTGTGTGCTAGGCCTAAATATATGCCAATGGACTGTTGCAGTGGTGGGTGACGTGAAGCCTCATTCTCTGCTATGACATGCAGACTGATTCTCTGCTGACATGAAGCCAGATCGTCTGTTACGGGACCTCTCTGCTCTGCCTGTGTGCTAGGCCTAAATATATGCCAATGGACTGTTGCAGTGGTGGGTGACGTGAAGCCTCATTCTCTGCTATGACATGCAGACTGATTCTCTGCTGACATGAAGCCAGATTGTCTGTTACGGGACCTCTCTGCTCTGCCTGTGTGCTAGGCCTAAATATATGCCAATGGACTGTTGCAGTGGTGGGTGGACGTGAAGCCTCATTCTCTGCTATGACATGCAGACTGATTCTCTGCTGTCATGAAGCCAGATTGTCTGTTACGGGACCTCTCTGCTCTGCCTGTGTGCTAGGCCTAAATATATGCCAATGGACTGTTGCAGTGGTGGGTGACGTGAAGCCTCATTCTCTGCTATGACATGCAGACTGATTCTCTGCTGACATGAAGCCAGATTGTCTGTTACGGGACCTCTCTCCTCTGCCTGTGTGCTAGGCCTAAATATATGCCAATGGACTGTTGCAGTGGTGGCTGACGTGAAGCCTCATTCTCTGCTATGACATGCAGACTAATTCTCTGCTGACATGAAGCCAGATTGTCTGTTACGGGACCTCTCTCCTCTGCCTGGGTGCTGGGCCTAAATTTATGACAATGGACTGTTGCAGTGGTGGCTGACGTGAAGCCTGATTCTCTGCTATGACATGCAGACTGATTCTCTGCTGACATGAAGCCAGATCCTCTGTTACGGGACCTCTCTCCTCTGCCTGGGTGCTGGGCCTAAATTTATGACAATGGACTGTTGCAGTGGTGGCTGACGTGAAGCCTGATTCTCTGCTATGACATGCAGACTGATTCTCTGCTGACATGAAGCCAGATCCTCTGTTACGGGACCTCTCTCCTCTGCCTGGGTGCTGGGCCTAAATTTATGAAAATGGACTCTTACAGTGGTGGGTGACGTGAAGCCTGATTCTCTGCTATGACATGAAGACTGATTCTCTGCTGACATGAAGCCAGATTGTCTGTTACGGGACCTCTCTCCTCTGCCTGGGTGCCGGGGCCTAAATATCTGAGAATGGACTGTTCCAGTGGTGGGTGACGGGAAGCCAGATTCTCTGCTATGGAACCTCTCTCCAATTGATTTTGGTTAATTTTTATTTATTTAATTTTTATTTTAATTAATTTCCCTATCCACATTTGTTTGCAGGGGATTTACCTACATGTTGCTGCCTTTTGCAGCCCTCTAGCCCTTTCCTGGGCTGTTTTACAGCCGTTTTAGTGCCGAAAAGTTCGGGTCCCCATTGACTTCAATGGGGTTCGGGTTCGGGACGAAGTTCGGATCGGGTTCGGATCCCGAACCCGAACATTTCCGGGATGTTCGGCCGAACTTCTCGAACCCGAACATCCAGGTGTTCGCTCAACTCTAGTTATAAACACTCATTTAAGCCACATTCTTATCAGTAAGATAAGGATTGAGCTATAATTAGAGATGGCCTTGCGGTTTGCCCGGCGGTCGTTTTGCAGCGAACTTTGCACGATCGCAATTCGTTAAACATGCGAATATATGGCGATGTCCGCCGGCACCATATTCTTTTGCATTGTGCCGAACTTTGACCCAAAACACATCCATCAGGTGGGACAGGACAGCCAATTGAGATGTTTCAGCACATGGACACACCTCCACACTATAAAAGAACCTGATCTGGCAGCCATTTTACATTCTGTATTTTGTCAGTGTAGAGAGAGGTTGCTTTGTGAAGCAGGGAAAGGCTGTTAGGGACACCAAACGCTAACTAATAGGGCCACAAAAGTCCTTTTAAGGACTGGTATAGGTGTGCTAGCAATAGGTGTGATATCCTGAGGGGTGTGATATACTTAGAAAGTATATTATAGGGTATTTGTCTTGTGCAACAGTTGTGTGAGGATCAGCTGCGATACCGCAGCTATATAGGGGGACAAGAGCTATTAGAACAACTGTATAAAACGGGTGTGATATACCTGTTGCCCCCAAAAATACTTATTGAGTGGTGTGATATACCTTCTTCCACAAAATTGTGATTGAGGGCTGCAATATACCTGTTGCTCCAAATAAACAGTGTGGTGTCATATAACTGTTGTGGCAAAAAATAATAATAATTGAGGGCTGCAATATACCTGCTTCCACAAAATACTGAGAAAGATGTTTGATATGCCTGTTTCCACCAAATATTGATTGAGGCCTGCGATATAACTGCTTCCACAAAATACTAATTAAGGGGTTTGATATACCTACTTCCACAAAATACTGATTAAGAGGTTCGATATACCTGTTTCCACCAAATATTGATTGACGCCTGCAATGTACCTGCTTTCACAAAATACTAATTAAGGGGTTTGATATACCTGCTTCCGCAAAATACTGATTAAGGGATTTGATATACCGTAATTGTTTCCACCAAATATTGATTGAGGCTTGCGATATACCTGCTTCCACAAAATACTGATTGAGGGCTACGATATACCTGCTTCCACAAAATGCTGATTAAGAGGTTCTATATACCTGCTTCCAACAAATATTGATTGAGGCTTGCAATATACATGCTTCCACAAAATACTGATTAAGGGGTTCGATATACCTGTTTCCACCAAATATTGATTGAGGTGTGCGATATACCTGCTTCCACAAAAAATTGATTAGGGGATTGTTATACCTGCTTCCACCAAATATTGACTGAGGCCTTTCAAGATACCTGCTTCCACAAATACTGCTCTTTGCTTGGGACTTAGGCACAGGGTCATTTTGAGAATGAAAGGCAGAGGAAGAGGCAGGCCGTTCCGCAGGGGTGGTAGGGGTTGGGCAGGTGCACCAAGCTGAAGCCTAAGTGGGAAGTTGGAGAAGGCGCGTGCGATAACTTCGAAGGGCGCACCAGGGTTGGTTGAGTGGCTCACTCAGCCTTCTGCTTCTGCACCCTCCTCATCCTTTGTATCTGCACCCTCCTTACTCTCTGCTGTGTGCCCCCCCAAATCCACCACCACCACCACCACAATAGTCCCTCCACTCGAGTCACAGGAATTAGTTTCCCATCTATTCCCAGACCTTACCGATGCGCAGCCATTCTTGACATCGGATGAGGAAGAGGAGGTATCAACGGACGCCACCCAGCGGTCTGACGACAGTACCCAGATCAGTCAAAGAAGGGTGGTCCCCGCTGTTTCTGCCTACTCCGAGATCTCTAATGTCAGTGGTGGTGAAGATGACGATGATGACGTGTCAATGGACGTCACGTGGATTCCCACAAGAGAGGAAGAGGAGGGGAGTTAAGAGGGAGGGATGGAGCAGCAGAAAGGGAGGAGAAGCAGGCAGAACTCTCAGGGCACAGGAGGCAAAAAGCAGACTGTAAGTGTATCTGGAGTGAGACATCCACCATGCACGGTCACTTCTGGCGCTCCCAGGATGCCGGTACATGGTGTGAGGTGGTTACAGGAGTCTGTCTTCTCCTTTAAAGTTACTATGGGCCATAATCCTGAGGCAAGAGGCTTTTAAACAGCCCTCTCCAAAACCCAGTGGCGAGGTTGGTTTCGCCACAGGTTCCCTGGTCTATTGGCTGAAAAACACCCCCAAAGCATTAGGTTCCCACCACCATGTTTGACAGTAGGGATGGTGTTCTTTGGGTTGAAGGCTTCTCCTTTTTTAAGCCAAATGAAGGAAACCTCATTGTGACCAAAAAATTCATTTTTTTTTTTCATCTGACCATAACACAGAAGACCAGAAGTCTTCTTCTTTGTCCAGATGAGCTTTTGCAAAGGCCAAGCGAGCTTTTGTGTGCCTTATCTGGAGAAGTGGCGTTCTCCTTGGTCTGCATCTGTAGAAACCAGCAGTGTGCAGTGTCCATTGGATTCTCTGCCTTGAGACATTGCCACCAGCAGAGGTGGTAATTAGGATGCTTTAGAACAGCTTGGACTATTTGGAATGGTATAGAACTTTAGATGTTTCCACAGACTGTGACAGTTTGTGAAGGGTATGAATAATTTTGGACTGAAAACATTTTGCGGAAATATAAATAAAAGCTTAGAAATGTTTTTTTTAAAATAATTAATCTTGTACATCGTCTTATTATCTTTTGTGAGACACCTAATTCATTCCCCGTCAAAAAATTACTTGCTGGTTGAATAAAAGTAGCTTTAAGTAAACATTTGCCAGTAGTATGAATAATTTTGGGCAGCACTGTATATGTGTGTGGATAAGTATATATATACAAACATTGTGTCCACATGGGTCAATATTTTTTTTTCTATTTTCATCTATAGAGAGTGCTGCTGTTTTGCTTTAAATACATATATATATATATATATATATATACACACACATATTTTATTTATATACAATATATATACACACGTGTGTGTATGTGTATATACAGTCAGGTCCATAAAAATTGGGACATTGACACAATTCTAACATATTTGGCTCTATACACCACCACAATGGATTTGAAATGAAATGAACAAGATGTGCTTTAACTGCAGACTGTCAGCTTTAATTTGTTTTAAACAGTTTTCACATGTGCCTCCCACTTGTTAAGGGACCAAAAGTAATGGGACAGAATAATAATCCGAAATCAAACTTTCACTTTTTAATACTTGGTTGCAAATCCTTTGCAGTCAATTAACAGCCTGAAGTCTGGAACGCATAGACATCACCAGATGCTGGGATTCATCCCTTGAGATGCTCTGCCAGGCCTCTACTGCAACTGTCTTCAGTTCCTGCTTGTTCTTGGGGCATTTTCCCTTCAGTTTTGTCTTCAGCAAGTTTAAATGCATGCTCAATCGGATTCAGGTCAGGTGATTGACTTGACCATTGCATAACATTCCACTTATTTCCCTTAAAAAACTCTTTGGTTGCTTTTGCAGAATGCTTTGGGTCATTGTCCATCTGCACTGTGAAGCGCCGTCCAATGAGTCCTGAAGCATTTTGCTGAATATGAACTGATAATATTACCCGAAACACTTCAGAATTCATCCTGCTGGTTTTTGTCAGCAGTCACATCATCAATAAATACAAGAGAACCAGTTCCATTGGCAGCCATACATGCCCATGCCATGACACAACCACCACCATGCTTCACTGATGAGGTGGTATGCTTAGGCTCATGGACAGTTCCTTTCCTTCTCCATACTCTTCTCATCACTCTGGTACAATTTGATCTTGGTCTCATCTGTCCATAGGATGTTGTTCCAGAACTGGGAAGGCTTTTTTAGATGTTGTTTGGCAAACTCTAATTTGGCCTTCCTGTTTTTGAGGTTCACCAATGGTTTACATCTTGTGGTGAACCCTCTGTATTCACTCTGGTAAAGTCTTCTCTTGATTGTTGACTTTGACGCACATACACCTACCTCCTGGAGAGTGTTCTTGATCTGGCCAACTGTTGTGAAGGGTGTTTTCTTCACCAGGGAAAGAATTCTTCAGTCATCCACCACAGTTGTTTTCCGTGGTCTTCCTGGTCTTTTGGTGTTGCTGAGCTCACTGGTGCGTTCCTTGTTTTTAAGAATGTTCCAAACAGTTGTTTTGGCCACGCCTAATGTTTTTGCTATCTCTCTGATGGGTTTGTTTTGATTTTTCAGCCTAATGATGGCTTGCTTCACTGATAGTCACAGCTCTTGGGATATCATCTTGAGAGTTGACAGTAACAGATTCCAAATGCAAATAGCATACTTGAAATGAACTCTGGACCTTTTATCTGCTCATTGTAATTGGGATAATGAGGGAAAAACACACATATGTAAACTGTTGTAATTCCTACACCGTTCACCTGATTTGGATGTAAATACCCTCAAACTAAAGCTGACAGTCTGCAGTTAAAGCACATCTTGTTCGTTTCATTTCAAATCCATTGTGGTGGTGTACAGAACCAGAAATGTTAGAATTGTGTCGATGTCCCAATATTTATGGACCTGAATAAATATATATATATATATATATATATATATATAATGAAAATATGGCAGCACCAACCAGTATTGGAAATGGGTGCTAGCTCCTGAAGGAAGGCTTATCCAAAATATGAAACTGTAAAGCAGAGCAGCACTCCAAAGTAGTGATAAAAAAGGATGTGATAATTCACCCATAAGTGATGCGACGTTTTGGCTTCAACATGAAGCCTTTCTCAAGCAATGTGAACAATGTAAAGTGAGCATATATAGTGAAAGAAAGTGACATCATCAAATTAAAGTGCTTACAAATGAAAAACGACATTAACACATGCCAGCGTGGATAACATTATAAATGAATCAACATATTACAATTCATCATAAAGCGTGTGAGATTGATCTATAATACAATACAATATAAAAATATCCATACTAAAATCTGGCAAAATCACTGTGCATATGTGATACAATAAAAATTGCTCCCAACAATAAATATTTAAAAAATTGTAATTGCAATTCATTACATATGGGGAATGGCAGAACCACATGGCGGTGGGCGTGGGTAGAGGCACATAACAAGGCAACTTACAAGTCCCCGTTGCAACTCGACTACTGAGCACGGTGTGCCCAATCCTCCAGTATATATATATGTTTGTACATAGGCGTGCGCAGCCTATTGCACCCTAAAGCACAAACACACGCGTGTGTATACACACACACACACGCGTGTGGGCATGATCATCTGTGTGGAATATGACACAGATGCGGGGGGGTGGATCTGTGGATGACACTGTTATGGGGGCCGGGGGGGATCTGTGGATGACACACATATATAGCAGCGCCAGCATCTTGTGCTATATGTGACATGATCATCCACAGATATCTACCCCCCCCCCTCCCCCCCATAACAGTGTCCCTGACAGTGACTGACCCCCGACAGGGGGTGGAGGCCGGCAACTATTGTAAGACAGTTCCTTATGTAAGTGAGCTTAAAGGGAACCTGTCACCCCAAAAATCGCTTATTAAGCTGTTAATAGTACCTTTATAGTGCTGCATAGTAGTGTCCTAATGCACTTTTTCTTCGTTTAGCCGCATTTAGCCTCCTTGAGAAATCGATGTTTTATTCAGCCGCTGCGCCGTGCTTCAAGCTAGGTTTGAAGTCAAGGGGGCAGCGGCCTAGGCGTCTCCAATCCTGCTCTCCCCGCCTCCCGCCGCCTTTATTGACACGCCGGATCTCAGTGCTGGAACCGCGCTCCCAGCAGGGGGCAGCGGCTGAATAAAACATTGATTTCTCAAGGAGGCTAAATGCGGCTAAACGAAGAAAAAGTGCATTAGGAAACTACTATGCAGCACTATAAGGTACTACATACTAGTACATACTTTGCACAAGTTTATTATTTACAACTTAAAGGGAACCTGTCACCAAAAGAAAAATCGCTTATTAAGCTGTTAATAGTATTAACAGCTTAATAAGCGATTTTTTGGGGGTGACAGGCTCCCTTTAAGTTGTAAATAATAAACTTGTGCAAAGTATGTACTAGTATGTATACTACTATCTAATAATCCTTATCTATCACTTGACACTTCACTAACTTACTGGGGACAGTCAGGACTCCTCTCCACTCCAGACTTTCTTTTTACTGTGGCAGACTGCTGGAAGAGCACAAAAGAAGATCAGAATCCATTCACTTCGGGCCTACTGGGCATGGGCAGTTAGGCACACTGGGCCCGGGCGGGCAGGCAGGCTCCCGCTCTTCACATTCAAAATAGGCAGCCGGCAGCAGCGTAACGTGACGTCACTCACTCCGTCAAGCAGCACGCGCATGCTCCTCCCACTTTAGAAGCAGGCAGAGCAGGCGCGTGACGTCGGAGTGAGTGACGTTACGCCGCCAGGAGACTGAGACAAGGAGGCGGATCACAGCACAGCGGAGCAGTGGGGGTGGAGTCTGGACTGGATGGATTACACTACAGATGAGACCAGCATCCGATCCAGCAGTATGTAGTATGTCACACTCTCTGACATGATGAAGCAGATGTGCGGTCGGATACTAGTGCAGCGGGGCTGGCAGTGCAGGAGGCGGAGCACAGGGGTGTGATTAGGGTGTGCCCAGGCACACCCCGTGCGCACGCCTATGTGTGTGTATATGTATGTGGTGTAAGGCAGTGACAGGCCTCATAGCTGCTAGGGGAGATGTATGGCAGGAGTTTCCATGTCTTCCCCGTGAGTCATCAGGTCTGAGGTAGCACCAGGTGACACAATCAGTATGGGATAAGAGCCCAGCCCAGACTGTCAGTCAAAGAGAGAGAGTCTTTGTGAAACAGAGTCTTGCTGTAGGCTCTGTACGAGTGGTCTCAGCCAGGCTGGCTGAGGTGCCACGGGGCTAGGTGCTAGCCGGGATGTTGGGGGACACCGTGGCGCCTGGATACAAGGGTCACGAGGCCAGAGTCGGGAGGACTACTGGGCCACAATCTCCCAAAAGGTGTTGAAGGATCACCTGGACTAATTGTGATGACCATGTGTCCATAGGAAGCAGAGACAGTTCCCTGTAATGATGGAGCAGAAATGCTCAATCATTCCGGCAGACACTGGGGGGGCAATATGCACCTGCCTCACATCCCTGAAGTGGCGCTGGCAACCAGGAAGCAGCGCCAGAGTTCATATAGGATGATGCTCCCTTCCTCTGCTGCTGTGTAAACTGGCTTGTAAGCCATAAGACTAGAAAGTGAGGGGGCGGGGCCATTCAGCCCTGCCGGGTCCCCCAACCTCATGGGCCCCATAGCGATTGTGGGGTCTGCTGCCATTGGCGGTACGCCACTGGCTGAGCATGTTAGAAAAATTATTTATATTCAGTATATCTGTCATGATAAAAACTCCTCTTAGTTTTACTTATTGTCTGGGGCACTTTATTTTTATTTTATTTTAATACTTATGGTGGCCTACCCTTTAAATATTTTGCACTGGTAAATGGTTAAACAGTGTAACAAATGATTAAAATATCTTAGTGAACAACATGAATTTGTAATTTTGCTCTAAGGGCTCTTGTGCGTCTTCTGCATCATGACTCATTGGTAAAAGACGTCACAATATGTATTTTATAGAGGTTCTACTATAAATCATTATCTCTATCATCGTGCTGGAGCAATGCAAAGGGCTATAATGACAAAAGGTTGAAGAATAATTTTTACTTCGTTTTCTTAGCTGTTTCACTTTTCATAATGATGCTTGATGGAACAAACTGCAGCCATGCGGCAGCATGCAATAACTGTAGAATGTGTTTCAGGGGATACGTGTCCTCATTTCACAGAAGACATAAATATCTCAACATAATTATTGGAATGTGTATCATCTAGCAGACATGTGAGGAAAACATACTTTTTTTTCTCTTGAACTGAAATGTGAAACATAGTGTATTTATCCAGGTTAATAGATTAGCTTACACTTAAAATAGGATTAATTAAAGTGACCCTCCAGGATTCCTCTTACTAAAGGCTCATGCCCACGAACGTAAGGGCTCTGTGCCCGTGCTGCGGCCTGGAATGCACTGGCACCAACTGTGGGGCAGCCACCTGCAGATCGCGGACCCACTCATTTGAATGGGGTCCGTGATCCACATCTGATGGTCCTCACCGCAAAAAAGTAGTGCACTCCGTAGTGCTTCCGTGGGTTCCGATCCGTGCCTCTGCAATGAGCAGGACCGTGGTACGGTTACGCGGACGCCAAATTATGCAGTGGGTCCGGATATGGGTATAGAAGTCTATAGTTTTTGTTTGTGACGCCAATTGCAGCATGCGCAGGGTACAGTCTCAGGGCCCTTTAAGGTGTTGCAACTCATGTATCATGTTAGGAATGCCAGAGTGGTGTAATGTCTCTGTGTGGTAATAGCAATGGTGTCAACGGTGTCTCCTACCTGGGTACGGCTGGACTCCTGGATCCTGGCTCACTTGCAATAAAATGAGTGCGTTGCTAGTAGGAGTAATTGAGGGATTTAGTAGCAATAATTGAGATCCAGACTTGGAATTAAGTTCAAACTGGTCTTTACTATATGCAGCTTTCATCCACATGAGATACAGCAATAGTCTTGTGTCCCAAGACTAATCGCCTTCAGGACTCAGCCTCATTTTGCAAATCTGACGTGTCATTTTATGTGGTGATAACTTTAAAATGCTTTTACTTATCCAGGCCATTCTGAGATTGTTTTCTCGTCACATATTGTACTTCATGAAAGTGGCAAAATTGAGTCAAAATATAAAATTTTTATTTATAAAAAAAAACGAATTTACCCAATTTTTTAAAAAATTAGCAAATTTCCAAATTTTTATTTTTCTACTTTTATAATAGATAGTAATACCTCCAAAATAGTTAATACCTTACATTCCCAATATGTCAACTTCATGTTTCGATCATTTTGAAAATTACATTTTATCTTTTATTTTTTATTTTTTGGAGACATTAGAAGACTTAGAAGTTTAGAAGCAAATCTTTTTTTTTTTGAAAATTTCCAAAACCCAACTTTTTCAGGAACAGTTCAGTTATGAAGTCACTTTCTGGGACTTATATATTAGAAACCACCCATAAATCACCCCATTTTAGAAACTACACCATCAAGCTATTCAAAACTGTTTTTAGAAATGTTGTTAACCCTTTAGGTGCCCCCATGAGAATTTAAGGAAAATGGGAATGAAATTTCAAAGTTTTACTTTTTTTAGCAGATTTTAAATTTTAATCTATTTTGTCTGCAAACACTTCAAGGGTTAACAGCCAAACAAAACTCAAAATCTATTACCTTGAATCTGGAGTTTACAGAAACACCCCATATGTGCTCGATAACTGATGTATGGGTGCACAGCAGGCTTCAGAGTGGAAGAAGCACCATATGGCTTTTGGAGAGCAGATTTAGCTGGAATGGTAATTAGGAGCTATGTCGCATATGAAGACACCCTGAGGTGGAAACCCCCAAAAAGTGGAACCCCCAAAAAGTAGGAAACACTTGGCTGTAAAAAGGAAAAATTAAAAAATTTTCCAGAAAAAGTTGCTTTACACCCACATTTTTCACTTTCACAAGGAGTAACAGGACAAAATGCACCCCACATTTTGTTCCCCATTTACCCACGAATACGACAACACCCGATATTTGCTCAAAAAATGATGTATGGGCGCACAGCAGGCTACAGAGTGGAAGGAGCACCATATGGCTTTTGGAGAGCGGATTTAGCTGGAATGGTAATTGGGAGCTATGTCGCATATGAAGACACCCTGAGGTGGCCCTACAGTGAAAACCCCCAAAAAGTAACCCCATTCTGGAAACTACACCCCTCAAGGAATATTTTGACGTGTGGAGTGAGCACTTTGACCCATCAGGCGTTTCACAGAATTACTAAACACTTGACTGTAAAAAGGAAAAATGACCATTTTCCCAGAAAAAATTGCTTTACACCCACATTTTTTACTTTCCCAAAGAGTAATAGGACAAAATGCACCCCACATTTTGATCCCCATTTCCCCCCGAACACGGAAACACCCCATATGTGCTCAAAAAATTATGTATGGGCGCATAGCAGGGCTTAAACTGCAAAATATGGATTTTGCTGACCTGAATTGACAGAAATTGATTTTAGGTGCCATGTCACATTTAAAAGATTCCTGATGTCCCCAGAAATTAAAAACCCCAAGAAGTGACCCCTTTTGAAAAGAGCACCCCCATACGGATATTTTAATTGGTAGAAAGGGTACTTTTCAGCAAACAGGTGTCTCACAAAAGGCAGAAACACTCGTTAAAGGATTTCAAAGCACACATTTGTGAAAATGATCAATTACTAGCATACCTCAGATTTTTTCAACAAGGGGTTAAAGGAGAAAATGCACCACAGTATGTGTTCCACATTTTCTCCCCATTCAGGAAACATCCCATATGTGCTTGTAGCCTGCTATATGGGCGCATAGCAAGCAAATAGCTAAATGTGAATTAAAAAGATTCCTGAGCTCCCGAAAAACGAAAAACCCCAAGATGTGATGCCATTTTGGAAAGAGCACCCTCGTACGAACATTTTAAGTGGGGGGTCTTTTTTTATTTTATTTATTTATTAATTGAACAGCAAACTAAAATCCTATATATTTTTTAGGATAAAAATACCCTGAGTCACTTGTCAGTTATTGACAGGTGTCACAGGTAGCACAGATGGCTGACGATGAGCCTCAGGAGGCTAAAAACTATATGCAGGGTTCTAGTATGGGGCACAGAGTAGTGCCAATATCCTTTTTGGGGCATAAAAGGGGTTAATTCAAGTATTATTTTACAATTATAGGGCATAGGCGACTTATATTTTACAGAATGGTGCCACTCAAGCACAGGACACGAGTATGCACACACAGGAGGATGGCACACGTAGTGACATATTATTTTTTTTTTTTTATGTAATTTGGGAGTCGGTGACAGGTGTCTTGATGGATGGACAGGGTGGAGTGACAGGTGTCTTGATGGACGGACAGGCTAGAGTTACGTGTCTTGATGGATGGACAGACTCGAGTGACAGTTGTCTTGACGGACAGGCTAGAGTGACAGGTGTCTTGACGGACAGACAGGCTGGAGTGACAGGTGTCTTGACAGACAGGCTAGAGTGACAGGAATCTGGATGAACAGGCTGGAGTGACAGTTGTCTTGACGGACAGACTGGAGTGACAGGTGTCTTGATGGATGGACAGGCTGGAGTGACAGGTGTCTTGATGGACGGATAGGCTGGAGTGACAGGTGTTTTGATGGACGGACAGGGTGGAGTGACTAGTGTTTAGATGGAGAGGCTGGAATGACAGGTGTCTTGATGGATGGACAGGCTGGAGTGACAGGTGTCTTGATGGACAGACAGGCTGGAGTGACAAGTGTCTTGACGGACGGACAGGCTGGAGTGACAGGTGTCTTGACGGATGGACAGGCTGGAGTAACAGGTGTCTTCACGGACGGACAGGCTGGAGTGACAGGTATCTTGACCTTAATGGACAGGCTGGAGTGACAGGTATCTTGACGGATGGCTGGAGTGACAGGTGTCTTGACGGACAGGCTGGAGTGACAGGTGTCTTGACGGACAGGCTGGAGTGACAGGTGTCTTGACGGACAGACTGGAGTGACAGGTTTCTTGACAGATGGACAGACAGGCTGGAGTGACAGGCACAGAAGAGTGGCAAATTGGCACTGAAGGGGTTAATTATGTGTGAGGCAGGGGAGGATTCAAAGAACTGATGATGACAGGCTGACAGATGAGGCACAGAACTGATCTGTTTCACTGATTGGGGAACAGAATAGTGGCCTTTCGGCACTGAAGAGGTTAAAAGAAGTTAAAGCGTTTGTGGTGTGGTTTCTGACAAAGCTCCTTCTCTGATCGCTTTCCTGACAGGAATTGGGACGATTAGAGAAGGAGTGTACACACAGAACCTCCCTAAATCGCGTCAATGCTCTGTGATTGGTCCATCTGCAGTAATGGACCACTCACAGCTATCGCCGGCCGTGTTGCCTAGCAACCCCCGTGTGCAGGCAAAACTGAACTGTCAACACATCGCTCCGTGCGCTGACAGTTTAATCGTATCACGTACATGCACGTGGGAATGCGGTAAAGCAACACATTCCCCCACGTACATGTTCGTGATAATGCTGGAAGGGTTTAATGGGTTAATGGTGTTTGCCATACAAATGCCTTTTTTATACTGCTCTGTAGATGAAGTGATATTACACGGGGTACATCATTCACAAAAAGGCAAGACTAGAAAAAAAAAACCACCTTTACCACATCAGCCCCCCTAGCTTAAACCCCCTTAATGACCAGACCACTTTTTACACTTCTGCACTACACTACTTTCACCGTTTATTGCTCGGTCATGCAACTTACTACCCAAATGAATTTTACCTCCTTTTCTTCTCACTAATAGAGATTTCATTTAATGGTATTTCATTGCTGCTGACATTTTTACTTTTTTGTTATCAATCAAAATTTAATGACATTTTTGCAAAAAAATGAAATTTTTCACTTTCAGTTGTAAAAATTTTTAAAAAAATGACATCTATATATACATTTTTCTCTAAATTTATTGTTCTACATGTCATTGATTAAAAAAAAAATTTTGGATAAAAAAAAAGGGTTTGGGTAAAAGTTATAGCGTTTACAAACTATGGTACAAAAATGTGATTTTCCGCTTTTTGAAGCAGCTCTGACTTCCTAGCACCTGTCATGTTTCCTGAGGTTCTACAATGCCCAGACAGTAGAAAAACCCCACAAATAGCCCTATTTAAGGAAGTAGACACCCTAAGGTATTCGCTGATGGGCATACTTAGTTCATAGAACTTTTTATTTTTTGTCACAAGTTAGCAGAAAATTATGATTTTTTTGGGATTTTTTTTTCCTTACAAAGTCTCATATTCCACTAACTTGTGACAAAAAATAAAAACTTCCATGAACTCACTATGCCCATCACGAAATACCTTGAGGTGTCTTTTTAACAAAATGGGGTCACTTGTGGGGTAGTTATACTGCCCTGGCATTTTAGGGGCCCTAATGCGTGAGAAGTAGTTTGAAATAAAAATCTGTAAAAAATGCCCTGTGAAATCCGAAAGGTGCTCTTTGAAATGTGGGCCCATTTGCCCACCTAGGCTGCAAAAAAGTGTCCCACATGTGGTATCGCTGTACTCAGAAGAAGTAGGGCAATGTGTTTTTTTTTTTTTTTTTACATATACCCATGCTGGGTGAGAGAAATATCTCGGCAAAAGACAACTTTTCCATTTTTTTTTATACAAAGTTGGCATTTGACCAAGATATTTATCTCACCCAGCATGGGTATATGTAAAATGACACCCAAAAACACATTCCCCAACTTCTCCTGAGTACGGCGATACCACATGTGTGACACTTTTTTTTTGCAGCCTAGATGCGCAAAGGGGCCCAAATTCTTATTAGGAGGGCATTTTTAGACATTTGGATCCCAGACTTCTTCTCACGCTTTACGGCCCCTAAAATGCCAGGGAAGTATAAATACCCCACATGTGACCCCATTTTGGAAAGAAGACACCCCAAGTTATTTAATGAGTGGCATGGTGAGTTCATAGAATTTGCAAAATTGATTTTTTTTTTGTTTTTTCTCACAAAGTCTCCCTTTCCGCTAACTTGGGACAAAATTTCAATCTTTCATGGACTCAATATGCCCCTCAGCGAATACCTTGGGGTGTCTTCTTTCCAAAATGGGGTCATTTGTGGGGTGTTTTTACTGCCCTGGCATTTGAGGGTCTCCGCAATCATTACATGTATGGCCAGCATTAGGAGTTTCTGCTATTCTCCTTATATTGAGCAAACAGGTAATGAGATTATTTTTTTCCGTTCAGCCTCTGGGCTGAAAGAAAAAATGAACGGCACAGATTTCTTCATTCGCATTGATCAATGTGGATGAAAAAATCTCTGCCCAAAAAAAAAAAAGGAGGGGAAAGGCATCTGCCAGGACATAGGAGCTCCGCCCAACATCCATGCCCACTTAGCTCGTATGCCCTGGCAAACACGATTTCTCCATTCACATCAATCGATGTGGATGAATAAATCATTGCCGGGATTTTTATTTTTATTTTTTATATACAAAGTGTTTGCCAAAGCATTTGAATACCGCCGCCCCCTCAGCTCATATGCCTCGGCAAACGTATATTTTACTGCAGAGGCGAAATCTCGTCTTGCGGCACCGCATACACCGACTTTTGTGTAATATGACAGCAGCGCAATGCTTCTGTCAGAATGCACATCAGTGCTGCAGCTAGTCGATCGGTTGGTCCACCTGGAAGGTACAAACCGGATTCCAAAAGAGTTGGGACACTATACAAATCGTGAATAAATACTGAATGCAATGATGTGGAGGTGCCAACTTCTAATATTGTATTCAGAATAGAACATAAATCACGGAACAAAAGTTTAAACTGAGAAAATGTACCATTTTAAGGGAAAAATATGTTGAATCACAATTTCATGGTGTCAACAAATCCCCAAAAAGTTGGGACAAGGCCATTTTCACTACTGTGTACCATCTCCCCTTCTTCTTACAACACTCAACAGACGTCTGGAGACCGAGGAGACCAGTTTCTCAAGTTTAGAAATAGGAATGCTCTCCCATTCTTGTCTAATACAGGCCTCTAACTGTTCAATCGTCTTGGGCCTTCTTTGTTGCACCTTCCTCTTTATGATGCGCCAAATGTTCTCTATAGGTGAAAGATCTGGACTGCAGACTGATCATTTCAGTACCCAAATCCTTCTCCTACGCAGCCATGATGTTGTGATTGATGCAGAATGTGGTCTGGCATTATCTTGTTGAAATATGCAGGGTCTTCCCTGAAAGAGATGACGTCTGGATGGAAGCATATGTTGTTCTAGAACCTGAATATATTTTTCTGCATTGATGGTGCCTTTCCAGACATGCAAGCTGCCCATGCCACACGCACTCATGCAACCCTATACCATCAGAGATGCAGGCTTCTGAACTGAGCGTTGATAACAACTTGGGTTGTCCTTGTCCTCTTTGGTCCGGATGACATGGCGTCCCAGATTTCCAAAAAGAACTTCGAATCGTGACTCGTCTGACCACAGAACAGTCTTCCATTTTGCCACACTCCATTTTAAATGATCCCTGGCCCAGTGAAAACGCCTGAGCTTGTGGATCTTGCTTAGAAATGGCTTCTTCTTTGCACTGTAGAGTTTCAGCTGGCAACGGCGGATGGCACGGTGGATTGTGTTCACTGACAATGGTTTCTGGAAGTATTCCTGAACCCATTATGTGATTTCCTTTACAGTAGCATTCCTGTTTGTGGTGCAGTGTCGTTTAAGGGCCCGGAGATCACGGGCATCCAGTATGGTTTTACGGCTTTGACCCTTACGCACAGAGATTGTTCCAGATTCTCTGAATCTTCGGATTATGTTATGCACAGTTGATGATGATAGATGCAAAGTCTTTGCAATTTTTCGCTGGGTAACACCTTTCTGATATTGCTCCACTATCTTTTTGCGCAACATTGTGGGAATTGCTGATCCTCTACCCATCTTGGCTTCTGAGAGACACTGCCACTCTGAGAAGCTCTTTTTATACCCAATCATGTTACCAATTGACCTAATTAGTGTTAATTGGTCTTCCAGCTCTTCGTTATGCTCAAATTTACTTTTTCCAGCCTCTTATTGCTACTTGTCCCAACTTTTTGGGGATTTGTTGACACCGTGAAATTTTGAATCAACGTATTTTTCCTTTAAAATGATACATTTACTTGGATTAAATGTTTGATCTGTCATCTACGTTCTATTACAAATAAAATATTGACATTTGCCATCTCCACATCATTGCATTCAGTTTTTATTCACGATTTGTATAGTGTCCCAACTTTTTGGGAATCCGGTTTGTAAAAAAAACAAAACAAAAAAGAGAAAAACCAGGCCGCAACGCAATAAATTTATTAACTTTATAATAACATTTGAACGGAACATATAAACTTTATTTAACTTTTTGAACAGAACGTTAACTTTTTTGCTTACTGGTGATTTTTTTTTTTTTTTTTTTACCTTTATAGGACAAACCTCTCCTTCCCCATGGGACAATGTGCAAAGTGCAAATCGCCCAAACATGTGGCGAAGTACATTATGCACTTTGTCCCAGGTGAAAGGAGAGGTTTGCAGCAGCTCTGTGTGAATGGGCCCTAATAGCCCTGTGTGCCTTTCCTGGGAGATGCAATCCTTATGTGAGATGTGGTACTTCCGGAAAACACTCCCCTAAGCATAGGGCAGGGTGGTCAGGGCAGTCAGGACAGAAATAGCGGGTGTCACGCCTTATTCCACTCCTGCTACAGACACGACATCTTTTTCGGGGTGACGGTTGGGTTGAGGTACCAGCAACGACATTGGGAAAATGTCGCTCGTGTAGACAGCTCACTACACTGGAGGATGAGGCCACGGAACCTCCTGGATACAGGAGGTTCTTGATGATCTCTTCCTGAAATTTGAGGAAGGATCCTGTTCTCCCTGCCTTACTGTAGAGAACAAAACTATTATATACAGCTAATTGAATTAAATATACAAACACCTTCTTATACCAGCGTCTGGTGCGTCAGAAAACTAAATAAGGAGCCAACATCTGGTCATTGAAGTCCACCCCTCCCATGAGCGAATTATAGCTTATTGCTCGTTCAATTTGTATTGTCGTGTCTGCATGAATGGAGGAGAGCATGTAAACGTCACGCTTGTCTCTCCATTTCACGGCGAGCAGTTCTTCATTACACAAGGCAGCCCTCTTCCCCCTTGCAAGACGGGTGGTAACGAGCCGTTGGGGGAAGCCCCGGCAACTAGGTCGCGCGGTGCCACAGCAGCCAATCTGTTCTAGAAACAAATGCCTGAAGAGGGGCACACTTGTGTAGAAATTGTCCACATAAAGATGGTACCCCTTGCCAAATAAGGGTGACACCAAGTCCCAGACTGTCTTCCCACTGCTCCCCAGGTAGTCAGGGCAACCGACCGGCTCCATGGTCTGATCTTTACCCTCATAGATCCGAAATTTGTGGGTATAGCCTGTGGCCCTTTCACAGACCTTATACAATTTGACCCCATACTGGGCGCGCTTGCTTGGGATGTATTGTTTGAAGCCAAGGCACCCGGTAAAATGTATAAGGGACTCGTCTACGTAGATGTTTTGCTCAGGGGTATACAAATCTGCAAATTTGTTGTTGAAGTGGTCTATGAGGGGCCGAATTTTGTGGAGCCGGTCAAAAGCTGGGTAGCCTCTGGGACGGGAGGTGGTGTTATCGCTAAAGTGCAGGAAACGCAGGATGGCCTCAAATCGTGCCATGGACATGGCAGCAGAGAACATGGGCATGTGATGAATTGGGTTCGTAGACCAATATGACTGCAATTCATGCTTTTTGGTTAGACCCATGTTGAGGAGAAGGCCCAGAAAAATGTTTAATTCGGAAACTTGGACGGGTTTCCACCGGAAAGGCTGGGCATAATAGCTTGCCGGGTTGGCGGCTATAAATTGAGTGGCATACCGATTTGTTTCTGCCACGACTATGTCCAAGAGCTCCGCAGTCAAGAACAGCTCAAAAAATCCCAGTGCTGAAATGATCTGAGCTGTCTCAACCCAAAAGGGGGAACTAATGGTGTGGCTGAAGTTGGGGACTGCCAATTAGGGTTTGCCAGCACCTCAGGGACTCTAGGGGGTATACGGGCCTGTCTGTGCGGTGGCTGCGACGGGGTAACTATTGCACGTGCCACCGCACCAGCTTCAACTGCCCTTCTGGTGCTCGCCACTTCACCATGTTGTACGGCAGTGCTGGTACTAGGTCCAGGGTGGGCTGCGCTGCTGGTGTATGCCTCACCACGTAATCCGACAGCGCCAGCCCAACTCTGCTGCCCTTGAAGCGGATCCTGCGCAACCTGTGGTGTAGCAAAACGGGGCCCTGATACGCCTGTTGGTATCAGGGTTCTCAACCTCCTCGTCCGAACTTTGGGTCAGACTGCCACTGCTTTCTAAAGGTTCATATTCTGACTCGCTGGATTCGTCAGATGAGGGTTCCCATTCCTAATCCGACTGGGTCAGAAGCCTGTAGGCCTCTTCAGAAGAATACCCCTTGTTTGACATTTGGACTACTAAATTTAGGGGGTATTCCCTGAGACTACCCAAGAAAAAAAGCAAGCCTGTCTTACAAATGGGAGGCTAGCGAAGTACCGGAGGCCGCTGCGATTGATAAAAAAATATCAAAACTGATTTTTTTTTTTTATCCGCAGTGCTTGTAAAGTGATTGTGCAGTGATAAAAAAATAAATACATTTTTGTCCCTGCGGCGGGGCGGGCGTGGGTGAACGCACATGTGGGCGACCGATCAGGCCTGATCGGGCAAACACTGCGTTTTGGGTTGAGGGCGAACTAAGGTGACACTAATACTATTATACAGTCATGTGAAAAAATTAGGACACCCTTTGAAAGCATGTGGTTTTTTGTAACATTTTTAATAAAAGGTTATTTCATCTCCGTTTCAACAATACAGAGAGATTAAAGTAATCCAACTAAACAAAAAAAACTGAAGAAAAGTCTTTTCAAGATCTTCTGTAAATGTCATTCTACAAAAATGCCTATTCTAACTGAGGAAAAAGATAGGACACCCTTGCCCCTAATAGCGAGTGTTACCTCCTTTGGCTGAAATAACTGCAGTGAGACGGTTCTTGTAGCCATCTACCAGTCTTCGACATCGGTCTGAGGAAATTTTACCCCACTCCTCAATGCAGAACTTTTTCAGCTGTGAGATGTTTGAGGGGTTTCTTGCACGTACAGCCCTTTTCAAGTCACCCCACAGCATCTCAATGGGATTCAAATCTGGACTTTGACTTGGCCATTCCAGGACTCTCCATTTCTTCTTTTTCAGCCAATCTTTGGTTGATTTACTAGTATGTTTTGGGTCATTGTCATGTTGCATGGTCCAGTTCCGCTTCAGCTTTAATTTTCTAACTGATGGTCTCACATGTTCTTCAAGCACCTTCTGATACACAGTAGAATTCATCGTGGATTCTATGATGGTGAGCTGACCAGGTCCTGCTGCAGCAAAGCAGCCCCAAACCATGACACTTCCACCTCCATGCTTCACAGTTGGTATGAGGTTCTTTTCTTGGAATGCTGTGTTTGGTTTACGCCAAACATGTCCTCTGCTGTTGTGTCCAAATAATTCAATTTTGGACTCATCTGTCCAAAGAACATTATTCCAGAAGTCCTGGTCTTTGTCAACTTTATCTCTGGCAAATGTCAGTCTGGCCTCGATGTTTCTCTTGGAAAGCAAAGGTTTCCTCCTTGCACACCTCCCATGCAAGTTAAACTTGTACAGTCTCTTTCTGATTGTAGAGGCATGTACTTCTACATCAACAGTAGCCAGAGCCTGCTGTAGTTCTCGAGATGACACTTTAGGGTTTTTGGAGACCTCTTTTAGCATCTTGCGGTCTGCTCTTGGGGTGAACTTGCTGGGGCGACCAGTCCTGGGCATGTTGGCAGTTGTTTTGAAAGCCCTCCACTTGTAGACTATCTTCCGGACAGTGGAATGGCTGATTTCAAAATCTTTTGAGATCTTTTTAAATCCCTTCCCAGACTCATAGGCTGCTACAATCTTTTTTCTGAAGTCCTCTGACAGCTCTTTTGCTCTCACCATGGTGCTCACTCTCACTTCAACAGTCAGGAGCACACCAAACTAAATGTCTGAGGTTTAAATAGGGCAAGCCTCATTCAACATGCAGAGTAACGATCTACTAATTATGTGCACCTGGTGTGATATACCTGTGTGAGATCTGAGCCAATTTAAGAGGGAATACATGTGAGGGTGTCCTATCTTTTTCCTCAGTTAGAATAGGCATTTTTGTAGAATGACATTTACAGAAGATCTTGAAAAGACTTTTCTTCAGTTTTCTTTGTTTAGTTGGATTACTTTAATCTCTCTGTATTGTTGAAACGGAGATGAAATAACCTTTTATTAAAAATGTTACAAAAAACCACATGCTTTCAAAGGGTGTCCTAATTTTTTCACATGACTGTAGATCTGACTGTGATCAGTTTTGATCATTTACAGATACTATAAAAGTACAAATGCTGATTAGCGATACGCTAACCAGCGAATCAGTGTCTGCGGTGCGGTGGGCTGGGCGCTAACTGATCGCTAACTACCTAACCAAGGGGCCTAAACTATCCGAAAACCTATCAGTCAATACCAGTGAAAAAAAAAGTGACAGTTTACACTGATCACTTTTTTCCCTTTCACTAGGTGATTGACAGGGGCGATCAAGGGGTTAATTGGTGTGATGGGGGTGATCTGGGGGCTAAGTGTGGTGTTTGGTGTACTCACTGTGATGTCTGCTCCTCTGCTGAGACCAACCGACCAAAAGAATCAGCAGAGGAGCAGAGAAGCCATTTAACACCTTATATTTATAAATCTAAGGTGTTAAATGGCCTGTGATTCGTTTTTTTTAAAATCATCAGCCTGCCAGCGATGATCATTGGCTGGCAGGCTGATGATGTAACCCCCCTCTAACTTTTGCCGGCCCGCGATGCGCATGCGCGGGCCGGCTGTGAGCGTCATCTCGCGTCTCGCGAGATGACGTGTATATGCGTGACTCTGCCTCACACTGCCGCCTCCGAACCGCGATCCTGCGTTAGGCGGTCCGGAGGCGGTTAAAGAACACATGCGGAAACACACCATTTGGACAAAAACAACACAAATTAGCATAAAATGTTTTTTATGAAAAGAAAACACATGCACACTAGTGTTGATTACGAATCATCTAATCCCGGGTTTTTTATCGTGAATATCGGCACTGCGATAATTCGCGAAGATGTAGAATATAGTGCTATATATTCGGAATTGTGAATATTCTAGATTTTTTTTTTCATCAGTAACCTCCCTTCTTGCTTGTGGGCCAATGAGAAGGCTGCAATATCTTTATCAGAGCTTAGCAATATCCCTAGCAACCAATAGGAAAGTTGCCTACCCCTTACTATATACAGTTGCAAGAAAAAGTATGTGAACCCTTTGGAATTATATGGATTTCTGCACAAATTGGTCATAAAATGTGATCTGATCTTCATCTAAGTCACAACAATAGACAATCACAGTCTGCTTAAACTAATAACACATAAAGAATTAAATGTTACCATGTTTTTATTGAACACACCATGTAAACATTCACAGTGCAGGTGGAAAAAGTATGTGAACCCCTAGACTAATGACATCTCCAAGAGCTAATTCGAGTGAGGTGTCAGCCAACTGGAGTCCAATTCTAGAAACTACACCACTCAAGAAACTACACCACTCAAGGTATTCAAAACTGATTTTACAAACGTTTTTAACCCTTTAGGTGTTCCACAAGAATTAATGGAAAATAGAGATACAATTTCGAAATTTCACTTTTTTGCCAGATTTTCCATTTTAATATTTTTTTTCCAGTTACAAAGGTAGGGTCTCACTTTTAGGTAGGGTCTCACTTTTTTGCGGGATGACATGACAGTTTGATTGGCACTATTTTGGGGTGCATATGACTTTTTGATCGCTTGCTAATACAGATATTTTTATAGATATTTTTATATAGTTGATACGGATGCGGCGATATCTAATATGTATACTTTTTTTTATTTATGTAAGTTTTACACAGTCATTTTATTTTTGAAACAAAAAAAATCATGTTTTAGTGTTTCCATAGTCTAAGAGCCATAGTTTTTTCAGTTTTTGGGCGATTATCTTGGGTAGGGTATGATTTTTGTGGGATGAGATGACGGTTTGATTGGCACTATTTTGGTGGGCATACACCTTTTTGATCGCTTGCTGTTGTACTTTTTTTGATGTAAGGTGACAAAAAGATGGTTTATTTAGCACAGTTTTTATTTTTTATTCTGAGGGGTTAGGTCATGTCATATGTTTATAGAGTTGGTTGATACGGACGCGACGATACCAAATTTTTTTCCCCCTATTTTTTACCAATTTTTTTAAACTTTATTTGGGGAAAATTATGTTTTTGTTTATTTTTCTTGAAACTTTTACATTTGGGGGGGGGGCTTTATTTTTCCAACTTTTTTTTCACTTTATATTTTGTCCCACTTTGGGACTTTTGGGGGGTCTAATCCTTTACAATGCATTCCAATACTTCTGTATTGGAATGCATTGGCTGTATGAGTAATACAGTGAGTATTACTCATACAGCTTCTGGCCTGTGAGATCCATGAGGCTGGATCTCACAGGCTCGACATCGGAAGGCAGCGCTGATCCTAAGGAAGGCATCGCGCTACCTTCCATGCCATAGGGTCCCCCCTACAGCCCCATGGGGACCCTGAATTGACCTGCGGTTTGCTGCGATCGCTGACACAGGGGGGTCACGGGACCCCCCGCGCATTTAGCCAAGGTGCCTGCTCAATGATTTGAGCAAGCACCTTGTTCTGATCACCGCCCGCCATGCGGCGGTGATCGGAAATACAAAGGGTGTACCTGTCTGCCCTGTGTCCTTAAGCACCAGGACATCAGGGCGTACCTGTACGCCCTGTGTCTGGAAGAGGTTAAGTGCAGAGTCGCATTGTTTTTGGTTGTTATTCCATTAATAATGAATCTTCTACGGTTTAGCTATACAACAAAAACACTTGATCAAGGGTCATGTGCCACAAGCCCTCAAGGAGCTGAAGCAGAGGATAATAGTAGTAGTAGCCCTGGCTGGAAAAGTCTATCACAATAGCTTTCCTCCTTAGGGCCTGAGCAGTGACAGGAGGGTGCAACCTTTCTTCACTCGGGGAACCTGACGTTGGGGCTCTGATAGTAGTTGAGGTGTCCATGGTGTTGTTATTTTTGGTGTGGGCACAGGAGATGTTGGTGCTATAGCCAGCAAATGGTGTTGGAGTCAGTAACCAAGCCAGATCTAACATAATAAATGTCTCTCTTTACTGAAGTGCAGAATGAGGGTTGTAGTATCTCCAATAGCCTTATAACAAAATTATAATAATTCAAGTGTAAATAGTGTCTTAGCAATAGTGATGTCCCGAAATATTCGCCGGCGAACATAGCTTGTTCGCGTTCGCCGCAGAGGGCGAACATATGCGATGTTCGGTCCGCCCCCTATACATCATCATTGAGCAAACTTTGACCCTCACAGTCAGCAGACACTTTCCAGCCAATCAGCAGCAGACCCTCCCTCCCAGACCCTCCCACCTCCTGGACAGCATCCATTTTAGATTCATTCTGAAGCTGCTATCTTAGTGAGAGGAGGAAGAGTGCAGCTGCTGCTGATCTAATAGGGAAAGCGTTAGCTAGGGCAGTGTTCTGAACTTCTGTGTCCACAGACTCATCTGCTATAAGGACAGCGTACTGACAGCACCCCAAAAAGCCCTTTTTAGGGCTGGTACATCAGTCTGCTTAAAAAAATAATTTTATATATATATATATATATATATATATATATACAGGGAGTGCAGAATTATTAGGCAAGTTGTATTTTTGAGGATTAATTTTATTATTGAACAACAACCATGTTCTCAATGAACCCAAAAAACTCATTAATATCAAAGCTGAATATTTTTGGAAGTAGTTTTTAGTTTGTTTTTAGTTTTAGCTATTTTAGGGGGATATCTGTGTGTGCAGGTGACTATTACTGTACATAATTATTAGGCAACTTAACAAAAAACAAATATATACCCATTTCAATTATTTATTTTTACCAGTGAAACCAATATAACATCTCAACATTCACAAATATACATTTCTGACATTCAAAAACAAAAAAAACAAATCAGTGACCAATATAGCCACCTTTCTTTGCAAGGACACTCAAAAGCTTGCCATCCATGGATTCTGTCAGTGTTTTGATCTGTTCACCATCAACATTGCGTGCAGCAGCAACCACAGCCTCCCAGACACTGTTCAGAGAGGTGTACTGTTTTCCCTCCTTGTAAATCTCACATTTGATGATGGACCACAGGTTCTCAATGGGGTTCAGATCAGGTGAACAAGGAGGCCATGTCATTAGATTTTCTTCTTTTATACCCTTTCTTGCCAGCCACGTTGTGGAGTACTTGGACGCGTGTGATGGAGCATTGTCCTGCATGAAAATCATGTTTTTCTTACCTTGCAGACTTCTTCCTGTACCACTGCTTGAAGAAGGTGTCTTCCAGAAACTGGCAGTAGGACTGGGAGTTGAGCTTGACTCCATCCTCAACCCGAAAAGGCCCCACAAGCTCATCTTTGATGATACCAGCCCAAACCAGTACTCCACCTCCACCTTGCTGGCGTCTGAGTCGGACTGGAGCTCTCTGCCCTTTACCAATCCAGCCATCTGGCCCATCAAGACTCACTCTCATTTCATCAGTCCATAAAACCTTAGAAAAATCTGTCTTGAGATATTTCTTGGCCCAGTCTTGACGTTTCAGCTTGTGTGTCTTGTTCAGTGGTGGTCGTCTTTCAGCCTTTCTTACCTTGGCCATGTCTCTGAGTATTGCACACCTTGTGCTTTTGGGCACTCCAGTGATGTTGCAGCTCTGAAATATGGCCAAACTGGTGGCAAGTGGCATCTTGGCAGCTGCACGCTTGACTTTTCTCAGTTCATGGGCAGTTATTTTGCGCCTTGGTTTTTCCACACGCTTCTTGCGACCCTGTTGACTATTTTGAATGAAATGCTTGATTGTTCGATGATCACGCTTCAGAAGCTTTGCAATTTTAAGAGTGCTGCATCCCTCTGCAAGATATCTCACTATTTTTGACTTTTCTGAGCCTGTCAAGTCCTTCTTTTGACCCATTTTGCCAAAGGAAAGGAAGTTGCCTAATAATTATGCACACCTGATATAGGGTGTTGATGTCATTAGACCACACCCCTTCTCATTACAGAGATGCACATCACCTAATATGCTTAATTGGTAGTAGGCTTTCGAGCCTATACAGCTTGGAGTAAGACAACATGCATAAAGAGGATGATGTGGTCAAAATACTCATTTGCCTAATAATTCTGCACATAGTGTATATATATATATATATATATATATATATATATATATATTGCAGTTGCCTGCCCATGTGTGAGAGGCTGCAGGCTCAGTCACAGACAGTACTGTGTGCACACCATTCATACAGGGTGTCACAATACCTTGCAGATAAAAAAAAATTCAATTTATAATTTTTCTGTGATATAATCCCAGTTGCAAGCCAGTGTGTGTCTGGCCCACAGACTGTACTGTGGCCACTTGCTGCTAGGCCACCACTGATACCGTTACAGGGTGTCACTCACAAATACCTTGCAGATAATAAAAATTTAATTAACTATTTTTCTGTGATATAATCCCAGTTGCAAGCCAGCGTGTGTCTGGCCCACACAGACTGTACTGTGCCCACTTCCCACCACTTATATAGGGTGGCACATTACCTTGCATGCATAGTACCACTTATCTAAAAGAAAATGACAGGCAGAGGCAGGCCACCTCGCAGGGGCCGTCGTGGTCATGGTGCTGTGATTTCCACTGGCCCTGGAATAATGCCCAGTGTTCAAAGGCCACGTACCCTGAACCCAAAAAGTTCAGAGTAAATAGTTGACTTACACAGGACACCCAATCTTCAACAGCTTCCGCTAAGAACCTTGACGCACCATCCTCCTCCAGCTCAGCTTTGGTCACCTGCTCTCAGGTTACCACTCTCCTGCCCGCCGCCACCACCACCACTACCACCACAGCCACCACAGCCGCTTCACTTGATCCCTCAGAGGAGTTATTTACACATCAGTTGGATGAAATTAGTGATGCGCAACTATTATTGCCAGAGGATGTAGATAACAGGGATATGTCTCAGTCAGGCAGCATTACACACATGGACGTACAATGTGATGATGATGATGATGTTGTACCCGCTGCTGCTTCCTTTGCTGAGGTGTCAGATACAAGTGAAGCAGTTGATGATGACGATGTGTCCGTGGATGCCACGTGGGTGCCTGCTCGAAGAGAAGAAGAAGAGGGGGAAAGTTCAGAAGTGGAGACAGAGAGAAGGAGGAGACGAGTTGGAAGCAGGGGGAGGTCGTCGCAAGGATCTAGTGGCACAGTCAGACAGCATGTATCGGCACCCGGGGTCAGCCAGACAGCACGCCAATCAACACATGCTGTTGCCACCACCAGAATGCCGTCATTGCAATGCTCAGCAGTGTGGCATTTTTTTGTGTGTCTGCCTCTGATAACAACAATGCCATTTGCAACCTGTGCCAAAAGAAACTGAGTCGTGGGAAGTCCAACACCCACCTTGGTACAACTGCTTTGCGAAGGCACATGATCTCACATCACAAACGCCAATGGGATCAACACATGAGTACAAGCAGCACACAAACTCAAAGCCACCATCCTCCTCCTGATCCAGCATCTTCAGCCACGACAACCACTGCTGTCCTCCTTGCCCCCTCTCAACCACCCGCCACTCCGCCTCTCACCTTCAGCAGTTCCATCTCATCTGCCCACAGTCAGGTGTCTGTGTAGAAAATGTTTGAGCGTAAGAAGCAAATGTCACAGAGTCACCCCCTTGCCCGGTGTCTGACAGCTGGCTTGACAGAACTCTTAGCCCGCCAACTTTTACCATACTAGCTGGTGGAGTCTGCGGCCTTAAAAAAATTTGTCGCTATTGAGACACCACAGTGGAAGGTACCCGGACAATTTTTTTTTTCAAAAAAGGCAATCCCAAACCTCTACTCAGTGATTGAACAGGAAGTCATGGCATCTCTGGCATACAGTGTTGGGGCAAGGGTCCATCTGACCACTGATACCTGGTCTGCAAAGCACGGTCAGGGCAGGTATATCACGTACACTGCGCATTGGGTCAACCTGCTGACGGCTGCCAAGCATGGAATGCGCAGCTCTGCAGCGGAGTTGGTGACACCACCACGACTTTCAGGCAGGCCTACTGCCACCTCCTCTACTCCATCCTCTTCGATAACCCCCTCGGCTGAGTCCTCTTCTGCAGCGGCGTCTGGCTGCACATCAACTGAATCCCCTCAGCTCCCCAGGGGCTATTCCACATCCCGGATACGACAGTGTCACGCTGTCTTGGGGTTGACTTGCCTGAAAGCAGAGAGCCACACCGGACCAGCACTCCTGTCCGCCCTGAACGCACAGGTGGATCAGTGGATGACCCCACACCAACTGGAGATCAGCAAAGTGAATGTGACAATGGAAGCAATTTGTTGGCGGCATTGAATTTGGGCAAGTTGTCACATGTGCCGTGCATGGCACATGTGTTGAATCTCATCGTACAACGCTTTGTGTCTAAGTACCCAGGCTTACAGGACGTCCTCAAGCAGGCCAGGAATGTGTGTGGCCATTTCAGGTGTTCCTACACGGCCATGGCGCACTTTTCAGACATCCAGTGAGGCGCTTGATTTGCGACAGTCCGACACGTTGGAATTCAACACTCCTAATGTTCGACCGCCTGCTCCAACAAGTAAAAGCCATCAACGGGTATTTGTATGACCGGGGTGCTAGGACAGCCTCTGCGGAGCTGGGAATTTTTTTGCCACGTTACTGGACGCTCATGCACAATGCCTGTAGGCTCATGCGTCCTTTTGAGGAGGTGACAAACCTAATCAGTCGCACCGAAAGGCACCATCAGCGACCTCATCCCATTTGTTTTCTTCCTGGAGTGTGCTCTGCGAAGAGTGCTGTATCAGGCTGTAGATGAGCATGAAGAGGAAGAGGAAGAGTTGTAGTCACCATCACCACCAGAAACAGTCTTGTCATCATCGCTTGCCGGACCTGCAGCAACGCTGCAAGAGGAGTATGAGGAAGAGGAGTTAGAGGAGGAATGTGGCTTTGAGGAGGATGAAGACCAACCACAGCAGGCATCCCAGGGTGCTCGTTGTTGTCACCTATCTGGGACCCGTGGTGTTGTACGTGGCTGGGGGAAGAACAGACGGTCAATGACATCAGTGAGGAGGAGGAACGGGAAATGAGTAGCTCGGCATCCAACCTTGTGCAAATGGGGTCTTTCATGCCGTCATGTCTGTTGAGGGACCCTCTTATAAAAAGGATGAAGGAGAACAACCTATACTGGGTGGCCACGCTACTAGACCCCCGGTATAAGCAGAAAGTGGTGGAAATGTTACCAAATTACCGAAAGTCAGAAAGGATGCAGCAGTTCAAAACCAAACTAAAAAATATGCTTTACACAGCTTATAAGGGGGATGTCACAGCACAACGGGAATCTAACTGGGGAAGAGGTGAAAGTAATCCTCCTCCTACCACGACCACGGTGGCAAGGACAGGACGCTTTACAGATGTGTTGTTGATGGAGGACATGCAGAGCTTTTTCAGTACTACACATCGCCACAGCCCTTCGGGATCCAGCCTTAGAGAACGACTCGACTCGACCGACAGGTAGCAGACTACCTCGCCTTAACTGCAGATATCGACACTCTGAGGAGCGATGAACCCCTTGACTACTGGGTGTGCAGGCTTGACCTGTGGCCTGAGCTATCCCAGTTTGCGATAGAACTTCTGGCCTGCCCCGCTTCAAGTGTCCTGTCATAAAGGACCTTTAGTGCAGCAGGAGGCATTGTCACTGACAAAAGAAGTTGCCTTGGTCAAAAAAGTGTTAATTACCTCACCTTCATTAAGATGAATGAGGCATGGATCCCGAAGGGACTGACAGTGGGGAATACGTTTGATTAACAAAAGGCCTGATGACATGCCTTGGCCTCAAAATGGTCCCCACGCTGCTGCTGCAGCGGCTGCAACAATACCAAATTTTTCAGGCATGTGTACATGCCTAATTTTTCTGGCCTCTGGTTCTGCACTGTGGCTGCAAAAACAAAACAAAAAAAAAGGTACATACATGTGTCAATTCCCCTTCGTGATCGGTACCTTTTTGTGGTGAAGGGGCTTGCGTATCACAATGAAGCGATCATCACCTCTATGAGTGTGTTGGCAATGTTGCCACACCCCAGATGATAAGGCCGTTGCTTCATTATGATCAGACTAAAAGCGATCGGCTGGATAATTTTTCATAGAAAAAAACATCAATTTTTTATTTTTGTATGGGTTTTTAATACATAAAATAAAAAAATCATAATAAAGTCTCTTAATAGTTTATTAGAAATAATGCAGGCAATTTAAAAAATCCCCATCAATTCCAATACAAAGTAAGTACAGAGCTCAGAACTAAATTATTTCATGATGTCGTAATGGTTTGTTAATTCGACAATGATTAATCAATTCGACACACGTCCCCGGATAGGGGACGTAACAGGGATTAAACTGATAGGAATAGGACTAGTTAAGACACCACTCATATAGGGTCAGGGTGTCACAGCACATTGCTCCGTGCACGCGCAGTTCCCCAACTTGGGAGTAAGAGGACCTACAAAGCTGCTTTTTCCATCTCCCGGTTCCTAAAATCAATTCAGTTTGGTGTATCAGAGTTTGGTCTGTCACTGTGAAGGCAGTCGAAGGTACCTGGTCAAAAACTTTTTTTCACAAAAGGCAATCCCTGATATGGGACGTAACAGGGATTAAACTGATGAGAAGAGAACTACAGAAAATACCACTCATATCGGGTGTGACAGTAAATTGCATGGCGCAGACGCAGTGACCGTGGATTTAAACAAAGGGGAGGGAGCCAGCATTTTTTTTAACCATCTCCCCGTTCGAAAAATCAATTCAATAAATGGACCCCAGATTGGGGACGTAACAGGGATTAAACTGATGAGAATAAAACTACAGAAAATACCACTCATATTGGGTGTGACAGTAAATTGCACGGCGCAGACGCAGTGACCGTGGATTCAAACAAAGGGGAGGGAGCCAGTGTTTTTTTTTAACCATCTCCCCGTTCGAAAAATCAATTCAATTCACCTTTCGGGGACCCTTGGTGTTGTACGTGGCTGGGTGGAGGAAGAAACCTTCAATGACATCAACGGGACATGGCTAGCTTGGTATCCAACCTTCTGCAAATGGGGAGTTTGCGGTTGGGTAAATGGACTGTTTGCGGTTGTTTGCGGTACATTAAAAGGGGAGTTTGGTCTGTCAATGTCTGTGAAGCGAGCATAACCCTTACACTACCTGATCGATACAACATCATACCTGATGTTTTAAAGCACGTTATTCCAAACAATTTAGAAATGTTAGGTGATTTATGCCCTTTATGGATTAAAACCCGACTCTGCTTCAACTACGTAATTTTCCATGGGAGTTTTGCCATGGATCCCCCTTCGGCATGCCACAGTCCAGGTGTTAGTTCCTTTGAAACAATTTTTCCATCACTATTGTGGTCAGAAAGAGTCCCTGTGGATTTTAAAATTCGCCTGAGTCTATGCCGGTTCGCCCGTATACGAACATTAGCAAAAATTTGCGCTCGCCGTTCGCGAACGGAAAATTTTATGTTCGCCACATCTCTACTTAGCAATTTCCCACTTACAGCATTAATGTCCATGGCTTTTAAAAGCACAGTACCTTACTGACTCTGTTTGCTTGGCCATTAGAGAACCTGAAACTTCCTCTCACTCTCTCTCTATGTCTCTTACTGGAGTACTGTAGAAATTATGAGGTTGTTCTCTCATTAGATCAGAGAAAGTAATTCTCTGCAACTTTGGTCCTGTGAGGAGGGAGCACAAGGCACATCTCTGCCTTCCTGTCTCTGATAGCTCACACGCTACAGTAGACAGAGCTATGGGTGGAACTAGCCATTCCATCTCCCAGCCTCCTCTAGGAGCTGCCTCAGGGTTGATTAATCCTATAGGATCCATACAAAAACCCTGCTGGGTAGATATAGCATTAAAGGGAATGACCCACAAAACATTCTGCAGTTTGCAAACCAGAACCTGGATCTGAGTACTTTTGTAATTGCATGTAATTAAAAATTTTGTACAGCCATCGAGTTATTCAATATAATCAGGGGCGTCTTTACCAAGGGGCAAGAGGGGCAGCTGCCCTGGGCCCAGTTGCTCCTGGGGGGCCCAAGGCAGCTGCCTCTTGAGCCCTGCTAGCCACTGCCCCGGGTGTCAGGCTGTCAGCTCTACCAGGAGTCCAGGCATCATGATCGTACTGTGTTAAAATTGTGATTTAGGACCTTAATGACATCATCACCATGTGTTCAGTAACCTAGCAATTACTGGTCACATGGCTATGAGGTCATCACAGGTCCTGTGGAGTGTTGCAGAAGTTAACTGTGGAGCTTTTTTGTGTGAAGATTACATCAGAAAAAGGTGACAGGGGCTGTTATGTTAATATACTATAAACTACTGTATAGTGGGGTGCTGTATACTGTGGGGGGCTGTATACTGTGTGGAACTGTATACTGTGTGGGGCTGTATACTGTGGGGGGCCTGTATACTGTGAAGGGCTGTATACTGTGTGGTGGGCTGTATACTGTGTGGGGCTGTATACTGTGGAGGGCTGTATACTGTGTGGGACTGTATACTGTGTGGGACTGTATACTGTGTGGTGGGCTGTATACTGTGTGGGGGCTGTATACTGTGGTGGGATGTATACTGTGGTGGGCTGTATACTGTGGTGGGCTATATACTGTGTGGTGGGCTGTATACTGTGTGGGGGCTGTATACTGTGTGGGGGCTGTATACTGTGGGGGGCTGTATACTGTGTGGGACTGTAAACTGTGTGGGGGCTGTATACTGTGTGTGGGCTGTATACTGTGTGGTGGGCTGTATACTATGGGGGGCTGTATACTGTGTGGGACTGTATACTGTGTGGGACTGTATACTGTGAGGTGTTGTATACTGTGGGGTGCTGTATACTGTGGGCTGCTATACTGCTCTACTATATACTGTGGGGTACTGTATAGTGTGGGGTGCTATACTGCATACTGTGGGGGGCTGGGGTGCACTGTAACACTAGGGTGAGCCGAGCCCCAGTCTCCTTCCTGCAGAGCGGTGCCCACTTCCAGCCTGAGCCCAGCTGCCCAGAACACTAATCCTGAGCCGCTGGAGTCTTCAGAACTGGAAGTATTTACAGTCATTCACTGGACTCTACCAGGTGTGTGGATTTTTTGTGTGTGTGCTGTGGTGGAGGGCGTGATTGCCTGCTAAGGTGTGGGAAGGCGGAATCCAGGGGGCCCAAGTAAATTTTTGCCCAGGGTCCAATCAATATTAAAGATGGCCCCGAATATAATGTATCTGTATAGCGCCACCTATTGTCTGTTTTTTCTTATTTCTTTGTCCTGCTCACTGAAAAGGCCGCACATGCTCAGTTTTATCCTTCAACTGCTTCCTGAGCTGTGATAGGGAGAACTGAGACACGCCTCAGCAGAAAAGACACTTCCCTTGAGCTGTCAGCTTGATATAAGTCTAGCAGAGCAATGAATGTGGAGATGTCTGGATCCATGTGAGGTACAGAGCTTGTTCTAGATTTATTAGGAAGAGGTTGTCATGTACTATACAATGCCTGTTTTTTATTTATTTTTATTAATCATTGGATAACCCCTTTAAATACCATAATATGGATATGTTTAATGTGTATTACGTTTTTTTCTCGATCCCATCAATAGGAAAGGCTATATGGACAAGAATAGGACATCCGGCCATAGGGATCTGCAAAAAATATGGATGTGTGCATGGCTACATCGAAATGAATGCACACAAATGCAGATGGCACATGAATGAAAAATACAGTTGTGTGCTTGAGAGGTAATAAAATATTATTTAATGAATTACTTATTTACATTACTATTAGAGTATATTCACATGTGGCGTATGTGTTGCAGAATTTTTTGTAACTCTACCATAAGTGGGATTTGTAATACTTATGTTTTAGAAGCAAGTTCATTTCTTCAGCAAAACTAATACTTGATAACAGAGGCTGAATACATTCATAGACATAGAAATGTTTTTATTTTTTTTCAATTTATAATAATTTTTATTTTTTCATCCCTCTCTCCCCCCCCCCAAATCAGACTTACCTGTCAAGAGTTAAAGGGAATTTATCTCCAGTTTTAGGCTGCTCGGTTCTCACAGCTCCAGTGTATGCCAATGAGTCCTGATATTCATGAGCGTTTGCCTTTTCCGTCCCTGCCATAAATTCAGGAGCTCATGAATATTCAAGACTCATCGGCATGTGCTGGATCTGTTCAATAGAAGATTTTAGCAATACTGCTGGGAGAATTAAGAAATGGAACACATCATTTTGCTAAGGGATCTGTCACTAGTTTATGTTGCCATTAGTTAGGACTAATTATTCATTGCACTTACAAGGGCAGGTCCGATTCCCTCCAGGATCTCTTTATCTCACCCTAATACTTTCCCAATAAATTAGTTCTCTGGGAAGGGAAATTAATTCTAGCAGGAGTGGACAATTTTTGTTGCTAACCCAGAACCATTAAGGCGGACATGCATCTTAGATAGCATATGGCTGATCTTCTCTTCGTGTTCCGTCATCAGCTATTCCTTCCAAAATCCCCCATAAGGATGCAATCCAACATGTCTGACCCTTCCTTAACCTTTTGGATAGAGTCAACACACCACCACTTTAGGCCTTTATGAGGACTACTGAGGTACTTATACTATGTATGCTGTCATAGGCATGTTATGTTGCGCTAGATGGAGTAATATATGTGAAGGTTAACATATTCTTTATTGCATTCATTGTATTTTAATGTGTACCGTGCCTTTAGGGTCATACTCTTACCGCTGGGCAGCAGTGGGCATGCAGATTGTCTGAGGTCAGGGATCATACTTGCAGATGCTGTAGTTGCATTCTAGGTGTGGTCACTTCATAGATAGGTGGAGCTGAGAGTGCATTGTGGTCAGTCAGTTAACCCCTTAATGACCGTCTTTTGGTCACAGGCTGTGCAGGTCCTCAGTAGATGGAGAGAGTTAAAGAGCTGCCGGAGCGCTCCTGCGCTAAGAACCTGCTGTTACTAACAGCCTGTGTTATTAGTGAAGGTTTGTACAGTCTGGCTGTTAATCTTTTAATCATGCTGAGAACCTTACTATTATAAATGTGAAATAAAGTTATAAAACAGTAATCCCATAATAGAATTTAAAAATAATAATAATAATAAAAGAAAATACCAAATACAAATATTAGGTATCCACATGACCAGTTTAACCTAAAGAATATAATAATTAGGTTATTTAGTGTCAAACTTGATTGCAGTAAAATTAAAAAATAATGCCAACAATCTCTTTTTTCTATATTTGTGGGGAAAAAAGTAATGTAATTTATATTTATGCTGTACAAAATAAAAAAATAAAAACATTTCACCCAAAAGTCACTAGCGTATGTGCACTGCCGTGGTGCCATCCACCAGAAAGCTTTTTTCTGTTGTATACAATCATGGTCACCGCTGCTGGATTGTAGAGTGGTCATAACCCCTGGAAACGGGCAGCGAATAATGTGGTGGAAAAATTAATCCAGCCAGCAAAGGTGGCAATATGGACAATCACAATACATTAGTAAGTGCCTTGTACTAACTTTCTCTACATGATAAATGCCATTTGATGAAGTGAAACAAACCCTTTAAATCATTCCCAGAGAACCCCTTTAAGGAGGATATCCATGGAAATAACACCATGGTCCTATAGAAAGCTGATAATCACAAATTGAACCTAAATGAGATACTTTTTTATTATTATTATTAGTCGTAGTAGCAGCAGCAGCAGTAGTAGTAGTATGTTATAGTAGTAGCATTTTAAATACATCTTTTACTATAAGAAAAAAAACTGAAAAGTAAATGTGCCTAAAAGGCTACTATATGGCAATACTATTTATTTTCTGTGAAGAAAAGTTGTAATACTATTTAGTAGATTTTTAAACACAGAAAATCCTATTTTTGGAAACTGGCTGTTTGCCATATAGAAAGTCTGGTGATCAGCTCGTTATAGAGACTTGTACAATGATTTATTTAGTAAATGTCTGTCTACTGGGCGAGGACCCCTCCTCCAACCCATACCCAATGGAAGCTTAATTAGTATTCGCTGCATACCATATACCCAAAGTGGCTGAGAAGTCAGTGCAGTACCTCTAGTACTGCCCAGATGGTGGGCCTTTATACCAACTAAAAGAATGACAAGTACAGAGCTAAAGAGGACCCTGCCCTTGAGGATTTACAAACTAAAATGGAAGGGGGGGGGGGGGGCAGTTGGTAAGGATAGAAGCTGTAGGTTGCCGCAAGCTTTTCCGCAGAAGTGGGTTTTTAGATTGCTTTTGAATGACTCAATTGTGAGAGAGAATCTGATATGTTGGAGTATTGAGTTCCAGTGTCAGCACAATAGGCATGGAAAACACACATGCACTGTGAAAACTAACTTGCACCCATACCGCTGTCCCTGTCTACTTGCAGAGCAAGCCCTAAGCGGCTAGTCCACAACTGGTTGACCGTCCCTATGTTGGTAAGTGCAGGGAGTCAAACCAAGCACGCGCGGTAAAAACTGCAGGGACCTGTTCTCACAACTGGAACCTAGAAACAGACAAACACACAAAGAAAGGTCGTGCAGGATAAGGTCAAAGCCAGGAGGTAAATACAGTACAAAATCACTAAGCAGAGAGAGAGGTCCAAGTCAAGCCAAAGTCAAATCCAAAAGTAGCAATTCAAACAGCAAAATAGCAACGATAAGCAAGGATTAAAGGAGTATTGCCAGCAGGTGTTTAAATCGAGCACCGAGTCCCAGGATCAGAACCTCATAGGTCCATGACTCGGCACTCCATTAGTCAGAACACAGCACACAGGAGATATCAGCTGAACACTCAGCCCACTGCTAGTCTCCTCTAGCACACATCTTCTGTGGGGAGAAAGAGCATTGCGTCTAGTTGCTAATGATGCTGTTGCATCACAAGGGGGCGTGGCCTAGCAGCATCTCTCTCCCGACACATCCACACCGAAGATCTCACCGCTGGAACCCAGACAGGTATGTTTATCACATCCAGGTAATAGGGGTTGCACATCAAAAATGGGTGATTTGAATTATATATATTTTTTTTTACAGATTTTTTTTTTGTCCCCTTAGAGGACTTGAATATGTGATCTTTTGTTTCCTTGTACCATTGACTGCAATAGAGTACATTTTTAGTCTATCGGATTTTGAAAGGCTTCCTGTTAAGCCGTGCCTTGGGCAGGGTTTAGCATGCAACTGATCAAAGCCCCCCAGTCTCACTGCAGGGGCTAGATGAGAGCACAAAGGAAGCTCCTTCCCTTTGTCTAACTCTTTAGATGCCACTGTAACTATTAACAGTATCTAAGGGGGGGGGGGGGGGATCACTGAGCTCAAAATCATCTATACAGCCATCACTCAGCCTTGGAAAATTATCTATATTCATGTCAGTATATCCTCCTTTGATATATGACAACAGCTCTTCTCACTTGTTAAAGGTATTTGGCCAGCACTCAGAAATTTAAATGGTTTAAATTAATGGTTTATGTGTTCCGGTAGATGCTACGTCTCCCTGTATATCTTGTTGCTGCAATTTAGGACAAGTCCCAAACTAGGGGACTACATTCGCTTGTCTGTGGGATTAAAATTGGTTAATACGCTTTCCCCAGGTGCCAGGGGAAGCGGTCGACCTAAAGACTCAAACAACAGCCGGATAGACAGATTCTCTGCCGGGCAGTGCCCAACTAGCCAATTTTATTATATGTACATTGTAGATCTAGCCACCCCCCTTTAGCCATTAATTTTAATATTTCCAATCACAAATATTTTTCAAAGCAACCAATCAGAAACATGATGGTTAGTGATGATCGAGCATGCTTAGCTGAACAGGCCGAGTACCGCATATGCTCGAGCACCATGCTCGAGTCTCCTCCCCGCACATTTCTTGGCTGCTAAGGGCTGCCCTCACTGTAATGCCAGTAGCCATGTTGGCTGGCCGGAACACGACATCAGATGCTATATAGCACCCGATGACGCATGTTCGGCTCATTAGTAGTCAGGTAGAGCTGAGCATAGGAAAGGACAGAGAGTGTAGGGAGTGTAATTGAATATACAGCAGCAATATATGTTTGTAGCGCAACCTGCGCTAAATACCGTGTAATAGGCCGCTGCGGACAGTTAAATTATTTGCGCCACATCTCCTTTGTAAAGTGTGCTCATCCCTAAAACATCAGTGACATCCAGTGCACTTTTTCCATAAGAGTGTTAGTGAGAACTGTGCACAGGAAGTGAAAGACAGTTTAGGGAGTGTGATAGGAAGATTTTTATACAAAAAACTTTTCAGAGACCCAAAAGTCCTTTTAAGGACTATTGTGTGTGACAGCAGCAATATATATATATATATATGTATAGCGCATCCTGCGCTAAATACCGTGTAGTAGGCCGCTGCGGACAGTTAAATTATTCCCGCCACATCTGTGTAAAGTGTGTGCATCCCTAATATATCAGTGACATCCAGTGCACTTTTTCCATAGACAGTGTCCGCTGTGGACAGTTAAATTATCTGTGCCACATCTCCTGTGTAAAGTGTGCGCATCCCTAAAATATCTGTGACATCAATTGTAATTTTTCCGTAGACGGTGTCTGCTGCGGACAGTTATATTATCCGCGCCACATCTCCAGTGTAAAGTGTTCACATCCCAAAAATATCTGTGACATCCAGTGAAAATTTTCAATAGACTGTGTCCGCTGCAGACAGTGAGATTAGCTGCGCCACATCTCCTGTGTAAAGTGTTCGCATTCCTAAAATATCTGCGACATCCAGGGTACTTTTACAATAGACGGTGCCCGATGCGGACAGTGAGATTAGCTGCGCCACATCTCCTGTGTAAAGTGTTCGCATTCCTAAAATATCTGCGACATCCAGGGTACTTTTACAATAGACGGTGCCCGATGCGGACAGTGAGATTAGCTGCGCCACATCTCCAGTGTAAAGTGTGCGCATCCAAAAAATATCTGTCACATCTAGTGTACTTTTTTTTATTAGACGGTGTCCGCTGCGGACAGATAAATTAGGCTACTTTTCCACTCTCGTTTTGTGCGGATCCGTCATGGACGGATCTGTTCAGATAATGCTACAGTCTGCATCCATTCAGAACGGATCCATTTGTATTATCTTTAACATAGCCCAGACGGATCCGTCTTGAACACCATTGAAAGTCAATGGAGGACGGATCTGTTTTCTATTGTGCCAGATTGTGTCATAGAAAACAGATCCGTCCCCATTGACTTACATTGTGTGCCAAGACGGATCCGTTTGGCTCAGTTTCATCAGACGGACACCAAAACGCTGCAAGCAGCATTTTGGTGTCAGTCTCCAAAGCGGAATGGAGACTGAACTGATGCATTCTGAGTGGATCCTTTTCCATTCAGAATGCATTCGAATGCAAACTGATCCGTTTTGAACCACTTGTTAGAGCCCTGAATGGATCTTACAAACGGAAAGCCAAAACGCGAGTTTGAAAGTAGCCTTATGCGTGCCACATCTCCAGTGTAAAGTGTGCGCATCCCAAAAATATCTGTGACATCCAGTGTACTTTTTCCGTAGACATTGTCTGCTTCTGACAGTGACCTTACCAGGGCCACATCTGCAGTGTAACATGTGCGCTTCATAATGTATCTGTGACATACAGTGTAATTTTTCTGTAGACGGTGTCTGCTTCTGACAGTGACCTTACCAGGGCCACATCTGCAGTGTAACGTGTGCGCTTCAAAAATGTATCTGTGACATACAGTGTACTGTTTCCATAGACGGTGTCCGCTTCTGACAGTGACTTTACCAGGGCCACATCTGCAGTGTAACGTGTGCGCTTCAAAAAATGATCTGTGACATACAATGTAATTTTTCTGTAGACGGTATCCGCTTCTGACAGTGACCTTACCAGGGCCACATCTGCAGTGTAACATGCGCTTCAAAAATGTATCTGTGATATACAATGTCATTTTTCCGTAGATTGTGTCCGCTTCTGACAGTGACCATACCAGGGCCACATCTGCAGTGTAACGTGTGCACTTCAAAAAATTATCTGTGACATACAATGTCATTTTTCCGTAGACGGTGTCCGCTTCTGACAGTGACCATACCAGGGCCACATTTGCAGTGTAACGTGTGCGCTTCAAAAATGTATCTGTGACATACAATGTCATTTTTCTGTAGATGGTGTCCGCTTCTGACAGTGACCTTACCAGGGCAACATCTGCAGTGTAACGTGTGCACTTCAAAAATGTATCTGTGACATACAATGTAATTTTTCTGTAGATGGTGTCCGCTTCTGACAGTGACCTTACCAGGGCCACATCTGCAGTGTAACGTGTGCACTTCAAAAATGTATCTGTGACATACAATGTCATTTTTCCGTAGACGGTGTCCGCTTCTGACAGTGACTATACCAGGGCCACATCTGCAGTGTAACGTATGCGCTTCAAAAATGTATCTGTGACATACAGTGTACTGTTTCCGTTGACGGTGTCCACTTCTGACAGTGACCTTACCAGGGCCACATCTGCAGTGTAACATGCGCTTCAAAAATGTATCTGTGACATACAATGTCATTTTTCTGTAGACGGTGTCCGCTTCTGACAGTGACCATACCAGGGCCACATCTGCAGTGTAACGTGTGCCCTTCAAAAATGTATCTGTGACATACTCCCCCCGGAACCCAAAGACTTTGGTTTCCCGAAAGCAGCTCGGCGGGTCATGGGAATAACGCCGCCAGATCGCCGTTCGTCATCGTTCATGGTTGGAACTATGACGGTATCTGATCGTCTTAGAACCTCCGACTTTTTTTATTAATGAAAACATTCTTGGAAAAATGCTTTCCCTTTGGTTTGTCTTACGCCGGTCCAAGAATTTCACCTCTAGCGGCGCAATACGGATGCCCCCGACTGTCCCTCTTAATCATGGCCCCAGTTCTGAAAACCAACAAAATAGAACCAGAGTCCTATTTCATTATTCCTAGCTGAAGTATTCAGGCGACCCGGCCTGCTTTGAACACTGTAAATTTTTTCAATGGTCAGCTAAGCAGCAGGCACTCTACTATAATTTTTTAAATGGTCAGCTCAGCAGCAGGCCCTCAAGAATAATGTTTTTGAGGGTCAGTTCAGCAGCAGGCCCTTTCATATAATTTTTTATACGGTCAGATTACCTGCAGGCCCTCGCATATAATGTTTTACAGGGTCAGCTCACCTGCAGGCCCTCACCTTATTATACCTAATAGGTAATTTGTGCGCATGTTGCCTTGCTTGGATGTGGTAGCCGTAACCGTTTCTCAGGCTCCCTCTCCGGAATCGAACACTGATTACCCGTGGTCACCGTGGTAGGCGCTTAAAATAACATCAAAAGTTGATAGGCCAGACATCCAAAAGAATCGTTTCCATCACGGGGACGTGCAATCGGGCCCAGGTTATCTAGAGTCACCAAAGCGGCAGCAGGCCCTCGCACATAATGTTTTAGATGGCCAGATCAGCAGGCGCTTGGTCCAAATGTTTTTGAGGGTCACCAGCAGGCCATTAATCATAATCATAATTTTTTAAGGCTGCATATGATGCCCTCCTTTATGTGTAACAAAGGGTGCATTGGAATGCCGGTTCCTTGTAATTTTTGGCAGCCCTTTCACATAGTGCATAGTCTTTATGAGTGTAAAAGTCCCACTACCTGAACAATTGTACCACAATGTGAATAAGGCCCTCCTTTATATGATATACAGGTTGTATCGGAGTGCCTCTTCCTTGTAATTTTTGGCAGCACTTGCACTTTATATACAAGTAAATATACAGGAAAGAATGTTTCCTAACAATGTTTCCTCTAAAATCGATTTTATCTTCGGTTTTGTGCGTATTATTGTCAGTCTGTAAAAGTGACATACTACTCGGACAACATCATTTCCAGTAGCGACCTGGGAGTCCAAGATGCATCCAGACATCCTCCCCATGCTGTTCCTGAACCATTTCGGTGGTGTTTCCATCAATTTCTGACCTTTTCCTATGAACAAAGCACCCTCCCCTCTTCAGAGCAGGGGATGCCTGATTTAATGCTCGGGTTCTCCCATTGACTTCCATTATACTCGGGTGCTCGGTAGAGCACCCAAGCATCCCAATGTGTTCGGCCCGAGCACTATGGTGCTCGATAAACACTAATGATGGTATATGATGGTATGAAAAATGACACGTAGACACACGCAGGCATTACTCATAGATATCATGGACATGAACCATCTATCTGCAAAAGCCCCCCTGTCTGTATATATCACATTCTGCCAAGAAGTTCCCTATTTGTGGTATCTATCCAACTTCCTTTAACAAATCAAGGGATGGTGACTCATATTTCTTAATCATATATTTTAGGCTTGAAACTCAGAAAATTGATGTCTGTGAAGGTTCTCATTTATCCAGGTCATGGTATATCTGTAAAGAATAAATCAAGGCAACTGGATGTACTGTAGATTTCTTGAAAACGTTTCACTCGTTCTTCCAACGAGCTTTCTCAATTCTGAGTGACTGTTCAGAAAATTTATATTTGACAATTTAAGTACAATTAGCACCATTCATGTTCATTAACCACTTAATTTCTTTCACATTTTTCCTCTTGAACATAATTTGCTAATTGTACAAAGAGAGTTTCCTAATTGACTACATTCAGGTAATGGTTGGCCCATATGCCCTGGTATTAACTGAGGTGTACCCTTCAGAACTGACCTTATATCCCCAATGAAGATCTTATATCTTTTTTTTCCCCTGCGGAGGAGAAGGAGACACAAGTGAGCAAGTGTCTTCCTCCTCTTGAACACAGCCTGCTTAGATATCCAGAGTATTCCCCCCAATGACTACATTCTGACTGGATTCCCCAGATCAGGGCTAATAAGCCATTCATCATCTCTGGTAGACTCCTCTGGGCACTCAGCATCTCTCCTTGCACTTTCCTTTAAGTTATTCCCTGGAGAGGCACAGGGACACAGTCAGGAGGCAAAGCAATTGTCCCATAATCATCAGAATTTAAAGTTATCATGTCTAGGCTTCCATAGTTTTCAGCTGAATTGTCAGGTTCACTATTCAAAGGTTGAATTGATATATATTTTCCTCTCTTGTAGCCTCTCCATGATTCACATTCAGTATACAAGTTGTAATTACAGTTGGTTTGTGACGATATCATCTTCTTCCTGACCTTACTGCCAATTTAATCAGAAATAGCAAATTTAGAATTGAAACAATTATCTCAATCCTTTACAAAGATAACATCAACCACCAACTCATCTTATTTAACTTAACCCATTAACTGGGTTTAACTATCATGGCAAATCAGTCAAATCGGTGGGCCATTCTTCCTTAGAATTAGCGGTGCTATAAATTTCCCTTAACTTCTTAGCATGTTCCATATCAGCAAACCATACCATCCTCATCATGGCATGTGCATCTGGTCTTATTTATTTCTTTTTCCCAACAAAATCTGTTTCGGTACCCAATGTAATGGAATACCTTTTTTTTTTCCTCTTAGACCCAAGCCTCAGGGATGATTAGCTAAGGTGCAAACTCCTGAGTAATGAGGTGGCAGCAGCCTATATGCTTCTGTTTCACATACTACATACACATTATGGTGGAAAAAACACTTTCTGATTGTTTGATGCTTCTGTTAAGTAGGTTGCTACTCTTTCAGTATACTATAAACCAGCCAACTATTAAATATGTTTAAGACACTGTTAGTGAAATTGGGACACCACTTACAACATAATGAACATAATGGGGCAAAGAGGTGATGCTCAAACTCTACTCAATGAGTCAATCCTGATTAAACAATATCCAAGTCAGTCCAGACCACCTTTCCTGACCCTCTCACAGTGTGAATTATTTGCTAACTCTGCAATCTCTCTCAATATTCTGCAACTATCGCATGTTAAAAGCATTAAGTATATTATCAATGTAAATATGTTTGGCTTCACCAATGTTGGAATGGTTAACACAGGGACCATCAAATCTGGGATTCAGACTTTTCTTTATATGAACTAGGTACTAGTCTTTGAGTCCAGATCTGGGAGGGAATCACACACAGGTTTATGTTCAACAGTCAGCTGACCTGTAAGGGCTCCCACCATTTTAGGAATGATGGGGAGTGTCAAAAGGCTTGTTCTACACCCAGTAGTTATCTACTTACTATCTCAGCAAGCATCTTCTTTTACTCTTGCTGTTACTACAGGCAAGGCATTCCCTGAAAATAGATCAACATAGACAAGGACATATTTATTCTACCCCACCTTTGGAAACTTAATGTAGTCCATCTGCAGTCTCTGAACTGGGTAAGATGGCTTAGCATATTCCTTCCTGGAACTCTCAAGGTTCTTCCAACATTATTACAGGCACACATCATGTAGCCTTGGACAAATCTAGTGGCAGCGTTGGTGGACCCTGGGGTTCCCACCACATTTTCTCCTGACACATACATCAACCCATGTGCTGAATTCATCACCAACAGGCAGAGTGCACATAAAAAGGTACCATTTTACCTACCCTCCAGAACTTGTCTTCACTAATTGCTTTTTTCTTTGGAGGTCTTCTGGCCCTGGGTTGGCCAGGTCATTTAAACCTTAAGTTGGCTTCAGGTAATGGCTGGAGGTCTGAGGTTATAGCAGTTTAATCTACCAACTTGTTGTCTCTTTCCTCTGGATAGCATCAGGGCATTGAACAGCTCTCACACACACTTAGCACTTTTGGGTTTCCCATGGTTCCAAAAAACCTCTGCTCCCCTAGATTGGACCATAATCATGGAAGATACCAAAGGCATACCTGAACTCTATATGAATGTTAGTTATCTTACCCGCAACAATCTCACAAGCCTCAGTGAGTGCCTTCAGCTATACCTCCTGCACTGATATTACAGAAGGGAGAGTTTTTTGCTTGACAACATCAGTTTGGGTACTGACAGCATATCCTGTCTTGTGTGATCTCGGCTTATGATATCGGGAACCGTCTATACCATCTATAAAATAAAACTCAATATTCAATACAGCCCTGCCTGTTTGCATTTAAAATCTTGCGCCTGCGTCTTCAATTGGCGCAGGCGCACTGAGAGGCGGCTGCTCGCTCGGCCGCTCTATCCTCAATGCGCCTGCGCCGATGACGTCACATCTACACCCGACGCAGGCGCATTGAGGATGGAGCGGCCGCCTCTCAGTGCGCCTGCCAATTGAAGACAGGTACGGCCGCGGCGCAGGCGCAAGATTTTAAATGCAAACAGGCAGGGCCAGCAGAGAACGATCCCGTTCCCTGGCCCTGTCAATCACAATGTGGAGGGGGCGTCTTTACGATCGGAGGATGCGGCTGCTACCAGCAAGTAGCTGCCCTACTTGCTGGTAGCAAGGTAATTAGCATATTTTAAAAGCTTGTTTTAAACTAAATCTACAGGACCAAAATGATTAATTTGATCATGTAGCCATAAATCGCAGTGTAGGGATTATAAGTAAGCAAAAAAAAAAAGGTTTAGTGGGGTGACAGAAGCCCTTTAAATACTTCTCAAGCATGTCAGATGCTTCCATCTTGTTTAGAAAATAAAACAAAACAATCAGAAATAAAAAAAAATTAGAACAGATCAGAAAAACGTATCTATTATCTAGTTTTCACTGGCAGATAATATCTTTGGTGACACAGTTACTTCAGCCATTTCATAATTTTTTTTAACCTCATACTTACCATGTAGATAGTAAGTAGGGATGAGCGAACTCGAACTGTATAGTTCGGGTTCGTACCGAATTTTGGGGTGTCCGTGACACGGACCCGAACCCGGACATTTTCGTAAAAGTCCGGGTTCGGGTTTGGTGTTCGTCGCTTTCTTCGCGCTTTTGTGACGCTTTCTTGGCGCTTTTTGAAAGGCTGCAAAGCAGCCAATCAACAAGCGTCATACTACTTGCCCCAAGAGGCCATCACAGCCATGCCTACTATTGGCATGGCTGTGATTGGCCAGAGCACCATGTGACCCAGCCTCTATTTAAGCTGGAGTCACATAGCGCCGCCCGTCACTCTGCTCTGATTAGCGTAGGGAGAGGTTGCGGCTGCGACAGTAGGGCGAGATTAGGCAGATTAACTCCTCCAAAGGACTTGATTAACTGATCGATCTGCAGCTGTGGATCATTGAGCTGCTGATCCTCAATTGCTCACTGTTTTTAGGCTGCACAGACCGTTTGTCAGTCACATTTTTCTGGGGTGATCGGCGGCCATTTTGTGTCTTGTGGTGCGCCAGCACAAGCTGCGACCAAGTGCATTTAACCCTCAATGGTGTGGTTGTTTTTTGGCTAAAGCCTACATCAGGGTGAAGCTGTCACACCAAGTGCATTTAACCAGCAATAGTCTGTTCATTTTTTGGCCATATACAAAATCAGGGGCAAGCTGCGCCTGTCACCAAGTGCATTTAACCCTCAATGGTGTGGTTGTTTTTTGGCTAAAGCCTACATCAGGGTGAAGCTGTCACACCAAGTGCATTTAACCAGCAATAGTCTGTTCATTTTTTGGCCATATACTAAATCAGGGGCAAGCTGCGCCTGTCACCAAGTGCATTTAACCCTCAATGGTGTGGTTGTTTTTTGGCTAAAGCCTACATCAGGGTGAAGCTGTCACACCAAGTGCATTTAACCAGCAATAGTCTGTTTATTTTTTGGCCATATCCCAGTCTAATTCTGTCACTAAATCCATACCGGTCACCCAGCGCCTAAATACTAGGCCTCAAATTTATATCCAGCTAAATCTGTCCCTAGTGCTGTAGCTGGGCGAGTTATTTAGTGTCCGTTCAAGCACATTTCTTGTTCTGGGTTGAAATACAATTCCCAATTTAGCAATTTCATAATTTAGTGGTTTCTGCTATATCAGAGCTATTTGAAATCTATCCCTAAAAGGGTATATAATATTCAAGGTGCACATTGGGTCATTCAGAATAACTTCACACACACCCGCTACTGTGTATTTCCAAGTCTAATTCTGTCACTAAACCCATACCTGTCACGCAGCGCCTAAATACTAGGCCTCAAATTTATATCCAGCTAAATCTGTCCCTAGTGCTGTAGCTGGGCGAGTTATTTAGTGTCCGTTCAAGCACATTTCTTGTTCTGGGTTGAAATACAATTCCCAATTTAGCAATTTCATAATTTAGTGGTTTCTGCTATATCAGAGCTATTTGAAATCTATCCCTAAAAGGGTATATAATATTCAAGGTGCACATTGGGTCATTCAGAATAACTTCACACACACCCGCTACTGTGTATTTCCAAGTCTAATTCTGGCACTAAACCCATACCTGTCACCCAGCGCCTAAATACTAGGCCTCAAATTTATATCCCGCTAAATCTGTCCTTAGTGCTGTAGCTGGGCGAGTTATTTAGTGTCCGTTCAAGCACATTTCTTGTTCTGGGTTGAAATACAATTCCCAATTTAGCAATTTCATAATTTAGTGGTTTCTGCTATATCAGAGCTATTTGAAATCTATCCCTAAAAGGGTATATAATATTCAAGGTGCACATTGGGTCATTCAGAATAACTTCACACACACCCGCTACTGTGTATTTCCAAGTCTAATTCTGGCACTAAACCCATACCTGTCACCCAGCGCCTAAATACTAGGCCTCAAATTTATATCCCGCTAAATCTGTCCTTAGTGCTGTAGCTGGGCGAGTTATTTAGTGTCCGTTCAAGCACATTTCTTGTTCTGGGTTGAAATACAATTCCCAATTTAGCAATTTCATAATTTAGTGGTTTCTGCTATATCAGAGCTATTTGAAATCTATCCCTAAAAGGGTATATAATATTCAAGGTGCACATTGGGTCATTCAGAATAACTTCACACACACCCGCTACTGTGTATTTCCAAGTCTAATTCTGGCACTAAACCCATACCTGTCACCCAGCGCCTAAATACTAGGCCTCAAATTTATATCCCGCTAAATCTGTCCTTAGTGCTGTAGCTGGGCGAGTTATTTAGTGTCCGTTCAAGCACATTTCTTGTTCTGGGTTGAAATACAATTCCCAATTTAGCAATTTCATAATTTAGTGGTTTCTGCTATATCAGAGCTATTTGAAATCTATCCCTAAAAGGGTATATAATATTCAAGGTGCACATTGGGTCATTCAGAATAACTTCACACACACCCGCTACTGTGTATTTCTAAGTCTAATTCTGTCACTAAACCCATACCTGTCACCCAGCGCCTAAATACTAGGCCTCAAATTTATATCCTGCTAAATCTCTCGTTAACGCTGTCCTGTTGTGGCTGGGAAAGTTATTTAGTGTCCGTCAAAGCACATTTTTTGTTCTGGGTTTAAATACAATTCCCAATTTAACAATTTCATAATTTAGTGGTTTCTGCTATATCAGAGCTATTTGAAATCTATCCCTAAAAGGGTATATAATATTCAAGGTGCACATTGGGTCATTCAGAATAACTTCACACACACCCGCTACTGTGTATTTCCAAGTCTAATTCTGTCACTAAACCCATACCTGTCACCCAGCGCCTAAATACTAGGCCTCAAATTTATATCCTGCTAAATCTCTCGTTAACGCTGTCCTGTTGTGGCTGGGAAAGTTATTTAGTGTCCGTCAAAGCACATTTTTTGTTCTGGGTTGAAATACAATTCCCAATTTAGCAATTTCATAATTTAGTGGTTTCTGCTATATCAGAGCTATTTGAAATCTATCCCTAAAAGGGTATATAATATTCAAGGTGCACATAGGGTCATTCAGAATAACTTCACACACACGCTTCTGTGCATTTCCAAGTCTAATTCTGTCACTAAATCCATACCGGTCACCCAGCGCCTAAATACTAGGCCTCAAATTTATATCCAGCTAAATCTGTCCCTAGTGCTGTAGCTGGGCGAGTTATTTAGTGTCCGTTCAAGCACATTTCTTGTTCTGGGTTGAAATACAATTCCCAATTTAGCAATTTCATAATTTAGTGGTTTCTGCTATATCAGAGCTATTTGAAATCTATCCCTAAAAGGGTATATAATATTCAAGGTGCACATAGGGTCATTCAGAATAACTTCACACACACGCTTCTGTGCATTTCCAAGTCTAATTCTGTCACTAAATCCATACCGGTCACCCAGCGCCTAAATACTAGGCCTCAAATTTATATCCAGCTAAATCTGTCCCTAGTGCTGTAGCTGGGCGAGTTATTTAGTGTCCGTTCAAGCACATTTCTTGTTCTGGGTTGAAATACAATTCCCAATTTAGCAATTTCATAATTTAGTGGTTTCTGCTATATCAGAGCTATTTGAAATCTATCCCTAAAAGGGTATATAATATTCAAGGTGCACATAGGGTCATTCAGAATAACTTCACACACCCGCTACTGTGCATTTCCAAATCTAATTCTGTCACTAAACCCATACCTGTCACCCAGCGCCTAAATACTAGGCCTCAAATTTATATCCCGCTAAATCTCTCGTTACCGCTGTCCTGTTGTGGCTGGGAAAGTTATTTAGTGTCCGTCAAAGCACATTTTTTGTTCTGGGTTGAAATACAATTCCCAATTTAGCAATTTCATAATTTAGTCGTTTCTGCTATATCAGAGCTATTTGAAATCTATCCCTAAAAGGGTAGATCATATTGAAGGTGCACATAGGGTCATTCAGAATAACTTCACACACACGCTTCTGTGCATTTCCAAGTCTAATTCTGTCACTAAATCCATACCGGTCACCCAGCGCCTAAATACTAGGCCTCAAATTTATATCCCGCTGAATTTGAATACAATACATTGGGCCAAATAATATATTTGTTGTTGTGGTGAACCATAACAATGAGAAAAACATCTAGTAAGGGACGCGGACGTGGACATGGTCGTGGTGGTGTTAGTGGACCCTCTGGTGCTGGGAGAGGACGTGGCCGTTCTGCCACATCCACACGTCCTAGTGTACCAACTACCTCAGGTCCCAGTAGCCGCCAGAATTTACAGCGATATATGGTGGGGCCCAATGCCGTTCTAAGGATGGTAAGGCCTGAGCAGGTACAGGCATTAGTCAATTGGGTGGCCGACAGTGGATCCAGCACGTTCACATTATCTCCCACCCAGTCTTCTGCAGAAAGCGCACAGATGGCGCCTGAAAACCAACCCCATCAGTCTGTCACATCACCCCCATGCATACCAGGGAAACTGTCTCAGCCTCAAGTTATGCAGCAGTCTCTTATGCTGTTTGAAGACTCCGCTGGCAGGGTTTCCCAAGGGCATCCACCTAGCCCTTCCCCAGCGGTGAAAGACATAGAATGCACTGACGCACAACCACTTATGTTTCCTGATGATGAGGACATGGGAATACCACCTCAGCATGTCTCTGATGATGACGAAACACAGGTGCCAACTGCTGCGTCTTTCTGCAGTGTGCAGACTGAACAGGAGGTCAGGGATCAAGACTGGGTGGAAGACGATGCAGGGGACGATGAGGTCCTAGACCCCACATGGAATGAAGGTCGTGCCACTGACTTTCACAGTTCGGAGGAAGAGGCAGTGGTGAGACCGAGCCAACAGCGTAGCAAAAGAGGGAGCAGTGGGCAAAAGCAGAACACCCGCCGCCAAGAGACTCCGCCTGCTACTGACCGCCGCCATCTGGGACCGAGCACCCCAAAGGCAGCTTCAAGGAGTTCCCTGGCATGGCACTTCTTCAAACAATGTGCTGACGACAAGACCCGAGTGGTTTGCACGCTGTGCCATCAGAGCCTGAAGCGAGCCATTAACGTTCTGAACCTGAGCACAACCTGCATGACCAGGCACCTGCATGCAAAGCATGAACTGCAGTGGAGTAAACACCTTAAAACCAAGGAAGTCACTCAGGCTCCCCCTGCTACCTCTTCTGCTGCTGCCGCCTCGGCCTATTCTGCTGCTGCCGCCTCGGCCTCTTCCTCCGCCTCTGGAGGAACGTTGGCACCTGCCGCCCAGCAAACAGGGGATGTACCACCAACACCACCACCACCACCTCCGTCACCAAGCGTCTCAACCATGTCACACGCCAGCGTTCAGCTCTCCATCTCACAAACATTTGATAGAAAGCGTAAATTCCCACCTAGCCACCCTCGATCCCTGGCCCTGAATGCCAGCATTTCTAAACTACTGGCCTATGAAATGCTGTCATTTAGGCTGGTGGACACAGACAGCTTCAAACAGCTCATGTCGCTTGCTGTCCCACAGTATGTTGTTCCCAGCCGGCACTACTTCTCCAAGAGAGCCGTGCCTTCCCTGCACAACCAAGTATCCGATAAAATCAAGTGTGCACTGCGCAACGCCATCTGTGGCAAGGTCCACCTAACCACAGATACGTGGACCAGTAAGCACGGCCAGGGACGCTATATCTCCCTAACTGCACACTGGGTAAATGTAGTGGCAGCTGGGCCCCAGGCGGAGAGCTGTTTGGCGCACGTCCTTCCGCCGCCAAGGATCGCAGGGCAACATTCTTTGCCTCCTGTTGCCACCTCCTCCTTCTCGGCTTCCTCCTCCTCTTCTTCCACCTGCTCATCCAGTCAGCCACACACCTTCACCACCAACTTCAGCACAGCCCGGGGTAAACGTCAGCAGGCCATTCTGAAACTCATATGTTTGGGGGACAGGCCCCACACCGCACAGGAGTTGTGGCGGGGTATAGAACAACAGACCGACGAGTGGTTGCTGCCGGTGAGCCTCAAGCCCGGCCTGGTGGTGTGTGATAATGGGCGAAATCTCGTTGCAGCTCTGGGACTAGCCAATTTGACGCACATCCCTTGCTTGGCGCATGTGCTGAATTTGGTGGTGCAGAAGTTCATTCACAACTACCCCGACATGTCAGAGCTGCTGCATAAAGTGCGGGCCGTCTGTTCGCGCTTCCGGCGTTCACATCCTGCTGCTGCTCGCCTGTCTGCGCTACAGCGTGAACTTCGGCCTTCCCGCTCACCGCCTCATATGCGACGTGCCCACCAGGTGGAACTCCACCTTGCACATGCTGGACAGACTGTGCGAGCAGCAGCAGGCCATAGTGGAGTTTCAGCTGCAGCACGCACGGGTCAGTCGCACTACAGAACAGCACCACTTCACCACCAATGACTGGGCCTCCATGCGAGACCTGTGTGCCCTGTTGCGCTGTTTCGAGTACTCCACCAACATGGCCAGTGGCGATGACACCGTTATCAGCGTTACAATACCACTTCTATGTCTCCTTGAGAAAACACTTAGGGCGATGATGGAAGAGGAGGTGGCCCAGGAGGAGGAGGAGGAGGAGGAGGAAGAGGGGTCATTTTTAGCACTTTCAGGCCAGTCTCTTCGAAGTGACTCAGAGGGAGGTTTTTGGCAACAGCAGAGGCCAGGTACAAATGTGGCCAGCCAGGGCCCACTACTGGAGGACGAGGAGGACGAGGATGAGGAGGAGGTGGAGGAGGATGAGGATGAAGCATGGTCACAGCGGGGTGGCACCCAACGCAGCTCGGGTCCATCACTGGTGCGTGGCTGGGGGGAAAGGCAGGACGATGACGATACGCCTCCCACAGAGGACAGCTTGTCCTTATCCCTGGGCAGCCTGGCACACATGAGCGACTACATGCTGCAGTGCCTGCGCAACGACAGCAGAGTTGCCCACATTTTAACCTGTGCGGACTACTGGGTTGCCACCCTGCTGGATCCACGCTACAAAGACAATGTGCCCACCTTACTTCCTGCACTGGAGCGTGATAGGAAGATGCGCGAGTACAAGCGCACGTTGGTAGACGCGCTACTGAGAGCATTCCCAAATGTCACAGGGGAACAAGTGGAAGCCCAAGGCCAAGGCAGAGGAGGAGCAAGAGGTCGCCAAGGCAGCTGTGTCACGGCCAGCTCCTCTGAGGGCAGGGTTAGCATGGCAGAGATGTGGAAAACTTTTGTCAACACGCCACAGCTAACTGCACCACCACCTGATACGCAACGTGTTAGCAGGAGGCAACATTTCACTAACATGGTGGAACAGTACGTGTGCACACCCCTCCACGTACTGACTGATGGTTCGGCCCCATTCAACTTCTGGGTCTCTAAATTGTCCACGTGGCCAGAGCTAGCCTTTTATGCCTTGGAGGTGCTGGCCTGCCCGGCAGCCAGCGTTTTGTCTGAACGTGTATTCAGCACGGCAGGGGGCGTCATTACAGACAAACGCAGCCGCCTGTCTACAGCCAATGTGGACAAGCTGACGTTCATAAAAATGAACCAGGCATGGATCCCACAGGACCTGTCCGTCCCTTGTCCAGATTAGACATTAACTACCTCCCCATAACCATATATTATTGGACTCCAGGGCACTTCCTCATTCAATCCTATTTTTATTTTCATTTTACCATTATATTGCGATGCTACCCAAAGTTGAATGAACCTCTCCTCTGCCTGTGTGCTAGGCCTAAATATATGCCAATGGACTGTTGCAGTGGTGGCTGACATGAAGCCTGATTCTCTGCTATGACATGCAGACTAATTCTCTGCTGACATGAAGCCAGATTGTCTGTTACGGGACCTCCCTCCTCTGCCTGGGTGCTGGGCCTAAATTTATGACAATGGACTGTTGCAGTGGTGGCTGACGTGAAGCCTCATTCTCTGCTATGACATGCAGACTGATTCTCTGCTGACATGAAGCCAGATTGTCTGTTACGGGACCTCTCTCCTCTGCCTGTGTGCTAGGCCTAAATATATGCCAATGGACTGTTGCAGTGGTGGCTGACGTGAAGCCTGATTCTCTGCTATGACATGCAGACTGATTCTCTGCTGACATGAAGCCAGATCCTCTGTTACGGGACCTCTCTCCTCTGCCTGTGTGTGTGCTGGGCCTAAATATATGCCAATGGACTGTTGCAGTGGTGGCTGACGTGAAGCCTCATTCTCTGCTATGACATGCAGACTAATTCTCTGCTGACATGAAGACAGATTCTCTGTTACGGGACCTCCCTCCTCTGCCTGGGTGCTGGGCCTAAATATATGCCAATGGACTGTTGCAGTGGTGGGTGACGTGAAGCCTCATTCTCTGCTATGACATGCAGACTAATTCTCTGCTGACATGAAGCCAGATCGTCTGTTACGGGACCTCTCTGCTCTGCCTGTGTGCTAGGCCTAAATATATGCCAATGGACTGTTGCAGTGGTGGGTGACGTGAAGCCTCATTCTCTGCTATGACATGCAGACTGATTCTCTGCTGTCATGAAGCCAGATTGTCTGTTACGGGACCTCTCTGCTCTGCCTGTGTGCTAGGCCTAAATATATGCCAATGGACTGTTGCAGTGGTGGGTGACGTGAAGCCTCATTCTCTGCTATGACATGCAGACTGATTCTCTGCTGTCATGAAGCCAGATTGTCTGTTACGGGACCTCTCTGCTCTGCCTGTGTGCTAGGCCTAAATATATGCCAATGGACTGTTGCAGTGGTGGGTGACGTGAAGCCTCATTTTCTGCTATGACATGCAGACTGATTCTCTGCTGACATGAAGCCAGATTGTCTGTTACGGGACCTCTCTCCTCTGCCTGTGTGCTAGGCCTAAATATATGCCAATGGACTGTTGCAGTGGTGGCTGACGTGAAGCCTCATTCTCTGCTATGACATGCAGACTAATTCTCTGCTGACATGAAGCCAGATTGTCTGTTACGGGACCTCTCTCCTCTGCCTGGGTGCTGGGCCTAAATTTATGACAATGGACTGTTGCAGTGGTGGCTGACGTGAAGCCTGATTCTCTGCTATGACATGCAGACTTATTCTCTGCTGACATGAAGCCAGATCCTCTGTTACGGGACCTCTCTCCTCTGCCTGTGTGTGTGCTGGGCCTAAATATATGCCAATGGACTGTTGCAGTGGTGGCTGACGTGAAGCCTCATTCTCTGCTATGACATGCAGACTGATTCTCTGCTGACATGAAGCCAGATTCTCTGTTACGGGACCTCTCTCCTCTGCCTGTGTGTGTGCTGGGCCTAAATATATGCCAATGGACTGTTGCAGTGGTGGCTGACGTGAAGCCTCATTCTCTGCTATGACATGCAGACTAATTCTCTGCTGACATGAAGACAGATTCTCTGTTACGGGACCTCCCTCCTCTGCCTGGGTGCTGGGCCTAAATATATGCCAAAGGACTGTTGCAGTGGTGGCTGACGTGAAGCCTCATTCTCTGCTATGACATGCAGACTAATTCTCTGCTGACATGAAGACAGATTCTCTGTTACGGGACCTCTCTCCTCTGCCTGGGTGCCGGGGCCTAAATATCTGAGAATGGACTGTTCCAGTGGTGGGTGACGGGAAGCCAGATTCTCTGCTATGGAACCTCTCTCCAATTGATTTTGGTTAATTTTTATTTATTTAATTTTTAATTTAATTCATTTCCCTATCCACATTTGTTTGCAGGGGATTTACCTACATGTTGCTGCCTTTTGCAGCCCTCTAGCTCTTTCCTGGGCTGTTTTACAGCCTTTTTAGTGCCGAAAAGTTCGGGTCCCCATTGACTTCAATGGGGTTCGGGTTCGGGACGAAGTTCGGATCGGGTTCGGATCCCGAACCCGAACATTTCCGGGATGTTCGGCCGAACTTCTCGAACCCGAACATCCAGGTGTTCGCTCAACTCTAATAGTAAGCCCTCATGGGCAGGGCCCTCTCTCCTTCTGTCCAGTTTGTAACTCGTCTTGTTCATGCTTAGTGCAATTGTCTGTGTAATGTATGTATACCCCTTTTCATATGTACAGCGCTATGAAATGAATGGCGCTTTAATAATAATAAATAATAATAATAATAATACTATCATACTATTTGATGATTTTTTTTGCAGACCTCTATAAACACACCATTGTCTGAATACCATATTAAAAACCTTATTTTTTAAACAAACCAATCTTATTGTTCTCACTTTGCAATATTTTACCTTGCACGCATATGCAACTTGAAATAAACCAATTTAATTTGTTTTTCCTTTCTCTAACTATAGTGACATATTATGTTATCTGTGTTTAGGGATCTACAAAAGAGGCTGTCTTTGTATAATATATGCTTCTCTTCTTAGTCTCAAGTTCTACGTCACTGTCATCACACCCTCTGTCATCTGGCATAATGTAACTTTTCCATTCTCATTAGTTCTAACTGGATGTCTTAGCATACAACATATAACAATACAACCACAAGACAAAACAAGGGTCCATCACAAATTTTTCACACAAACAAATATGCACTGGAGCTCCAATAGAAACTCCAAAAATATATATATGCATGGCTCTATGGAAAAGTTTTCAGCACAGAATCAAAATTGGATTTTGTGCAGATCTGCCACATATGTTGGGGCTCATTCTTCACTCCTGAAAAACTGATTATTCACAATCCCCACCAAGTTAAATATTTGGGAAAAAGAGCAGGCTTTCTTCTTGACGTCTATTAAGTCGGGCTGTAAAATAAAACTCACAAAACCTTTAGTTTGCAAAAATGAAAAATATTGTACACACAATACCAAATGTAACAATGAGCTCATCTTTTACCACGTGGATTGTCTTTAACCCAATTCTAAAGTTAAAAATTCTGTATACCATTACCAACATGCTGTATCTATCAAAACTTTAACTTTTAACTTTAAAGAGGACCTTTCACCGATCCTGACATTGTGAACTAAGTATACAGACATGGAGAGCAGCGCCCGGGGATCTCACTCCACTTACTATTATCCCCGGGCGCCGCTCCGTTCTCCCGCTATGCCCTCCGGTATCTTCGTTCACTAAGTTATAGTAGGCGGAGTCTGCCCTTGTTCTGCTGTAGCGCTGGCCAATCGCATCGCAGAGATCACAGCCTGGGAGAAAATAACCTCCCAGACTGTGAGCTCTGCGCTGCGATCGAAACTTCACTTTATCACTGTCTATAACTCTAAAGGTGTAAAGCAAGCAGGATTAAGCATCGAAGCTCATTGGCAGGACTAAACTATAGGATCGCTATACCAGTGAGAAAATATGTCACAAAAGGTGGCCACTGCCTAGAAGGCCTTGAAAGCAAGATCTTGAGCACTTGGTGAGGTTGGGATGGCATTTATAGCATTTATCACCTGATTTGCAAGAGGATTCAAGACACTACTGGGAAATAAAGATGCTCTGATATAGATCAGTGTTCTCTGTATGCTGTCCCCTATGGAAAGAGTTAAAACAAGATACTAATTAAGGTATAAGCCCACAATGTGACTGGCTTCATTCAGCCAAGCCACACCCACCTGAAGCAACCTATGTCCACAAGATTTTACCGCAAAGTTGTGCGGCCATTGGCTGCCTCAGGTGGGCATGATTGGGCCACATGTGGCCAGCCAGGGTAATACCCTTAGGCCCCTTTCAAACAAGCGAGTATTTCACAAGGGTGCAATGCGCGATGCGAATGCATTGTGCCCGCACTGAATCCAGACCCATTAATTTAAATGGGTCTGTGTACATGAGCGTTGTTTTTCACGCATCACTTGTGCGTTGCGTGAAAATGGCAGCATGTTCTATATTATGCGTTTTTCTGGCCCCATAGAAGTGAATGGGGCTGCGTGAAAATCACATTGCATCCCCAAGTAAGTGCAGATGCCTTTTTCACGGATGGTTGCTAAGAGATGTTGTTTCTATACCTTAAGTTTTATATCACGCGTGTGCAAAACGCATAAAAACGCATTGCACCCGCACGATAGAAACTGGACAACTGAATGCTATCGCATACAAAATGGAATGAGCTTGCTTGTGAAATTGTGCATTTTTCACTGAACGCATCCGCAACGCATCCGGACCTATTCCGCTCATGCTAGTCTGCAAGGAGCCTTAGTGATAAGAAGCCTAATAAAACCTTTAACTTCTACAGAGTTTGGAATTTTTAAGCCTGTATAAACACAAATGGGAAAAATGGCCATAGGATGGCTATTTAAGTAATACAGCAGGACCTGCGGTCCCAGAGTGGTGACGTCATCATGCTGCAAGTGCAGGTCCTGATGCATTCAATAAATGCTGCACATGCAAGTCATTGAGGTGCAAGAAGAATGAGGGCCAAAAGGGCCATTATAAATGGATGAAAAACGGACAGGTAGCCAGAAAATGGATGCACACATGATTGAAAAATAACCATGAAAAATGTGTGCGTTTTTAACGGACATTTTTATTTACTGACGTGACTCCGAAGTCTAACTCTCAATTCCAGAAAGTACAGCTTAGAGGGAAAAGCGGTATAGAGTTCTGTAGAGAGAAAATCTCCATAGTGCTCCCACTGTAAGGACCTTTTCTTTGCTGTAAACTGCTATAAGTCAAAGCAGTTTCTTTAAGAAATCTTTTTACATTAAACATTCCTTTCCAGGTTTTTTTCTCTCTTTCTTCATCCTTTAAAAATTCTCTAAAGACTTGTCTGGGTAAACACATTTCAGTGACCCATTTCTAAAACGGTAAGCTGATAAACTGTTATATACTGCATGTGTAAACACAGCTGGGTCTTTCTGGGCTTCCCATTTTCCGTGGGATACATTCTTTTATTCATTAACTACTGGAGATGTGTGTTTATGGTTTCTAAGCCTAGAACTGTAAAAATGGAAAGCTGTGACAGAAATCCAGTTAATTTAGTAAGTAAATTAAAATACAAGCATGTACAAAATTAGGCTTTTCTTTTCAGAGACATCTCTCTCATAGGGTTGGCAGCCTTACAGAAATTTCTGGAGAGTCTTTAAAAACAGGTGACATTTTTCCTGTGTACGTGAAAAAAATTGGTACGATATGTCTGTTTTTTTTCCAGCAGGTTGTATTTAAACAATTTACTTTGCTATTTATTTGTAAAAAAAAATAAAAAGTTAGCTATCTGTGATTTTTGGATGTTGTCCAGGAAAAAGAAAAATTCTGATTGGCAAACGTCTCCACATGCAAGTGGCCTTTCCAGTACAGTTTTTTTTTATATAATCCTAAGAAAATTGGGTTTTTTTGTATTTTAAAAATAGAATTGGCTCCAAAATGCAATTGTTAAAAACAAAATGTATGATCTTTTTATTGCAGTTTGGCTGAGTTTTTCTTTTTTACAGTCCAAATATGGCACTGGTGCATCTTCTTGCCATACCACAAACTAAAGGCTTGTTCCGATGGACAGCACCCAAACTGAACCATTAGTCAATGGGCCAATTCACATGTGCAGTTTTTGTCATGGACCATCAATGTGTGCAGAGAAGACTGCAGCATGCATCATTCAATTTTTAGGCAAGGTGCACTCATTGAAGAGAATAGGTCTGCAAGAAAAATGGACAGCACATTGACTCCATCTGTGTGCCGTCCATTTAAAAACCCATCCATGTTTACTGGCCAGACCACGTTTTGCAATGCTTGTCTGAAACAGCCCTTAAACTAACCTGAAATTTGGGTTCTGGAGATTCTTTATGTAGAAAGGTGAAATTATTAGAAGCTGTCAAGCGAGAGTATGAATACCTACACTGAATAAAAATATAAACGCAACACTTTTGGTTTTGCTACCGTTTTGCATGAGCTGAACGCAAAGATCTGAAAAATGTTGTACATACACAAAAGACCCATTACTCTCAAATATTGTTCACAAATCTGTCTAAATCTGTGTTAGTGAGCACTTCTCCTTTGCCGATATAATCCATCCCACCTCATAGGTGTGGCATACCAAGGTGCTGATTAGACAGCATGAATATTGCACAGGTGTGCCTTAGACTGCCCACAATAAAAGGCCACTCTGAAATGTACAGTTTTATCACACAGCACAATGCCACAGATGTCGCAACATTTCAGGGAGAATACGATTTGCATGCTGATTGCAGGAACGTGTACCAGAGCTGTTGCCCGTGAAATTCATGTTCATTTCTCTACCATAAGCCATCTGCAAAGGCGTTTCTGAGAATTTGGTAGTACATTCAACTGGCCTTACAACCACAGACCACGTGTAACAACACCAGCCCAGGACCTCCGCATCCAGCATGTTCACCTCCGCAATCGTCTGATACCTGCAACCCAGACAGATGCAGCAACAATCGCTTTCCATAATGAAAGAATTTCTGCACAAACTGTCAGAAACCATCTTGGGGAAGCTCACCTGCATGCTCTTTGTCCTTGTCGGGGTCTGGACCTGATTGCAGTTCGTCATTGTAACCGACTTGAGTGGGCAAATGCTCACATTCGATGGCGTCTGGCACGTTGGAGAGGCGTTCTGTTCGCGGATGAGTCCCGTTTTTCACTGTTCAGGGCAGATGGCAGACAGCGTGTGTGGCATCGTGTGGGTGATCGGTTTGATGGCGCCAACGTTGTGGATCGAGTGATCAATGGTGGCGGTGGGGTTATGGTATGGGCAGGCGTATGTTATGGACAATAAACACAGGTGCATTTTATTGATGGCATTTTGAATGCACATAGATACCGTGACGAGATTCTGAGGCCCATTGTTGTGCCATTCATCCACGAACATCACCTCATGTTGCAGCATGATAATGTATGGCCCCATATTGCAAGGATCTGTACACAATTCCTGGAAGCTGAAAACATCCCAGTTCTTGCATGGCCAGCATACTCACCGGACATGTCACCCCTTGAGCATGTTTGGGATGCTCTGGATCGGCGTATACAACAGCGTGTTCCAGTTTCTGCCAATATGCTGTTGAAGAGGAGTGGACCAACATTCCACAGGGCACAATCAACAGCCTGATCAACTCTATGAGACAGATATGTGTTGCACTATGTGAGGCAAATGGTGGCCACACCAGATACTGACTGGTTTTCTGACCCCGTCCCCCCTTCCCCAGTAAGGCAAAACTGTGCATATTTCAGAATGGCCTTTTTTTGTGGGCAGTCTAAGGCACACCTGTGCAATATTCATGCTGTCTAATCAGCACCTTGATATGCCACACCTGTGAGCTGGGATGGATTATCTCGGCAAAGGAGAAGTGCTCACTAACACAGATTTAAACAGATTTTTGAAAAATATTTGAGAGTAATGGGACTTCTGTGTATGTGGAAAATGTTTCATATCTTTGAGTTTAGCTCATGCAAAATGGGAGCTAAACCGAAAGTGTTGTGTTTATATTTTTGTTCAGTGTATTAACATGTATGGAAAATGCATATTGCTTGCTCAGTTTTGTTCTTGTATGTAACTTTGGACATCCATAGGAGTGGAAATATTCGTTTGTAAACCTTGTGTGTCTGAATTAATAAATGTATGGTTGTGGTAATTAGCCCTTCTTTGAACTCTTTCAGAAGGTGGCATAAAATAAATGTGAATACTATATGTGAGCAGACACACGCAAGTTAACGTTTCATCATCACAGCGTAATTAATATTTAATAAATTACATGTGCACTTTCACTTCTGATTGAATAGTTTTGATTATCTTAATTGCTAAACTATTATTCTTAAATACACTACGTGCAGAATTATTAGGCAAATTAGTATTTTGACCACATCATCCTCTTTATGCATGTTGTCTTACTCCAAGCTGTATAGGCTCGAAAGCCTACTACCAATTAAGCATATTAGGTGATGTGCATCTCTGTAATGAGAAGGGGTGTGGTCTAATGACATCAACACCCTATATCAGGTGTGCATAATTATTAGGCAACTTCCTTTCCTTTGGCAAAATGGGTCAAAAGAAGGACTTGACAGGCTCAGAAAAGTCAAAAATAGTGAGATATCTTGCAGAGGGATGCAGCACTCTTAAAATTGCAAAGCTTCTGAAGCGTGATCATCGAACAATCAAGCATTTCATTCAAAATAGTCAACAGGGTCGCAAGAAGCGTGTGGAAAAACCAAGGCGCAAAATAACTGCCCATGAACTGAGAAAAGTCAAGCGTGCAGCTGCCAAGATGCCACTTGCCACCAGTTTGGCCATATTTCAGAGCTGCAACATCACTGGAGTGCCCAAAAGCACAAGGTGTGCAATACTCAGAGACATGGCCAAGGTAAGAAAGGCTGAAAGACGACCACCACTGAACAAGACACACAAGCTGAAACGTCAAGACTGGGCCAAGAAATATCTCAAGACAGATTTTTCTAAGGTTTTATGGACTGATGAAATGAGAGTGAGTCTTGATGGGCCAGATGGCTGGATTGGTAAAGGGCAGAGAGCTCCAGTCCGACTCAGACGCCAGCAAGGTGGAGGTGGAGTACTGGTTTGGGCTGGTATCATCAAAGATGAGCTTGTGGGGCCTTTTCGGGTTGAGGATGGAGTCAAGCTCAACTCCCAGTCCTACTGCCAGTTTCTGGAAGACACCTTCTTCAAGCAGTGGTACAGGAAGAAGTCTGCAAGGTAAGAAAAACATGATTTTCATGCAGGACAATGCTCCATCACACGCGTCCAAGTACTCCACAACGTGGCTGGCAAGAAAGGGTATAAAAGAAGAAAATCTAATGACATGGCCTCCTTGTTCACCTGATCTGAACCCCATTGAGAACCTGTGGTCCATCATCAAATGTGAGATTTACAAGGAGGGAAAACAGTACACCTCTCTGAACAGTGTCTGGGAGGCTGTGGTTGCTGCTGCACGCAATGTTGATGGTGAACAGATCAAAACACTGACAGAATCCATGGATGGCAGGCTTTTGAGTGTCCTTGCAAAGAAAGGTGGCTATATTGGTCGCTGATTTGTTTTTGTTTTGTTTTTGAATGTCAGAAATGTATATTTGTGAATGTTGAGATGTTATATTGGTTTCACTGGTAAAAATAAATAATTGAAATGGGTATATATTTGTTTTTTGTTAAGTTGCCTAATAATTATGTACAGTAATAGTCACCTGCACACACACATATCCCCCTAAAATAGCTAAAACTAAAAACAAACTAAAAACTACTTCCAAAAATATTCAGCTTTGATATTAATGAGTTTTTTGGGTTCATTGAGAACATGGTTGTTGTTCAATAATAAAATTAATCCTCAAAAATACAACTTGCCTAATAATTCTGCACTCCCTGTAATGTGCAGTATGCATGCAACAAATGTTGAAGGCTGCTTGCAGCCTGTAATTGTGGGAGGAGCGTGCTCACCCTTTATAAACCCCCTCCTACAAGCAGGAGGGCGCCCGTTGTTGCTTACTTTTTCGTTTGATTGAGCAGCAGCAGCCCAGCGCCTGACATCACTTCCGGTCGTCTCGTCAGTGTGTCTTCGTACTGCCAGCCGCACTCCCTGTGGTAAGTATAGCCGCTCTGCGGCTGGCCAGGTGCGCCGCCACCGGCACCTCGTCCCCTGGGTCGGCAGCGCATCTGCCCGTCAAGCCCCGCTCTGCCCGCCTCCGCAGCCCCGGTCAGTGCTCATCGCAGGGTCCCCGCCCCATGCTCCCCGCTCCTTGTGCTGTTCCTACGGCGCTTGGCATCGCGAGATGACGCGCCGCCTGGGGGCGGGGGGAGGGCGGGGAGGCTGGCCGGCTGGCGGGGACTGCGCACGGCAACCCGGGCCGATGCTTCCACGCAGTGTGGAACTTACTGTTGGGTTGAGGAATCGCTCCTCCAGCCAGCAAAAAAAAAAAAAAGGAATAAAGGTTTTGCATCAGCAGGTTGTTGCTCCAGTTAACCCCCGCAATGCCCAAAAAAAAAAAAAAAAAATGTGTTCCAATGCCAGGCCGGCCAACTGCCGCCCACGCCAGTGCATTGTCCAGTCTCACCCCCTGGGTGATTGGGGGCGGTCGTTCCGGGGGTCAGGGGTCCGGCCTGGGCCTCCCGCCAGGTGCGGCCGCCCTTAAGTCACCCAGGGGAGGATAGGGGAAGGGGGGCCGTTTCCCTGATTCCTACATCTCTCCAGTTCTCGTCTCCCTGGTCGCTCAGGTGTAATGTCCACCTGGTCACTCAGGGGTAATGTCTCCCCGATTCGCTCTGGGTGTAATGTCTCCCTGTTTCGCTCTGGTTGTATGTTTTCCTGAATCGCTCAGGTGCAGTGTCTTCCTGGTTTGCTTAGGTGTAATGTCTTCTGGAATCGCTCAGGTGTAATGTCTTCCTGAATCGCTCAGGTGTAATGTCTTCCTGAATCGCACAGGTGTAATGTCTTCTTGAATCGCTCAGGTGTAATGTCTTCCTGAATCGCTCAGGTGTAATGTCTTCCTGAATCGCTCAGTTGTAATGTCTTCCTGAATCGCTCAGGTGTAATGTCTTCCTGAATCGCTCAGGTGTAATGTCTTCCTGAATCGCTCAGGTGTAATGTCTTCCTGAATCGCTCAGGTGTAATGTCTTCCTGAATCGCTCAGGTGCAATTGTCTCCCCGAATCGCTCAGGTACAATTGTCTCCCCGAATCGCTCAAGCAACATGTTCCCCAAATCGCTCAGGTGTCATGTTCCCCAAATCGCTCAGGTGTCATGTTCCCCAAATCATTCAGGCATGATGTCCGCCCGGCCCCATGTTGGGGTCACGTTTTCTCTGGGTCACTCAGGGGCCAGGAGTCCTTGTTCGTTCAGGGTCATGCGTTCCCTGTTCGCTCGGGTATCGTGGATCCCCGTGGTTGGCCGGGCTTTTAGTGTTCCTGTGCGTTCAGGGGTCATGTGTTCCCTGTTTCGTTCAGGGGGCATGTGTTCCCTGTGTTTGGGTCAGGTGGCATGAGCAGTACAAACCCGGGTGTCATGTGTTCCCTGGGTCACTCAGGCATGATTCCGGCCCAAGTTCACTTGGGTCAGGGTCACGCACCCTTTCGCTGCTTAAGGGTCCAGCTGTTCGCATCCCTCGCCGGGTATCGGTCCAAACACAGCTCGTTTCTTCACGTACAACAGGGTCTCGGCCTCCAGGACTGCGAGCTAGCTACTTTCGTTACGCCAAAGTCTCCTCATTGTCCAGGTAAGATCCAGCCACGAGGCTGCTGTGCACCTTGCCACTGCGTTACGTATTCGTTGTCACAAACTCCCGTTCATAGGTCTCCATCTCACCTCGGAAGTCAGTAGCGCGGTTCGCTCCATTTCAGGTAAGTAGCAAACACCTCCACGCGGTCAGACCATTCTCCGTCAACGCTTCTTCGGTCATCTGGGGGAGGGGGAAGGAATCTCATCTGTTGCCTTCATGCCTCCTCCATGCAGCTTGAAGATGTCGCAGGCCCCGGAGTCGGATGACAACTTGTCTTTACCCGGGACCTCCGTATCAGGGCACGCCAGCAACCCCTCTCTGCGGAGCTGGACCATCCCGAAACTGGTGGCAGAGCTTAACAGAAGAGGAATTCACCATCCCGCCTCCACGAGGAAAGCGGAGCTGTACCGTCTCCTAATGACGCCACCGTCAGGCTCAAGTGACCAGCCTTCTCTCTCCTCAATCCAGCTATCCCTCCTGCAGTTGCAGGCCACCATCGGCAGTCTGGCGGGTTCGGTGGCAGACATCCAAACCAGGATGGGGGAATTGGAGTCACGGCCGGCGGCACCACCTTCCCCAGCCCTTCCAGCCTTACCATCTACATCCCAGGAATCGGCGCCAGGTACGGTCCGTACCAGCCCCCAGATTGCCCCCTCGCATTTTATCCCAGACAACCTGAAAAGGGACATCCTAGCGGGGAGGGACGTCAACCTGGCGTCCATTCTCATTGCGTCACAAGACGTGTCAGAAAATAAGGTGATTCATTGCGGGGAGGTCTCGGTGGTTCTGCGGGCCAAGGATGCCCACCTGAACCGTAAGCTCTCAATCCCCGAATTCGTCCTGGCATTTAGCCTCTACCGGGATACCATCTGTGGCAGCCAGCCACACAGGCGTGAGGAGCTGGATTCCTATTTGTACCGGGTCACCGACTTAGGTTACAAGTACGGCGGATCGAACTTCTACAACTACCACAGGTCTTTTTTAGCCAAGGCGGCCGCCGCCCTCGCCCAGTTCCAGTTCATCACGGACTGGGCAAACCTGGACATGGAGCTGTTCTGTCGTCATTTTGCCGGGTTGCAGGCCCCCACGTGCGCAGCGTGCCAATCCATCCAGAACACGGCCGACTGGTGTCCCAACCTCCCCACCTCGGGCCGGGAGGGTTCCCTGCCTGGCCCCTCCGGCACACAGCGGTTCCAAGGGTCCACTGACAAGCTTGGCAGGCCCATTGCTTACCTAGGGCAGAGTCAGGTCTGCAACAACTTCAACGCCGGGGGTTGTGGTTTCAACAGCTGCAGGGCCTTGCACGTCTGCTCCCTCTCCTTCAGGGCCCACCCCCGCTCCAGCTGCCTGAAGAGGCAACGTAGGACACTATGACTGGCCGACATCAATATTGAGCTCTTGGGCATCCTGTTGCGAGACCACCCCGATCGCCAGGCGGTGGAGTTCCTTCTCGCCGGCTTCGAGGGGGGCTTCGATACCGGCTTTGTGGCCCTCCCTCAAGTTTCCTGGGAGGGAAGGAACCTACAGTCGGCTATTCAAGACCCAGAAGCGGTAGCCACCCTGTTGCAGGACGAAGTTAGGAAGGGTTTTCTCCTAGGCCCGTTTAAATCCATCCCATTTGCTACTTGGAGGATAAATCCCATTGGCCTGGTCTCCAAGCAGGCCTCCAATAAAAAACGTCTAATTTAGGACTTGTCAGCGCCTCACATGTCGCCGATTCCCAGCCTCAACTCCCTGATCCTGTCAGAAGAGTTCTCAATGTCCTATGCGTCCATAGACGAGGCCATTCAATACATCCGGCTGGCCAGGGAGGGTGCTTGGTTGGCCAAGGCCGACATCGCGGACGCCTTCAAGCTGCTCCCCATCCTTCCTCGGCTATGGCGATATTATGGGTTGCATTGGGCAGACGGGTTCTATTTTGCTGACCGGCTCACCTTTGGGTCTAAAAGCAGCCCGTGGCTGTTCGACAGGTTCGCCTGTGCGCTGCACTGGATCCTTGTCCATCATGGGGGTCTAGACATGGTCATACATTACTTGGATGATTTCCTGATAGTCGAGAGGCCCGAGAGCCCCCCTCGGGGTTGGCGAGTTTGCTCCAGCTGTTCGCAGGCCTCGAGGTCCCCGTGGCATCCGCCAAGACAGAGGGTCCAGGCACCAGGGTTACCTTCTTGGGCATCACCCTGGATTCGGTCCGCATGGAGGCCAGCCTCCCCGCGGTCAAGCTGGCCAAAATCAAAGCCGCCGTTTCCTCCGCGGCCTCTTCCGGGGTTTTGTCCAAGCGGGAGCTCCAGTCCCTGTTAGGGTTCCTCACCTGCGCATTCAAAATCATGCCGCAGGGCAGGTCCTTCATTTCCCGGCTCCTCAACCTCCTGCCAACCGCTCCGGATCAGGACTCCACCGTCCGGCTGGACGGTCATGCCATGGCGGACCTTCGGATGTGGCGAGCTTTCCTGACCGGGTGGAACGGTATCTCGTTATTTGTGCCATCCCCGGACGCAGCATCCCCCACGGTTTTCACTGATGCCGCGGCCTCCCGCGGGTTCGCAGCGATCTTCTACCCACAGTGGTTGGTCGACAGTTGGCCGGTGGAGCTCCTGTCCGAAGCTGAGGCCATGAGGTCCTCGCCGCTATTGGAATTATACCCCATAGTGGGGGCTGCCCACAGTCTGGGGTCTGCTCTGGGCAAACAGGTCAGTTATATTCAGAACAGACAGTCAGGTCCTGGTTGAGGTCATTTCAAAGGGAAGGGCAAAATCCCCCAGGATCATGGCCCTGCTGCGTAAACTTGTCTGGCTGTCCCTGGAGTTTAACTTCCACGTTTTCGCTTTCCATGTCCAGGGAACGCAGAACGTGGCGGCCGACGCCCTGTCACGATTTAACTTCGATATTTTCTTCCAGGAACTCCCGGAGGCGGATCCCGTTGGCATTCCAGCCCTGCCATAGAGCGCCCTCCTGCTGAACTAGAGCCCTTGATAGCGACCGCACGGTCATTAGTCCAGCGGTCGCTAGCCGCCAACACCGCCAGGAACTACGACGCCGGGTTCAGCTTGTTTAAGCGGTTCACTGACACCCACCCACAAGGGGAGGTGGACGAGGTCACCTTTATCATGGCCTTCATAGCCCATTGCCACACCCACCGCCACCTCTCTTTTAATACCAGCAAGCTGTATTTGGCCGGCATCCAACACCACCGGATGCTCAGCGACCCTTCTGCCAGATCCATCTTTTCTAATCAGGCCATCAAAGCCACCCTCAGGGGCATTCAGAAGGTTAGCACGGCGGTCCAGGTGCGCAGGCAACCGGTGTCAGGTGAGCTCTTCCGCAAGTTATCCGCAGCCCTAGACGGTCTTCCTTTTGGGCAACCAGCAAGCATCATCACCAAAGCAGCCATGTACCTCGGGTTCTATGGGTTCCTCAGGCCCGGGGAGTTCACCTGCAGCGCCATCTCCCGCACAACCCTGCTCAGGCGGCATCTCACCTGGCACTCTGATCACTTTATCCTATCCATCCCATCCTCAAAGACCAGTCAGACCGGTCCTCCCACAGAGGTGGAATTTTTCCCTACGGCCACCTGCTGGTGTCCTATCAAGGTGCTCAAGGAGCTCCTGGCCTCCCTTCAATCTTCCGATCTAGACGACCCGTTGCTCCCGATCAACGGTAGGCCCCTGTCTTCAACCCTGTTCATCTCAAACATCCGTACCCTGGCCGCAGGGCTGGGTTTCAACCCTAGCACGATATCCGGGCACTCCTTCCGCTTAGGGGCCGCATCCGCAGCATCAAGTCACCAGGTACCAGCGCATGTCATCCGCAAGATGGGTCGTTGGCGGTCGTCTTGCTTCACAAGGTACATTCCGAATCCACGGGCTGAGATCTCCAGAGCCTTTTGTTCTTTGGCATTATAGTTCACACTATGCTTCAATAAATGCTTCACTCCCTGCTACGTACCAGTTCTCTTTTTGGCCACTATTCAGGCCGTACCTCGTCACTGGCGCCGGGCACACTCCAGCCAGTTAGGTTAGGACAGTTCGTAGGCATGCCTATTCTGTTCCTCGCTTAGCTCCTCCCACAATGTATACAGCTAAAGTGCCTTAAAGTAGTCACGTTACACTCACAAACTTAAATTTATTTTATTGAGATTTTATGTGATAGAACAACACAAAGTAGCAAGTATGTGTGAATTGAAAATAAAATTATACATGGTTTCCAAATATTTTTAGTAAATAAAATTCTGAAAAGTGTGATAGGATGTACTGTGGCTGTACTACAGACACTATAGGGGCACTATAGGGGATATATAATTGGATAGATTTTAGACTTTTATCAGGGAAAGTTTAGCATATAGAGTGAGTGAGAAACTGGTCACTGTCTCAGTTTCATGAAGCTTGCTATCAAGTTCTGCATTACAGATTCCTGGGAGAATTTTTTTTCTGTATGACCACTCAGCCAGCTTTTTTTTTTTTTTTGTAAAACAGTTTCTACAGCTTATAGGCTGATTGCCAGCAATGCAATAGAATACATTCTAATGCAAACATGAGGGAATTGCCCAATTTTTTCCTCTAAAACCAGTTTACATATTTGTAACTGGGCATTTCATTGCATTATATCCCTGTTAGGCTACTTTCACACTAGTGTTTTAGTTTTCCGGTATTGATATCTGTCATAGGGGCTCAATACCGGAAAAAAACGCTTCAGTTATTGTCCCCATTCATTGTCAATGGGGGCAAAACTGAACTGAACAGAACAGAGTGCTGCAAACTGCATTCTGTTCCGTTCCGTTTTGTTGCGTTCCCATACCGGAGAGCAAGCGCAACATGTTGTAGTTTGCATTCCGTCCTGGGAGCAATGGGGACGGATCCATTTTCTCTGACATAATCTGCGACAATAGAAAACGGATCCGTCCTCCATTGACTTTAAAGGTAATACAACCGGATCCGTTCATAATGGATGCAGATGGTTGTATTATCAGTAACTAAAGCATTTTTGATGAACCCTGTCGGAGCCAGTAAAAATGCTAGTGTGTAAGTAGCTTTAGTGAATGTGTAGTTTTATTACTTCAAGAAACTATTCACATTTACAAAAAGCGAAACTCCGATAGCGCCATTATTATACCTGTGTTCGTGAACAGGTTTTAATATTTCAAGAAACCTTTACTTTTTATACAAAAAGGAAAATGATGATAATGCCATTTTTATACCTGTGTTAGCATGCGCGTTACATATTACTTTAAAAAAAAAACTGTTTGGTGTTATAGCAAGTGCATTTTACAGCAAAAGCTGCATTATTACCTTTATAAATTATCAATACCAATGTGCAGTGTGTTTGTAGAAGGAGAGGGATATTTAATATCCAATCTATTTTTTAATTACAGAAAAAGCTCTTGCAATTTTGCTAGTACAATTTGATAATCTGTGTACCAAACCCATGACTTTTCATTTATAGGCCTCATAATAAAATGTCTGGTAAACGGAAGAGTGACAAACAAAAGACTCATGCCTCATCATCTGCAAGTCAGAATGTGGCTAGTAGTGTGAACAGCAGTGCCAGCACCAGCCATCCAACCAGTAGAAAGTAGTAGGCTATAGTTCACCCTGCCATCTGATACGTGCAACATTATTACTGAGGACAAAGAGTATGAGATTGTGGACTGGATGGCTCACTCCTACTCTAGGTTGCAGCACCAGCCATCCAGCCAGCAGGCACTTGAAATCCAACATGTCTGATCCTTATCTCCCTCTTCAACAGTTCGGCCAAACCTGCCAAAACATATAATCTGTATAGCCAGCTTAACTCTGTGTTGCTGTAATTTGCACAAAATTGATCAAATGTTGCTCATTGTTTGATAAACTTAAATATTTATAGATGGTTACACCAGTATTTGCAAACCCTGCCCCCAACAGAAGTGAAACTGCAGCATTTCTTGTGACTTTTTGAAAAAGTTGCTTTTTCTAAATCACCTACCTATCTAACCACTTACCTAACCAGGCCTACTTTCCTACCAACTCTATAGAAGTGGCAAGATGGGGCATTAAATCATAGAAAGGACGAAATTCTGCATAAAATTACCAAATCTCAAAATTTGCAAAATTTTTCTGGTGTTTAAGGATTAATAAATTCCCCCAACAGTCTAAACCAGGGATGTCCTCCAGCTGTTGCAAAACTACAATTCTCAGCATGCCTGGACAGCCTACAGCTTTTAGCTATAGCATCCCTGGTCTAAACCATTAGCGGACATACTATACGTGAAGCCTGTGCAGGTGCTCAAAACCTCTTTGGCAATTGATCCTACACCCCCATAAATCTGCAGTTCTTACTTCTGTCTACTACATTTGAAATACAGTAAGGGGATGTCTTAATAAATCTCTTGTATTATTTCTAACAAATTTTGTGCATAGTTGGTAAATCTAATTGAGAGGTAGAAAAACATAGTGCGGACGTTAAAAAGGATGTCCACCAGTTTAGAAGCGTTTTAGGGTAGCAGACAGGCTCACCTGCTAATGGTGCATTACAGCAATGCGGGTCCAGTCTCTTGGACCAGAAATGATGTCACATGATCCATTGTTCAGAATGCATAATTAATTCCTCAGGTCAGTAATAGTGCATTTTGAAGGGTTAAGTTGCACTTAGATTTATTCTGTTGTTTGTACTTACAGTATACTGTTTTGTACTGTTTAATTGCATTTTATATGATATATCCTGTTCATTTGCACTGTTATTAGAGTATATTTGAGCTGAAATTTGGAAAGGGTTAATGCACTGCTGGTTCATACTAAGAGACTTTGGGAATTGCAAGCCTATGCACTGAGAAGCTAGTCTTTTTTCATTGCTGTCACAAGGGACTATTCAGAGCTGAGTTTTGGAGGGAAAGGCCAGACACAGTGAACTTTTGCTGGTCTAATATTTACAACAAAACACTTCTTGGTCATTCCCACTGACTTGTATTGAGGTCCAATGCAAGTCTATGAGAGACTTGAATTGCAAAACTGTTTGTTAGGCTTTGCTTCTTAAGTTTCACCCTACCCACTAGAAGGTTCTAAATCAGTTGGAAACTGTATAAGAGCAGAGCAATCAGAGCCCATAGTTGTCTGAAGATAGGGACCACTGTTTAGCAAGAGAGACTGACACATTGCATGAATGACCAGAACAAGATGATGAGACAGGGATACTCTGCTACAAACCCTGGGTCACCAGCCCTTTTATCAGGGGAGCAAGCTAGATGACTGAGCCACAGATCCTGGGCCACAAGCCCTTTGGCCATACTTTGAAGAAAGAGAGAGACATCTATCTCATGCAATTCCTCAGCACAGAGCCTTCTGCTTCTAGAGTGGAGACTGGAAAAGCCAGCTCACTGCATTGCCTATATTGTTTTGCACTTGAGTTCCTACATTAAAGAAGCACACTGGTTTACTGCAAACCGTGACTCTGGGCTTATTTCCCATTGGGGTGCACAATGGCCTACAGTCCCCTCCGGAGAGCAGCAACACATGGGGGCAACCTCAAAATTGGCCACTTCACTTAAAATATCTGTACAATGTTTGACATAGCAAAGTAATACTAACTGACTTCTGAAGTTTTTTCATACAGTGCTTTGGATCATTCATACGCAATCTATAGATTTAAAACAAATGTATTTATTGTATGAATTCCTTAAGTATCTCTTCACTACATGTATTTGTTGGAATAATAAATGCAAATAATTTCCAGCCACTCTAGTTTCTACATTACATATGATATTCATGAACTATATCTTCTGGGAGATGTGTGATAGCATTGACCTTGCTGAAATAGGTTCGATGTACATATTCAAGTGGCTTTCTTTAGAGGATTAAATTGTAAAGCAGGGCTCTCTAGCACCGCTGGAAACAGTCAGAGATGTGGAGGATACAACAGCTGTATGAATGATTTACTGCAAGAGAGAATTAGCATATTCATGTTTGCAAATTTGTTGTGCAGTTGTAAAACACTCAGATTTTACTTTTTCATGCAGGGGAATAGCAGCATAATAGGATAATAAAATAATTGTGTGAGTACTGAGTACATAATAAGCATGTACTGTATATCCTGAAAAAAATAGTAATATTACATTATTAAGCGGCCTAACTCAAAATTACAATTAAGTTTAAAAAGACCTCCAACACCCTGCTGCATCCAGTTCCCTGCGGACCAGAAGTGAATCTTTGCAACCATTCACTAGCCTCAGTGCTGACTTTTTCCCAGAGGGCACTTATAGACTGTAACCTAGCCAAGTTAGGAAAGTTGCCTTATACAGTTAAAAATCGCAATACGCGAATAATTAAATTGCATATTATTCGCAATAAATAGAATAATGACGAATATTTGATTTTGACAAATATTCAAAAAAAACTAAGTTATATAGCGAATATATTAGTTATTTTGAATATATTCGCCTTTTTTCCCCCCAATCTTTACAGTTGTTTGCATACTCCTCCCCGACAAGCGTCCCCGTCACCATTGGAATGCCTGTGGGTTAGAATATACCATCGGATCTGAGTTTTCCCGATCTCAGGGAAAACTCAGATCCGATGGTATTTTCTAACCCACAGGTGTTCCCATGGTGACGGGGACGCTTGTCGGGGAGGAGTATGCGAACAACTGTAAAGATTGGGAAAAAAAGACGAATATTCTAAATAACGAATATATTCGCTAAATTGCTATAACTTAGTTTTTTAGATTATTCGTCATTTTTTTTCCATATGAAAACATGATTCCTTCCTGCTTAAGTTGCTTGTGGGCCAATGACTCATTGACCCACAAGAAAGAAGCAGGAAAGAATCATGTTTTCAGATGTTAAAAAAATGATGAATATTCAATATAGCAAATATATAGCATTATATTTCAAAATATTCGCAAATTAGCGAAGTTGCAATATTCGAGATTAATATTCGCTATTCGAATATTCGCGCTGAATAGGGATGAGCGAACTCGAACTGTATAGTTCGGGTTCGTACCGAATTTTGGGGTGTCCGTGACACGGACCCGAACCCGGACATTTTCGTAAAAGTCCGGGTTCGGGTTCGGTGTTCGTCGCTTTCTTGGCGCTTTTGTGACGCTTTCTTGGCGCTTTTTGAAAGGCTGCAAAGCAGCCAATCAACAAGCGTCATACTACTTGCCCCAAGAGGCCGTCACAGCCATGCCTACTATTGGCATGGCTGTGATTGGCCAGAGCACCATGTGACCCAGCCTCTATTTAAGCTGGAGTCACATAGCGCCGCCCGTCACTCTGCTCTGATTAGCGTAGGGAGAGGTTGCGGATGCGACAGTAGGGCGAGATTAGGCAGATTAACTCCTCCAAAGGACTTCACTTGATTAATCGATCGATCTGCAGCTGTGCATCATTGAGCTGCTGAAATTCAAATGCTCACTCACTGTTTTTAGGCTGCCCAGACCGTTTGTCAGTCACTTTTTTCTGGGGTGATCGGCGGCCATTTTGTGTCTTGTGCGGTGCTGCGACCAAGTGCATCCAAGCTGCGACCAAGTGCATTTAACCCTCAATGGTGTGGTTGTTTTTTGGCTAAAGCCTACATCAGGGTGAAGCTGTCACACCAAGTGCATTTAACCAGCAATAGTCTGTTCATTTTTTTGGCCATATACTAAATCAGGGGCAAGCTGCGCCTGTCACCAAGTGCATTTAACCCTCAATGGTGTGGTTGTTTTTTGGCTAAAGCCTACATCAGGGTGAAGCTGTCACACCAAGTGCATTTAACCAGCAATAGTCTGTTCATTTTTTGGCCATATACTACATCAGGGGCAAGCTGCGCCCGTCACCAAGTGCATTTAACCCTCAGTAGTGTGGTGCGTCAAGCTGTGACACCAAGTGCATTTAAATGTAAAAACACAAAATGCAATCGCACACTGCAACCAGCACTCTGCCCTGCCTTTATGCTGGATGCTGAATAAGGCATTGGTGTACATTTTGGCCAAAGCGTAATAAGCCACTCACCGCGTCAAGGTTGCCTTCATGAGTGGTCCCTAACACTAGTTCCTACCTCTTATGGGCCATGACAGCCACATAAAGTCCAGGGAGCGCAGGTACAGCATGCATGCCAAGCACACTCTGCTTTTAACCCCGTCCGGTGCCATTACAGCTTTCATCGGATCCAGGGATGCAAGTACTCACATGCATGCTGAGCCCACTTTATACTTCTCCTGGAACCTAATGGTTACTGGTAGGTGCTGTATAAGCAGACTCAGTTTTATACTGACTTTAAAACCAGCCTCCAGGGGGCAGATTAACTGGCCAGGTGTGCTTGACTGCTTGGAGATCGCCACGCCTCCAATACGTACTACAAAGAGAAAAATATGGAAAATTTCAGCCCGCACAACCCCTAGCAGGTGCAGATTGCTATGGCGAAATAGAGATATAAATGTAAAAACACAAAATGCAATCGCACACTGCAACCAGCACTCTGCCCTGCCTTTATGCTGGATGCTGAATAAGGCATTGGTGTACATTTTGGCCAAAGCGTAATAAGCCACTCACCGCGTCAAGGTTGCCTTCATGAGTGGTCCCTAACACTAGTTCCTACCTCTTATGGGCCATGACAGCCACATAAAGTCCAGGGAGCGCAGGTACAGCATGCATGCCAAGCACACTCTGCTTTTAACCCCGTCCGGTGCCATTACAGCTTTCATCGGATCCAGGGATGCAAGTACTCACATGCATGCTGAGCCCACTTTATACTTCTCCTGGAACCTAATGGTTACTGGTAGGTGCTGTATAAGCAGACTCAGTTTTATACTGACTTTAAAACCAGCCTCCAGGGGGCAGATTAACTGGCCAGGTGTGCTTGACTGCTTGGAGATCGCCACGCCTCCAATACGTACTACAAAGAGAAAAATATGGAAAATTTCAGCCCGCACAACCCCTAGCAGGTGCAGATTGCTATGGCGAAATAGAGATATAAATGTAAAAACACAAAATGCAATCGCACACTGCAACCAGCACTCTGCCCTGCCTTTATGCTGGATGCTGAATAAGGCATTGGTGTACATTTTGGCCAAAGCGTAATAAGCCACTCACCGCGTCAAGGTTGCCTTCATGAGTGGTCCCTAACACTAGTTCCTACCTCTTATGGGCCATGACAGCCACATAAAGTCCAGGGAGCGCAGGTACAGCATGCATGCCAAGCACACTCTGCTTTTAACCCCGTCCGGTGCCATTACAGCTTTCATCGGATCCAGGGATGCAAGTACTCACATGCATGCTGAGCCCACTTTATACTTCTCCTGGAACCTAATGGTTACTGGTAGGTGCTGTATAAGCAGACTCAGTTTTATACTGACTTTAAAACCAGCCTCCAGGGGGCAGATTAACTGGCCAGGTGTGCTTGACTGCTTGGAGATCGCCACGCCTCCAATACGTACTACAAAGAGAAAAATATGGAAAATTTCAGCCCGCACAACCCCTAGCAGGTGCAGATTGCTATGGCGAAATAGAGATATAAATGTAAAAACACAAAATGCAATCGCACACTGCAACCAGCACTCTGCCCTGCCTTTATGCTGGATGCTGAATAAGGCATTGGTGTACATTTTGGCCAAAGCGTAATAAGCCACTCACCGCGTCAAGGTTGCCTTCATGAGTGGTCCCTAACACAGTAACCATTAGGTTCCAGGAGAAGTATAAAGTGGGCTCAGCATGCATGTGAGTACTTGCATCCCTGGATCCGATGAAAGCTGTAATGGCACCGGACGGGGTTAAAAGCAGAGTGTGCTTGGCATGCATGCTGTACCTGCGCTCCCTGGACTTTATGTGGCTGTCATGGCCCATAAGAGGTAGGAACTAGTGTTAGGGACCACTCATGAAGGCAACCTTGACGCGGTGAGTGGCTTATTACGCTTTGGCCAAAATGTACACCAATGCCTTATTCAGCATCCAGCATAAAGGCAGGGCAGAGTGCTGGTTGCAGTGTGCGATTGCATTTTGTGTTTTTACATTTATATCTCTATTTCGCCATAGCAATCTGCACCTGCTAGGGGTTGTGCGGGCTGAAATTTTCCATATTTTTCTCTTTGTAGTACGTATTGGAGGCGTGGCGATCTCCAAGCAGTCAAGCACACCTGGCCAGTTAATCTGCCCCCTGGAGGCTGGTTTTAAAGTCAGTATAAAACTGAGTCTGCTTATACAGCACCTACCAGTAACCATTAGGTTCCAGGAGAAGTATAAAGTGGGCTCAGCATGCATGTGAGTACTTGCATCCCTGGATCCGATGAAAGCTGTAATGGCACCGGACGGGGTTAAAAGCAGAGTGTGCTTGGCATGCATGCTGTACCTGCGCTCCCTGGACTTTATGTGGCTGTCATGGCCCATAAGAGGTAGGAACTAGTGTTAGGGACCACTCATGAAGGCAACCTTGACGCGGTGAGTGGCTTATTACGCTTTGGCCAAAATGTACACCAATGCCTTATTCAGCATCCAGCATAAAGGCAGGGCAGAGTGCTGGTTGCAGTGTGCGATTGCATTTTGTGTTTTTACATTTATATCTCTATTTCGCCATAGCAATCTGCACCTGCTAGGGGTTGTGCGGGCTGAAATTTTCCACCAAGTGCATTTAACCAGCAATAGTCTGTTCATTTTTTGGCCATATACTAAATCAGGGGCAAGCTGCGCCCGTCACCAAGTGCATTTAACCAGCAATAGTGTGGTTATTTTTTGGCCATATCCCAGTCTAATTCTGTCACTAAATCCATACCGGTCACCCAGCGCCTAAATACTAGGCCTCAAATTTATATCCCGCTAAATCTCTCGTTACCGCTGTCCTGTTGTGGCTGGGAAAGTTATTTAGTGTCCGTCAAAGCACATTTTTTGTTCTGGGTTGAAGTACAATTCCCAATTTAGCAATTTCATAATTTAGTGGTTCCTGCTATATCAGAGCTATTTGAAATCTATCCCTAAAAGGGTATATAATATTCAAGGTGCACATTGGGTCATTCAGAATAACTTCACACACACCCGCTACTGTGTATTTCCAAGTCTAATTCTGTCACTAAACCCATACCTGTCACCCAGCGCCTAAATACTAGGCCTCAAATTTATATTCTGCTAAATCTCTCGTTACCGCTGTCCTGTTGTGGCTGGGAAAGTTATTTAGTGTCCGTCAAAGCACATTTTTTGTTCTGGGTTGAAATACAATTCCCAATTTAACAATTTCATAATTTAGTGGTTTCTGCTATATCAGAGCTATTTGAAATCTATCCCTAAAAGGGTATATAATATTCAAGGTGCACATTGGGTCATTCAGAATAACTTCACACACACCCGCTACTGTGTATTTCTAAGTCTAATTCTGTCACTAAACCCATACCTGTCACCCAGCGCCTAAATACTAGGCCTCAAATTTATATCCTGCTAAATCTCTCGTTAACGCTGTCCTGTTGTGGCTGGGAAAGTTATTTAGTGTCCGTCAAAGCACATTTTTTGTTCTGGGTTTAAATACAATTCCCAATTTAACAATTTCATAATTTAGTGGTTTCTGCTATATCAGAGCTATTTGAAATCTATCCCTAAAAGGGTATATAATATTCAAGGTGCACATTGGGTCATTCAGAATAACTTCACACACACCCGCTACTGTGTATTTCCAAGTCTAATTCTGTCACTAAACCCATACCTGTCACCCAGCGCCTAAATACTAGGCCTCAAATTTATATCCTGCTAAATCTCTCGTTAACGCTGTCCTGTTGTGGCTGGGAAAGTTATTTAGTGTCCGTCAAAGCACATTTTTTGTTCTGGGTTTAAATACAATTCCCAATTTAGCAATTTCATAATTTAGTGGTTTCTGCTATATCAGAGCTATTTGAAATCTATCCCTAAAAGGGTATATAATATTCAAGGTGCACATTGGGTCATTCAGAATAACTTCACACACACCCGCTACTGTGTATTTCCAAGTCTAATTCTGTCACTAAACCCATACCTGTCACCCAGCGCCTAAATACTAGGCCTCAAATTTATATCCTGCTAAATCTCTCGTTACCGCTGTCCTGTTGTGGCTGGGAAAGTTATTTAGTGTCCGTCAAAGCACATTTTTTGTTCTGGGTTTAAATACAATTCCCAATTTAGCAATTTCATAATTTAGTGGTTTCTGCTATATCAGAGCTATTTGAAATCTATCCCTAAAAGGGTATATAATATTCAAGGTGCACATTGGGTCATTCAGAATAACTTCACACACACCCGCTACTGTGTATTTCTAAGTCTAATTCTGTCACTAAACCCATACCTGTCACCCAGCGCCTAAATACTAGGCCTCAAATTTATATCCTGCTAAATCTCTCGTTAACGCTGTCCTGTTGTGGCTGGGAAAGTTATTTAGTGTCCGTCAAAGCACATTTTTTGTTCTGGGTTTAAATACAATTCCCAATTTAACAATTTCATAATTTAGTGGTTTCTGCTATATCAGAGCTATTTGAAATCTATCCCTAAAAGGGTATATAATATTCAAGGTGCACATTGGGTCATTCAGAATAACTTCACACACACCCGCTACTGTGTATTTCCAAGTCTAATTCTGTCACTAAACCCATACCTGTCACCCAGCGCCTAAATACTAGGCCTCAAATTTATATCCTGCTAAATCTCTCGTTAACGCTGTCCTGTTGTGGCTGGGAAAGTTATTTAGTGTCCGTCAAAGCACATTTTTTGTTCTGGGTTTAAATACAATTCCCAATTTAACAATTTCATAATTTAGTGGTTTCTGCTATATCAGAGCTATTTGAAATCTATCCCTAAAAGGGTATATAATATTCAAGGTGCACATTGGGTCATTCAGAATAACTTCACACACACACGCTTCTGTGCATTTCCAAGTCTAATTCTGTCACTAAATCCATACCGGTCACCCAGCGCCTAAATACTAGGCCTCAAATTTATATCCCGCTGAATTTGAATACAATACATTGGGCCAAATAATATATTTGTTGTTGTGGTGAACCATAACAATGAGAAAAACATCTAGTAAGGGACGCGGACGTGGACATGGTCGTGGTGGTGTTAGTGGACCCTCTGGTGCTGGGAGAGGACGTGGCCGTTCTGCCACATCCACACGTCCTAGTGTACCAACTACCTCAGGTCCCAGTAGCCGCCAGAATTTACAGCGATATATGGTGGGGCCCAATGCCGTTCTAAGGATGGTAAGGCCTGAGCAGGTACAGGCATTAGTCAATTGGGTGGCCGACAGTGGATCCAGCACGTTCACATTATCTCCCACCCAGTCTTCTGCAGAAAGCGCACAGATGGCGCCTGAAAACCAACCCCATCAGTCTGTCACATCACCCCCATGCATACCAGGGAAACTGTCTCAGCCTCAAGTTATGCAGCAGTCTCTTATGCTGTTTGAAGACTCCGCTGGCAGGGTTTCCCAAGGGCATCCACCTAGCCCTTCCCCAGCGGTGAAAGACATAGAATGCACTGACGCACAACCACTTATGTTTCCTGATGATGAGGACATGGGAATACCACCTCAGCATGTCTCTGATGATGACGAAACACAGGTGCCAACTGCTGCGTCTTTCTGCAGTGTGCAGACTGAACAGGAGGTCAGGGATCAAGACTGGGTGGAAGACGATGCAGGGGACGATGAGGTCCTAGACCCCACATGGAATGAAGGTCGTGCCACTGACTTTCACAGTTCGGAGGAAGAGGCAGTGGTGAGACCGAGCCAACAGCGTAGCAAAAGAGGGAGCAGTGGGCAAAAGCAGAACACCCGCCGCCAAGAGACTCCGCCTGCTACTGACCGCCGCCATCTGGGACCGAGCACCCCAAAGGCAGCTTCAAGGAGTTCCCTGGCATGGCACTTCTTCAAACAATGTGCTGACGACAAGACCCGAGTGGTTTGCACGCTGTGCCATCAGAGCCTGAAGCGAGGCATTAACGTTCTGAACCTGAGCACAACCTGCATGACCAGGCACCTGCATGCAAAGCATGAACTGCAGTGGAGTAAACACCTTAAAACCAAGGAAGTCACTCAGGCTCCCCCTGCTACCTCTTCTGCTGCTGCCGCCTCGGCCTATTCTGCTGCTGCCGCCTCGGCCTCTTCCTCCGCCTCTGGAGGAACGTTGGCACCTGCCGCCCAGCAAACAGGGGATGTACCACCAACACCACCACCACCACCTCCGTCACCAAGCGTCTCAACCATGTCACACGCCAGCGTTCAGCTCTCCATCTCACAAACATTTGATAGAAAGCGTAAATTCCCACCTAGCCACCCTCGATCCCTGGCCCTGAATGCCAGCATTTCTAAACTACTGGCCTATGAAATGCTGTCATTTAGGCTGGTGGACACAGACAGCTTCAAACAGCTCATGTCGCTTGCTGTCCCACAGTATGTTGTTCCCAGCCGGCACTACTTCTCCAAGAGAGCCGTGCCTTCCCTGCACAACCAAGTATCCGATAAAATCAAGTGTGCACTGCGCAACGCCATCTGTAGCAAGGTCCACCTAACCACAGATACGTGGACCAGTAAGCACGGCCAGGGACGCTATATCTCCCTAACTGCACACTGGGTAAATGTAGTGGCAGCTGGGCCCCAGGCGGAGAGCTGTTTGGCGCACGTCCTTCCGCCGCCAAGGATCGCAGGGCAACATTCTTTGCCTCCTGTTGCCACCTCCTCCTTCTCGGCTTCCTCCTCCTCTTCTTCCACCTGCTCATCCAGTCAGCCACACACCTTCACCACCAACTTCAGCACAGCCCGGGGTAAACGTCAGCAGGCCATTCTGAAACTCATATGTTTGGGGGACAGGCCCCACACCGCACAGGAGTTGTGGCGGGGTATTGAACAACAGACCGACGAGTGGTTGCTGCCGGTGAGCCTCAAGCCCGGCCTGGTGGTGTGTGATAATGGGCGAAATCTCGTTGCAGCTCTGGGACTAGCCAATTTGACGCACATCCCTTGCTTGGCGCATGTGCTGAATTTGGTGGTGCAGAAGTTCATTCACAACTACCCCGACATGTCAGAGCTGCTGCATAAAGTGCGGGCCGTCTGTTCGCGCTTCCGGCGTTCACATCCTGCTGCTGCTCGCCTGTCTGCGCTACAGCGTAACTTCGGCCTTCCCGCTCACCGCCTCATATGCGACGTGCCCACCAGGTGGAACTCCACCTTGCACATGCTGGACAGACTGTGCGAGCAGCAGCAGGCCATAGTGGAGTTTCAGCTGCAGCACGCACGGGTCAGTCGCACTACAGAACAGCACCACTTCACCACCAATGACTGGGCCTCCATGCGAGACCTGTGTGCCCTGTTGCGCTGTTTCGAGTACTCCACCAACATGGCCAGTGGCGATGACACCGTTATCAGCGTTACAATACCACTTCTATGTCTCCTTGAGAAAACACTTAGGGCGATGATGGAAGAGGAGGTGGCCCAGGAGGAGGAGGAGGAGGAGGAGGAAGAGGGGTCATTTTTAGCACTTTCAGGCCAGTCTCTTCGAAGTGACTCAGAGGGAGGTTTTTGGCAACAGCAGAGGCCAGGTACAAATGTGGCCAGCCAGGGCCCACTACTGGAGGACGAGGAGGACGAGGATGAGGATGAGGTGGAGGAGGATGAGGATGAAGCATGGTCACAGCGGGGTGGCACCCAACGCAGCTCGGGTCCATCACTGGTGCGTGGCTGGGGGGAAAGGCAGGACGATGACGATACGCCTCCCACAGAGGACAGCTTGTCCTTACCCCTGGGCAGCCTGGCACACATGAGCGACTACATGCTGCAGTGCCTGCGCAACGACAGCAGAGTTGCCCACATTTTAACCTGTGCGGACTACTGGGTTGCCACCCTGCTGGATCCACGCTACAAAGACAATGTGCCCACCTTACTTCCTGCACTGGAGCGTGATAGGAAGATGCGCGAGTACAAGCGCACGTTGGTAGACGCGCTACTGAGAGCATTCCCAAATGTCACAGGGGAACAAGTGGAAGCCCAAGGCCAAGGCAGAGGAGGAGCAAGAGGTCGCCAAGGCAGCTGTGTCACGGCCAGCTCCTCTGAGGGCAGGGTTAGCATGGCAGAGATGTGGAAAACTTTTGTCAACACGCCACAGCTAACTGCACCACCACCTGATACGCAACGTGTTAGCAGGAGGCAACATTTCACTAACATGGTGGAACAGTACGTGTGCACACCCCTCCACGTACTGACTGATGGTTCGGCCCCATTCAACTTCTGGGTCTCTAAATTGTCCACGTGGCCAGAGCTAGCCTTTTATGCCTTGGAGATGCTGGCCTGCCCGGCAGCCAGCGTTTTGTCTGAACGTGTATTCAGCACGGCAGGGGGCGTCATTACAGACAAACGCAGCCGCCTGTCTACAGCCAATGTGGACAAGCTGACGTTCATAAAAATGAACCAGGCATGGATCCCACAGGACCTGTCCGTCCCTTGTCCAGATTAGACATTAACTACCTCCCCATAACCATATATTATTGGACTCCAGGGCACTTCCTCATTCAATCCTATTTTTATTTTCATTTTACCATTATATTGCGAGGCTACCCAAAGTTGAATGAACCTCTCCTCTGCCTGTGTGCTAGGCCTAAATATATGCCAATGGACTGTTGCAGTGGTGGCTGACATGAAGCCTGATTCTCTGCTATGACATGCAGACTAATTCTCTGCTGACATGAAGCCAGATTGTCTGTTACGGGACCTCTCTCCTCTGCCTGGGTGCTGGGCCTAAATTTATGACAATGGACTGTTGCAGTGGTGGCTGACGTGAAGCCTGATTCTCTGCTATGACATGCAGACTGATTCTCTGCTGACATGAAGCCAGATTGTCTGTTACGGGACCTCTCTGCTCTGCCTGTGTGCTAGGCCTAAATATATGCCAATGGACTGTTGCAGTGGTGGGTGACGTGAAGCCTCATTCTCTGCTATGACATGCAGACTGATTCTCTGCTGACATGAAGCCAGATCGTCTGTTACGGGACCTCTCTGCTCTGCCTGTGTGCTAGGCCTAAATATATGCCAATGGACTGTTGCAGTGGTGGGTGACGTGAAGCCTCATTCTCTGCTATGACATGCAGACTGATTCTCTGCTGACATGAAGCCAGATTGTCTGTTACGGGACCTCTCTGCTCTGCCTGTGTGCTAGGCCTAAATATATGCCAATGGACTGTTGCAGTGGTGGGTGACGTGAAGCCTCATTCTCTGCTATGACATGCAGACTGATTCTCTGCTGACATGAAGCCAGATTGTCTGTTACGGGACCTCTCTCCTCTGCCTGTGTGTGTGCTGGGCCTAAATATATGCCAATGGACTGTTGCAGTGGTGGCTGACGTGAAGCCTCATTCTCTGCTATGACATGCAGACTGATTCTCTGCTGACATGAAGCCAGATTCTCTGTTACGGGACCTCTCTCCTCTGCCTGGGTGCTGGGCCTAAATTTATGACAATGGACTGTTGCAGTGGTGGCTGACGTGAAGCCTCATTCTCTGCTATGACATGCAGACTAATTCTCTGCTGACATGAAGCCAGATTGTCTGTTACGGGACCTCTCTCCTCTGCCTGGGTGCTGGGCCTAAATATATGCCAATGGACTGCTGCAGTGGTGGCTGACGTGAAGCCTCATTCTCTGCTATGACATGCAGACTGATTCTCTGCTGACATGAAGACAGATTCTCTGTTACGGGACCTCCCTCCTCTGCCTGGGTGCTGGGCCTAAATATATGCCAATGGACTGTTGCAGTGGTGGCTGATGTGAAGCCTTATTCTCTGCTATGACATGCAGACTGATTCTCTGCTGACATGAAGCCAGATTCTCTGTTACGGGACCTCCCTCCTCTGCCTGGGTGCTGGGCCTAAATATATGCCAATGGACTGTTGCAGTGGTGGCTGACGTGAAGCCTTATTCTCTGCTATGACATGCAGACTGATTCTCTGCTGACATGAAGCCAGATTCTCTGTTACGGGACCTCCCTCCTCTGCCTGGGTGCTGGGCCTAAATATATGCCAATGGACTGTTGCAGTGGTGGCTGACGTGAAGCCTCATTCTCTGCTATGACATGCAGACTAATTCTCTGCTGACATGAAGCCAGATTCTCTGTTACGGGACCTCTCTCCTCTGCCTGGGTGCTGGGGCTAAATTTATGAAAATGGACTCTTACAGTGGTGGGTGACGTGAAGCCAGATTCTCTGCTATGGGACCTCTCTCCAATTGATTTTGGTTAATTTTTATTTATTTAATTTTTATTTTAATTCATTTCCCTATCCACATTTGTTTGCAGGGGATTTACCTACATGTTGCTGCCTTTTGCAGCCCTCTAGCTCTTTCCTGGGCTGTTTTACAGCCTTTTTAGTGCCGAAAAGTTCGGGTCCCCATTGACTTCAATGGGGTTCGGGTTCGGGACGAAGTTCGGATCGGGTTCGGATCCCGAACCCGAACATTTCCGGGATGTTCGGCCGAACTTCTCGAACCCGAACATCCAGGTGTTCGCTCAACTCTAGCGCTGAACACTAATCAAAATCTTGGACAACCACTCTTTAGTCCACCATACAGAAAGCCACTGTTTATGGAGATTAAAGCAGAAAATTCTGTGGCTACACATTGTATTCTGGAGTTAGGTTTGTATCAACTCACCACCCTTATATACAGAAAAGGAGAACTAAGGTAGTCAATATGTGCCTAGTCTCCCTTACAGCGTATTCAAGCACAGGTCAAAGCTTTTAGAAGAGTCAAAGCTTCTTTATTTTAAAACCTGTGAATCTGTGGAATAGACTACCTCTGGACATGGTCACAACAGGGACAATGGATAGTTCTAAAAAGGGTTTAGATGAATTCTCAAAAGTAAACAAAATTAATGAAAATGTGTAGACATCTGAGTCTCACTTCCTGTCTGGGATTCGCATCCCGACCTTTCCCTTGGTTGAACTTGATGGACTTATGTCTTTTTTCAACCGTATTAACTATGTAAATATGTCACAATCCACTGTGTTATTTTTTCCACACAGTGTTTGTACATTGAAATGAGAAGAGGCAAATGGGGCAGAAAACAAACAAGTGCCAAATAAAAATAGTTTTATTCCATATGCTAAGTCCAAGTTAACAAGCACTTAACATAAAATCCACAAATAAACATTTTTCATACTGACAAACCTTTCTGTAGGCTCTCTGCGGTTGTTTCGTGGCGAACTTTGCTCATTCGCTGTTCGCCAAACAGGCGAACATATGGCGATGTCTGCCGGCGCCAAATTCTTTGCATTGTGCAGAACTTTGACCCATGACACATCCATCAGGTGGGACAGGACAGCCAATTGAGATGTTTCAGCACATGTACACCCCCCCTACCCTTTAAATAAACCCGATCTGGCCGCCATTTTACATTCTCTTTTTGCCAGTGTAGGGTAATGTTGTGTAATACCAGCTGCCCTAAAAAAAATCTAATTGAGGCAGGGGTGCGAAATACCTAGAATATAATTTCCATATAGTGCAATTGTATTGTGCGGCATTTGTGTGCGGTTCTGCTGAGATACTGCAGCTATACAGACAGACAAACGCCATTGGAACAACTTATTGCAACTGGTGTGTTATACCAGTTTCCCCCCAAAAGAATCTGATTGAGGCAGGGGTGTGATATACCTATAATATAATTTCTATATAGTGCATTTGTATTGTGCAGCATTTGTGTGCTGTTCTGCTGAGATACAGCAGCTATACAGAGGGACAAACGTCATTGGAACAACTAATTGAAACTGGTGTGATATACCAGTTGCCCCCCAAAAAATCTTATTTAATCAGGGGTCTGATATACCTATAATATAATTTCTATATAGTGCATTTGTATTATGCAGAATTTTTGCGCGGTTCTGCTGAGATACCGCAGCTATACAGACAGATAAACGCTATTGGAACAACTAATTGCAACTGGTGTGATATACCAGTTGCCCCAGTTTTTTTTTTATTGAGGCAGGGGTGTTATATACCTATAATATAATTTTTATATAGTGCATTTGTATTGTGCAGCATTTGTGTGCGGTTCTGCTGAGATATCACAGCTATACAGAAGGACAAACAATATTGGAACAACTAATTGCAACTGGTGTGATAAACCAGTTGCCCCCCCCAAAAAAAAAACTTTTTAAGGGGTTCTATATACATACTTCCACAAATACTGCTTTTCTATAGGGACTTTTTCACAGGATCATTTTGAAAATGACAGGCAGAGTTTAAGGCAGGCCAATTTGAAGCCTAAATGTGAAGTTGGACAAGGCGCGTGCGATTACTTCAAAGGGTGCACCAGAGTTGGTTGAGTGATTCACTCAGCCTTCCATTTCTGCACCCTCTTCATCCTCTGTATCTGCACCCTCCTCACTCTCTGTTGTGTGCACCCCCAAAGACGCCACCACCACCACCACCATCTTAGCCTCTCCACTCAAGTCAGAAGAATTATTTTCCCATCAATTTTCCGACGTTACCGATGCGCAGCCATTCTTGGCATTGGATGAGGAAGAGGAGGTAGCAATGGCCGCCACCCAGCAGTCTAACAACAGTACCCAGATCAGCCCAAGGAGGGTGGTCCTCGCTGTTGCTGCCTACTCCAAGATCTCTAATGTCAGTGGTGTTGAAGGTGACGATAATGATCTGTCGATGGACGTGACGTTAGTGCCCACAAGAGAGGAAGAGGAGGGGAGTTCAGAAGGAGAGACAGAGCAGCAGATAGGAAGGAGAAGGGGGAGAAGCAGGCAGAACTCGCAGTGCACAGGAGGCAAAAATCAGACTGCAAATTTATCTGGAGCGAGCCATCCACCATGCACAGTCACATCTTGCGCTCCCAGGATGCCGGCACATGGCTCTGCAGTGTGTTTTTTTTAACGTGTCAGCTGCTGATAATAGTGTTGCTATCTGCATCCTGTGCTGTCAATGCATAAGTTGCGGTAAGCTCAACACTCACCTAGGGACTACCGCCTTAAGAAGGCACCTGGCCTCCCATCACTGAGCCTAGTAGGAGCAACGCCTTCAGAACCCACAAAGCCACACTTCTGCTGCTCCACATCCTGCCTCTTCTCCTTCTCCTATCTCCTCCCATTTGTCCTCCACTCCATCTTCCACCGTGCTGTTGTCGTGTTCATCTGGCAAAAGTCAGGCTTCCGTGGCCCAAATGTTTGAGCGTAAAAAGTTGGTGATGCCGGATAACCCTTTTGCCCAACCGCTGACCGCTGGCTTGTCGAAACTGCTAGCCTACCAACTACTGCCATATAAATTGGTGGACTCGGAGGCTTTTAGAAAATTTCTGGCCATTGGCACACCACAATGGAATGTCTCCGGCAGGAAATGTTTCTCCCAGAAGGGCATCCCTAAAGGGCATCTCCCAAAATGGCTTTATTTCAAATAACTGAATAGAAAGACATTATGTAAAGGCGGTATCTCACAATGACATCTGCAGCAAAGGCTGCCAACAATTTATTTTTTTCCCAAACGAGTTTTTGTTTAATAACTGAATTTGACAGCAGTATATAACCCTGGAATTTCACGCGTGCTGATCCTGCATGGCCAGAAAAATAGTGGAATCTTGCAAAAAAGTGTGATGGCTGTATTTCTAGCTTAAATTGCACACTGACTAATCCAGATGTTGTATATTGCCCCAAAAAAATTTTTGGGTAACAGAATATGAAAGCTATACAGTCGTGGCCAAAAGTTTTGAGAATTACATAAATATTGGACAAAAACGTTGACATTCTGGGTCCATGGCCTGGAAACTCCCCAGATCTTAATCCCATTGAGAACTTGTGGTCAATCCTCAAGAGGCGGGTGGACAAACAAAAACCCACTAATTCTGACAAACTCCAAGAAGTGATTATGAAAGAATGGGTTGCTATCAGTCAGGAATTGGCCCAGGAGTTGATTGAGAGCATGCCCAGTCGAATTGCAGAGGTCCTGAAAAAAAAAGTATTTGCCAACACTGCAAATACTGACTCTTTGCATAAATGTCATGTAATTGTCGATAAAAGCCTTTGAAACTTATGAAGTGCGTGTAATTATATTTCACTACATCACAGAAACAACTGAAACAAAGATCTAAAAGCAGTTTAGCAGCAAACTTTGTGAAAACTAATATTTGTGTCATTCTCAAAACTTTTGGCCACGACTGTATATATTAAACTTGAATTTAACACTTGCAGATCTGGAAAGTACAGTTTTTTTTTTTTTTTTTTAAAAGTGTGTTTTTAAAAACCCAGAAAATGATGGGTGTATTTGTAGCTTAAATTGCACACTGACTAATCCAGATGTTGTATATTGCCCAAAAAGTTTTTTTTTTTTTTTTTTTTTGTAACAGAATATGAATGCTGTATATATTAAACTTAAATTTAGTGTTTTTTGGCAAAAAAAGTGTTTTTAAAACCCCAGAAAATGATGGCTGTATTTCTAGCTTAAATTGCACACTGACTAAGCCTGCAATTGCACCAGATGTTGAAAATTGCAAAAAAAAAGGTGATTTTAAAAAAAACCTGATTATTTGTGCTGTTTTCAAAGCTTAGATTTCAATGTCCCAAAAGCTCATATGCAGTGCTGGTGCACTGAGCTTGCATAAAATGTCCGCCGCCCCCCACCTAACTGACTTCCGTCACTGGGCTCAGGGCAGGATAAAAAAATTGTGCCTGGCACCCACACAGCGCAATGTATGTAGATCGCTTAGTTAGATTCACGTTTTGAGCATAGGTTCTCTCCTATTTTCTCCCTGAAATCACCAGCAGCATCCTCTCCCTACACTAAGAACAGCAGAGTGACGTGCAGCGCTATGTGACTCCAGCTTATATAGCTGGTGGGGTCACATGCTACACTGGCCAATCACAGCCATGCCATTAGTAGGCATGGCTGTGATGGCTTCTAAGGCACAGTTAACCGCTTGTTGATTGGCTGCTCTGCAGCCTTTTTAAAAAGCGCCAAGAAAGTGCCGACCACTGAACCCGAACCCAAACTTTTACTGAAATGCTCGGGTTCGGGTCCAAAAATCCTAAAGTTCGGTACGAACCCGAACTTTGCAGTTCGGGTTCGCACAACCCTAATAACGATGAGTCCAATGTTACTAAGGCCTCTTTTTCACATGACCGTTTTTTGTTCCGTTTACGGGCCGTTTTTTTGCGTTCCATATACGGTCCGTATACGGAACCATTCATTTCAATGGTTCCACAAAAAAAACTGATTGTACTCCGTATGCATTCAATTTCTGTGTTTCCGTTTTTCCATTCTGTTGAAAGATAGAACATGTCCTATTATTGCCCGCAAATCACGTTCTGTGGCTCTATTCAAGTCAATGGATCCACACAAAAAAACGGAACACATACAGAAATGCATCCGTATGTCTTCCGTATCCATTCCGTTTTTGCGGAACCATCTATTGAAAATGTTATGCCCAGCCCAATTTGTTATATGTAATTACTGCATACTGTATATGCCATACAGAAAAACGGAACAGAGACGGAAACACAACGGAAACAAAAAATGAAACAACGGATCTGTAAAAAACAGACTGCAAAACACTGAAAAAGCCATGAAAGAGGCCTGATAATATTAAAGACTGATATAGTGTAATGTAAATGTAATCATGTGTTTCCCGGAACAAATGCACATATCACAATGTTTTATTTCATCTTATATTTTTGGTGTTATTATATTGATTTGTCTTGTTAATGATCCATGCAAGGAAATTTTCATTTTGCCTTGACATTCAGCAAAATGAAAAAACAAATTAGATTGAGCATTAGTTTTATTGCAAGCACTATTGATGTTTGAGCTCTGCATTGTTTGTATTAAATGTCCCCTGAATCTTCATATCTTTATCTTCACTGTTCTTTGACACGTAATGCCGACAAATGAACAGAGGTTTCAAGGAATATTCATCTAATATATAAAGCTGAGTGTATGTGTGTGTATGTTTGCTAAAGGAATCCGCACCGTCGCATTTACAATCACAAAATTTGGCCCACAGGTACATCAGGTGTTTGGGAAGGTTTCTCATCTCTCTAGGACGTACAGTTCCTCAGATATTACCAAAAAATGCATTATCCAATACAAGCTTGGTCACATGACCCTTATCAGCCAATAGAAGCTCTCAGGTCCTTCTGCCTCCACATACCGTTTTACTTCAGGTTTCCATAACAACCCAGCCATTTATTTTCACTGCTGTAGATGAGTTTTAAAGGAAATCTGCCCCCAGGATAATCACTATTGAAGTAAAGCCATGGCCTAATAGCACTTAGTACCTTTTTTCAAGATATGCCTTTGTTCCAGCAATAAATGTTTTTATCATCTGAAAATCCAGTTTATTTGATATGCAAATGAGCCAGTAAGGTGCCCAGGGGGGCGTCACTCTTGCAGGAAGAAGCATAGACCCGCCCCCTGCCACAATGTGTCCACCCTCAAAAGACTTAAAACCCTGCCACCAGGTCCCGCTAAATCACACCCCTGATCCGGTTAGGCCACGTCCCTCCCACTCCTGAGCTGATGGGGATTGAAAAAATGAAGGTAAAAATCAACTTCTGTCAGCTGCAGTGGTGGGTGGGAGGGTGACTTTCTCCCTGCAGCTCACACTCACTTAGGCTCCACTACACTTAGGCTCCATTCAGACATCCGTAGTGCATTGCGGATCTTCAAATTGCGCTACCGATTCGGTTAGGCCACGCCCCCTCCCACTCCTCAGCCGACTGAGATTGAAAAATTAAGTTAAAAATCAACTTCTATGTCCCACTAAGCCACGACCATATCTGGTTAGACCATGCCTCCTCCACTCCTTAGCCGACAGGGATTTAAAAAATGAAGGTAAAAATCAACTTCTGTCAGCTGCAGAGGTGGGAGGGAGGGTGACTTTCTCCCTGCAGCTCTCTTTCAGACAGTACAGTGCTCCTGTCTTAGAGTGAGCTCTTCAAAAGGACACACCCCCGATCCAGTAAAGGCCACTGTTAAGGGGGCGGGCCCCTGTGGAGGTCACTGTCAAGGGGGGTGGAATGCTGTGAAATTCACTGTTAAAGGGAAAGGCTGCTGTAAAGGTTAAAGTTAAGGGGGTGGGCTGCTGTGGAGGTCCAATTTTAAGGGACGGGGCACTGTGGGGGTCAGTGTTAAGGGGTGGGGGGCTGTGGAGGTCACTGTTTTGGGGGCGGGGTGCTTGAGATGTCACTGCTATAGTGGATAGTGTTGACATCTTTTAACGACACACATACACATTAAATGAAATACAGTAGATTAAATATACCCTTCAGCTAAAAGAATATAAAGAACAAAAAAAACATTAAATTAAGATTCTGTCTAAAGGATCCAAACAGTGAGGGGCATTCACTAAGGGGATTCTGCCATTATTGTGGCTTCATCAGGGGTTCTGCCCATTACCCTTCATGAAGCCAGGTGATTGGTGAAACATGTTGGGGGGCTGTTAGCAGTTTTTAGTAGTCTAGCACTCAGTGTTCATGTTATTAGTTTTGTCAGTGAATACACTTTAAAATGGTGAAATGATGTTATTCTCTCGTGCAAGATCTTTAGCTGCAGTACTAAAAAGGAAGGTAGGTCCTGACTTCCTATAAAACACGTAAAAAGTATGTATATATATATATTTTTTTTATTTTATTTATTTTTTTATTTTATTTTTTGGTCTTTGCTGAAACAACTTTGATAGAAGCTTGCACAAAAACTACAGATTTTTCAGGTGGCTGTTTCACTTGATCTTCTTTCTCCACCTCCTCAAACTCTGAACTGACCAGCAACGAGCATATTCATCATTCCTCCCCAGTATATAAATCAGCCGGCAGCAAACGTTTGCATTTGTTCCTTTAAAGGAAATCAACATAGAGCAGACCCATAGGTAAAAGCATTCAGTATACTTTATTATACTCTTTCAACAAGGCATATACTGTACAATAAAAAAGCTGCCCAGAGTCTGAGGAGGTGGAGAAAGAAGATCAAGTTCGTCAGTGAATACAACTGACTACACAGTATATAGTAATTGGCAATAAGTAGGATTAATGTGGGTAGTGCACACCCATTAGTCTTTCAGCAATGCACATATAACGTTTACATGCGCTGGGGCTAGCGATTTTTAAGGTTGGAGTGGCTCACAGCACTCTGTCATTTAGTGATTTTTAGATACAACAATAAAAGTTAATTTTTAGGCATCACCCTTATCTTCATATATCAGGGGCAAGTTTGGTATTCAGCCTAGGGTGGCGATTATTTGACATTTACATATTTACTTGCCTATCCCCAGATAGGGTATTTTCTTTATTGTTTTTTAATTTAAGAGATTCTACCTCTTGCAGCAGTTTTCTGAGATATTTTTATTGATAACCTATCCTCAGAATGACCAAAATAAACCTTGTGTGAAAAGTCAAGTCCTGCCTACAACATCATGCTTGACAGCGCCAAAACAAGTGCTTTCAATACCTCCGGATTTTTCTCCCTCTCATTTTGTCACTGCACAAAATCCAGTGGGAATTGCAGTTGGGAACCAGGGCTGCAGTCACGCAAACCTCCCGGATGCAGGTCGGGATCCAAAAATGACCAGCGAATTTAGCTGCTGGGACTCTATCGCAACACCTTTCGGTAAGCGCAATCTATCACCTCATTTTACCTATTTGTGAAACAATACCACACATGAGGCGCTGCTTCCTCTCTATCTTTTTTATTTGCTATCCTCAGAATAGGTCATTGATATCAGATTGGCAGGGATCAAGTGTATAGGAACGAGTAAATGGGACAGCTTCTTCTTTGTAATTACACTTGCTTACTACTGCGATGTCGATGGCAAGCAGGTAAACAATGAAAGAAAGGCAACACTGGCACGGCGTGCAGCATTCTCTTCAACCAGCTTATTGGTGGGGGTGCCACGTGTCAGACCTCTGCCAATCTGATATTGATTACCTATCAATATTTTTGGTTTTCTTCCCTCCATCTAAAAGATTTCAGTTTGTTTTTCAATTGAGTTGTACAGTTTATAGGTCACATTAAAGATGGAAAAAGTTCTGAAATGATTTATCTTTGTCTCTTTTTTTTTACATCACAGAAGCCTGACATTTTAACAGGGGTGTGTAGACTTTTTATATCCACCATGTGTATATATATATATATATATATATATATATATAATGGCCCCCTAGCACCAGTGTGTAATAATATATATTTATATATAATGGCCCCCTAGCACCAGTGTGTAATGCTCCTCTGTAGTGCCAATAGTTTATAATCCCCTTGTAGTGGCAGAAGATAATCCTCTCTGTAGTATCAGTACATAATGCTCCTCCATGCCCCCCATTTACGCTGGGTTCACCGGTGTTTACAATCGCGCATACAGAGACAGGCGAATGCCCATTGTCGCGCGTTCCCGAAAGTCTATGTACGGGAACGCGCGACAAAACACCCCAAAGAAGCTCAAGAACTTTTTTGAGCGTCGGGCGTTTTACAGCGCGATCGAACGCGATGTAAAATGCCTAGGTGAGAACCATTCTCATAGGGAAGCATTGGTTTCTCCTTGTTGAGCGTTTTACAGCGCGTAGGAACGAGCTGTAAAACACTCAGGTGTGAACCCAGGGTTAGTGCCAGTATATATATATATATATATATATACAAACCGGATTCCAAAAAAAATTGGGACACTATACAAATCGTGAATAAAAACTGAATGCAGTGATGTGGAGGTGCCAACTTCTAATATTTTATTCAGAATAGAACATAAATCACGGAACAAAAGTTTAAACTGAGAAAATGTACCATTTTAAGGGAAAAATATGTTGAATTAGAATTTCATGGTGTCAACAAATCCCCAAAAAGTTGGGACAAGGCCATTTTCACAACTGTGTGGCATCTCCCCTTATTCTTACAACATTCAACAGACGTCTGGGGACCGAGGAGACCAGTTTCTCAAGTTTAGAAATAGGAATGCTCTCCCATTCTTGTCTAATACAGGCCTCTAACTGTTCAATCGTCTTGGGCCTTCTTTGTTGCACCTTCCTCTTTATGATGCGCCAAATGTTCTCTATAGGTGAAAGATCTGGGCTGCAGACTGGCCATTTCAGTACCCGGATCCTTCTCCTACGCAGCCATGATGTTGTGATTGATGCAGAATGTGGTCTGGCATTATCTTGTTGAAAAATGCAGGGTCTTCCATGAAAGAGATGACGTCTGGATGGGAGCATATGTTGTTCTAGAACCTGAATATATTTTTCTGCATTGATGGTGCCTTTCCAGACATGCAAGCTGCCCATGCCACACACACTCATGCAACCCCATACCATCAGAGATGCAGGCTTCTGAACTGAGCGTTGATAACAACTTGGGTTGTCCTTGTCCTCTTTGGTCCGGATGACATGGCGTCCCAGATTTCCAAAAAGAACTTCGAATCGTGACTCGTCCACAGAACAGTCTTCCATTTTGCCACACTCCATTTTAAATGATCCCTGGCCCAGTGAAAACGCCTGAGCTTGTGGATATTGCTTAGAAATGGCTTCTTCTTTGCACTGTAGAGTTTCAGCTGGCAACGGCGGATGGCACGGTGGATTGTGTTCACTGACAATGGTTTCTGGAAGTATTCCTGAGCCCTTTCTGTGATTTCCTTTACAGTAGCATTCCTGTTTGTGGTGCAGTGTCGTTTACGGGCCCGTGGATCACGGGCATCCAGTATGGTTTTACGGCCTTGACTCTTACACACAGAGATTGTTCCAGATTCTCTGAATCTTTGGATGATGTTATGCACAGTTGATGATGATAGATGCAAAGTCTTTGCAATTTTTCGCTGGGTAACACCTTTCTGATATTGCTCCACTATCTTTCTGCGCAACATTGTGGGAATTGGTGATCCTCTACCCATCTTGGCTTCTGAGAGACACTGCCACTCTGAGAAGCTCTTTTTATACCCAATCATGTTGCCAATTGACCTAATTAGTGTTAATTGGTATTTCAGCTCTTCGTTATGCTCAAATTTATTTTTTCCAGCCTCTTATTGCTACTTGTCCCAACTTTTTTGGGATTTGTTGACACACCGTGAAAATTTGAATCAACATATTTTTCCTTTAAAATGATACATTTACTCGGATTAAACGTTTGATCTGTCATCTACGTTCTTTTACAAATAAAATATTGAGATTTGCCATCTCCACATCATTGCATTCAGTTTTTATTCACAATTTGTTTAGTGTCCCAACTTTTTTGGAATCCGGTTTGTATATATATATAATCCCCACCCCTCTGTAGTACCAGTATACAACGCCCTCCTCTGTAGTTCCATATATAATGCTCTTCAACACCATCCTGGCATTCATACAGTGTTTGAGACACAAAGGGTGAGACATGGCCAGTGTACCTTTAGAGGAGCTATGGAAGCATTCTTGTCATGGAGTTGACACAGTTACACTAAATGGCCACTTTATTAGAGAGAACTGTCCTTTCACTATTAGAGCTTCCCTGTGTAGAAGATAGGCATGTCACCCTGTACTGCATAATAAAAATCAGGTAAATACTTTTGGATAAGTTTCATTGTGAATCCACATTAAAATAGGAAAGTCTAGCTATCTGAGCAACTTCAAAAAGGCATTGTCATTGGTGCTAGACTGTATTTAAAATTCTGCCAACCTCGTAGGCTTTTCTAATTAAACGGTTTAAAGAACATTACAAGAATAGTGTGATTGAGGAAGAATATCTAGCAAAACAAGATCCTGTGGATGTAAACAACTCGTTGACAAAATGGGTCAGAGGCGGATTTCAAGAATCATTCTGATGAATATGTGGTGCAAAGTCAAGCAAATTGCAGCCAAATACAATGCAGGTGCTCCAATTAACATTTCCACAGGTACAACGGATTGTGACTTAGCATGGTTGGGCTATGATAGCACACAACCAGTTTGAGTACTGTCGCTCTCTAAGGGAAACAGAAAGGCAAGACTCCAGTGGGCAAAAAAGTGTAAAAACACCTTGTCAGATAAGTCCAGATTTCTGTTGCACCATGCTGATGGGAGGGTCAAAATGTGGCACAAGCATCATGAATAGAGTTGAGCGAACACCTGGATGTTCGGGTTTGAGAAGTTCGGCCGAACTTCCCGGAAATGTTCGGGTTCGGGATCCGAACCCGATCCGAACTTCGTCCCGAACCGGAACCCCATTGAAGTCAATGGGGACCCGAACTTTTCGGCACTAAAAAGGCTGTAAAACAGCCCAGGAAAGAGCAAGAGGGCTGCAAAAGGCAGCAACATGTAGGTAAATCCCCTGCAAACAAATGTGGATAAAGAAATGAATTAAAATAAAAATAAAATAAATAAAAATTAACCAATATCAATTGGAGAGAGGTCCCATAGCAGAGAATCTGGCTTCACGTCACCCACCACTGTAACAGTCCATTGTCAGATATTTAGTCCCAGGCACCGAGGCAGAGGAGAGAGGTCCCTTAACAGAGAATCTGGCTTCATGTCAGCAGAGAATCAGTCTGCATGTCATAGCAGAGAATCAGGCTTCACGTCAGCCACCACTGTAACAGTCCATTGTCATATATTTAGGCCCAGGCACCCAGGTAGAGGAGAGAGGTCCCGTAACAGAGAATCTGGCTTCATGTCAGCAGAGAAGCAGTCTGCATGTCATAGCAGAGAATCAGGCTTCACGTCAGCCACCACTGTAACAGTTCGTTGTCATATATTTAGGCCCAGGCACCCAGGTAGAGGAGAGAGGTCCCGTAACAGAGAATCTGGCTTCATGTCAGCAGAGAATCAGTCTGCATGTCATAGCAGAGAATCAGGCTTCATGTCAGCCACCACTGTAACAGTCCCTTGTCATATATTTAGGCCCAGGCACCCAGGCAGAGGAGAGAGGTCCCGTAACAGAGAATCTGGCTTCATGTCAGCAGAGAATCAGTCTGCATGTCATAGCAGAGAATCAGGCTTCACGTCAGCCACCACTGTAACAGTCCATTGTCATATATTTAGGCCCAGGCACCCAGGCAGAGGAGAGAGGTCCCTTAACAGAGAATCTGGCTTCATGTCAGCAGAGAATCAGTCTGCATGTCATAGCAGAGAATCAGGTTTCACGTCAGCCACCACTGTAACAGTCCATTGTCATATATTTAGGCCCAGGCACCCAGGCAGAGGAGAGCGGTCCCGTAACAGAGAATCTGGCTTCATGTCAGCAGAGAATCAGTCTGCATGTCATAGCAGAGAATCAGGCTTCACGTCAGCCACCACTGTAACAGTCCATTGTCATATATTTAGGCCCAGCCACCCAGGCAGAGGAGAGAGGTCCCGTAACAGAGAATCTGGCTTCATGTCAGCAGAGAATCAGTCTGCATGTCATAGCAGAGAATCAGGCTTCACGTCAGCCACCACTGTAACAGTCCATTGTCATATATTTAGGCCCAGGCACCCAGGCAGAGGAGAGAGGTCCCGTAACAGAGAATCTGGCTTCATGTCAGCAGAGAATCAGTCTGCATGTCATAGCAGAGAATCAGGCTTCACGTCAGTCACCACTGTAACAGTCCATTGTCATATATTTAGGCCAAGGCACCCAGGCAGAGGAGAGAGGTCCTGTAACAGAGAATCTGGCTTCATGTCAGCAGAGAATCAGTCTGCATGTTATAGCAGAGAATCAGGCTTCACGTCAGCCACCACTGTAAAAGTCCATTGTCATATATTTAGGCCCAGGCACCCAGGCATTGGAGAGAGGTCCCGTAACAGAGAATCTGGCTTCATGTCAGCAGAGAATCAGTCTGCATGTCATAGCAGAGAATCAGGCTTCACGTCAGCCACCACTGTAACAGTCCATTGTCATATATTTAGGCCCAGACACCCAGGCAGAGGAGAGAGGTCCCGTAACAGAGAATCTGGCTTCATGTCAGCAGAGCATAAGTCTGCATCTCATAGCAGAGAATCAGGCTTCACGTCACCCAACATTGGAACAGTCCATTGTCATATATTTAGGTCCCGGCACCCAGACAGAGGAGATGTTCATTCAACTTTGGGTTGCCCCGCAATATAATGGTAAAATGAAAATAAAAAGAGTATTGAATGAGGAAGTGCCCTGGAGTACAATAATATATGGTTAAGGGGAGGTAGTTAATGTCTAATCTGCACAAGGGATGGACAGGTTCTGTGGGATCCATGCCTGGTTCTGTGGGATCCAGCCACATTGGCTGTAGACAGGCGGCTGCGTTTGTCTGTAATGACGCCTCCTGCCGTGCTGAATACACGTTCAGACAAAACGCTGGCCACGTGGACAATTTAGAGACCCAGAAGTTGAATGGGGCCGAACCATCAGTCAGTACGTGGAGGGGTATGCACACGTACTGTGCCACCATGTTAGTGAAATGTTGCCTCCTGCTAACACATTGCGTATCAGGTGGTGGTGCAGTTAGCTGTGGTGTGTTGACAAAACTTTTCCACATCTCTGCCATGCTAACCCTGCCCTCAGAGGAGCTGGCTGTGACACAGCTGCCTTGGCGACCTCTTGCTCCTCCTCTGCCTTGGCCTTGGGCTTCCACTTGTTCCCCTGTGACATTTGGGAATGCTCTCAGTAGCACGTCTACCAACGTGCGCTTGTACTCGCGCATCTTCCTATCACGCTCCAGTGCAGGAAGTAAGGTGGGCACATTGTCTTTGTAGCGTGGATCCAGCAGGGTGGCAACCCAGTAGTCCGCACACGTTAAAATGTGGGCAACTCTGCTGTCGTTACGCAGGCACTGCAGCATGTAGTCGCTCATGTGTGCCAGGCTGCCCAGAGGTAAGGACAAGCTGTCCTCTGTGGGAGGCGTATCGTCATCGTCCTGCCTTTCCCCCCAGCCGCGCACCTGTGATGGGCCCGAGCTGCGTTGGGTGCCACCCTGCTGTGACCATGCTTCATCCTCATCCTTCTCCACCTCCTCCTCATCCTCGTCCTCCTCGTCCTCCAATAGTGGGCCCTGGCTGGCCACATTTGTACCTGGCCTCTGCTGTTGCAAAAAACCTCCCTCTGAGTCACTTCGAAGAGACTGGCCTGAAAGTGCTAAAATGACCCCTCTTCCTCCTCCTCCTCCTTCTCCTGGGCCACCTCCTCTTCCATCATCGCCCTAAGTGTTTTCTCAAGGAGACATAGAAGTGGTATTGTAACGCTGATAACGGCGTCATCGCCACTGGCCATGTTGGTGGAGTACTCGAAACAGCGCAACAGGGCACACAGGTCTCGCATGGAGGCCCAGTCATTGGTGGTGAAGTGGTGCTGTTCCGCAGTGCGACTGACCCGCGCGTGCTGCAGCTGAAACTCCACTATGGCCTGCTGCTGCTCGCACAGTCTGTCCAGCATGTGCAAGGTGGAGTTCCACCTGGTGGGCACGTCACATATGAGGCGGTGAGCGGGAAGGCCTAAGTTACACTGTAGCGCAGACAGGCGAGCAGCGGCAGGATGTGAACGCCGGAAGCGCGAACAGACGGCCCGCACTTTATGCAGCAGCTCTGACATGTCGGGGTAGTTGTGAATGAACTTCTGCACCACCAAATTCAGCACATGCGCCAGGCAAGGGATGTGCGTCAAACCGGCTAGTCCCAGAGCTGCAACGAGATTTCGCCCATTATCGCACACCACCAGGCCGGGCTTCAGGCTCACCGGCAGCAACCACGTGTCGGTCTGTTGTTCTATACCCCGCCACAACTCCTGTGCGGTGTGGGGCCTGTCCCCCAAACATATGAGTTTCAGAATGGCCTGCTGACGTTTACCCCGGGCTGTGCTGAAGTTGGTGGTGAAGGTGTGTGGCTGACTGGATGAACAGGTGGAAGAAGAGGAGGAGGAAGTTGAGTAGGAGGAGGTGGCAACAGGAGGCAAATAATGTTGCCCTGCGATCCTTGGCGGCGGAAGGACGTGTGCGCCAAACAGCTCTCCGCCTGGGGCCCAGCTGCCACTACATTTATCCAGTGTGCAGTTAGGGAGATATAGCGTCCCTGGCCGTGCTTACTGGTCCACGTATCTGTGGTTAGGTGGACCTTGCCACAGATGGCGTTGCGCAGTGCACACTTGATTTTATCGGATACTTGGTTGTGCAGGGAAGGCACGGCTCTCTTGGAGAAGTAGTGCCGGCTGGGAACAACATACTGTGGGACAGCAAGCGACATGAGCTGTTTGAAGCTGTCTGTGTCCACCAGCCTAAATGACAGCATTTCATAGGCCAGTAGTTTAGAAATGCTGGCATTCAGGGCCAGGGATCGAGGGTGGCTAGGTGGGAATTTACGCTTTCTCTCAAATGTTTGTGAGATGGATTGCTGAACGCTGCCGTGTGACATGGTTGAGATGCTTGGTGACGGAGGTGGTGGTGTTGGTGGTACATCCCCTGTTTGCTGGGCGGCAGGTGCCAACGTTCCTCCAGAGGCGGAGGAAGAGGCCGAGGCGGCAGCAGCAGAAGAGGTAGCAGGGGGAGCCTGAGTGACTTGTTTTTAAGGTGTTTACTCCACTGCAGTTCATGCTTTGCATGCAGGTGCCTGGTCATGCAGGTTGTGCTCAGGTTGAGAGCGTTAATGCCTCGCTTCAGGCTCTGATGGCACAGCGTGCAAACCACTAGGGTCTTGTCGTCAGCACATTGTTTGAAGACGTGCCATGCCAGGGAACTCCTTGAAGCTGCCTTTGGGGTGCTCGGTCCCAGATGGCGGCGGTCAGTAGCAGGCGGAGTCTCTTGGCAGCGGGTGTTCTGCTTTTGCCCACTGCTCCCTCTTTTGCTACGCTGTTGGCTCGGTCTCACCACTGCCTCTTCCTCCGAACTGTGAAAGTCAGTGGCACGACCTTCATTCCATGTGGGGTCTAGGACCTCATCGTCCCCTGCATCGTCTTCCACCCAGTCTTGATCCCTGACCTCCTGTTCAGTCTGCACACTGCAGAAAGACGCAGCAGTTGGCACCTGTGTTTCGTCATCATCAGAGACATGCTGAGGTGGTATTCCCATGTCCTCATCATCAGGAAACATAAGTGGTTGTGCGTCAGTGCATTCTATGTCTTTCACCGCTGGGGAAGGGCTAGGTGGATGCCCTTGGGAAACCCTGCCAGCGGAGTCTTCAAACAGCATAAGAGACTGCTGCATAACTTGAGGCTGAGACAGTTTCCCTGGTATGCATGGGGGAGCCACTGAGGAAGGGGAGAGACGTCCCCGAAACGCGTCTGGCGAGTTCACCCCCACAAAGAAGGATCCAGAGTCATCAAGAAAGTCTTTCAGATATCGGAGCGCTCCATAGAAATCTGACTTGAAATCACCCTGAGAAGAAACAGACCGGACTTCCTAACAGGCAAATCCCGCGAGACTAACATCACGTGACCATTGTCTCGAGCGAGGATGCCAAACAGCGCACATGGAAGCTGACATGGCGTGGTGAGTAGCGGTGAGAGGGAGAGACTTCCCAGTGACCGGACCCGAATTGAAGGGTAAGACATATCCGGCCCCGTTGTAACTCCAACCTGCAGCATTGTATCCATTTTGTGCTTCATCCTGTGATACAGTCGTATCAGTTTGAACGATACACTTCTCTCTGGATTACTATTTTCATCTGGCCATAGGCCACTGCTGGACAAGTGTCTATCATAACCAGAGGATTTCATCAGGAAGGACATTATCCCACACTAGGATGCACCTTATGCGCTTCAAGGGATACTGATAATCACCCACAGATTGTTGTCCCCAGTGCTTATTTATCTGCGGTTTTATTCTCATATACTGTTATATATACATTGCTCACATTTCTATATATTTTACCATTATTTTATTCATTATAGGGTTTTAATTTTATGTCTGTATTTTATATATGAATAAATTATCATCTTGATTGATCCCACATATTGGAGTGCCAGCCTTCTACTTGCTTTTTTTAAAGACACCTAACACTATCTGGCTATTTATTTACGTACCGTATTACACTAATACAGGCACAGCAGTAACCACAGATTTAGCTGACTATAAATTTGAGGCCTAGTATTTAGGCGCTGGGTGACAGGTATACGTTTACAGACAGAATGAGACTGGGATATGCACAGTAGCGTGTGTGTGAAGTTATTGAGAATGACCATATGTGCACCTTGAATCTTATATACCCTTTTAGGGATAGATTTAAAGAAGGTCTGATACAGCAGAAACCACTAATTTAGAGAATTGCTAAATTAAGAATTGTATTTCAACCCAGAACAAAAACTGTGCTTTGACGGACACTAAATAACTTGACCAGCTACAGCAATAACGACAGATTTGGATGACTATAAATTTGAGGCCTAGTATTTAGGCGCTGGATGACAGGTATACGTTTACGGACAGTATTAGACTGGGATATGCACAGTAGCGTGTGTGTGAAGTTATTGAGAATGACCCTATCTGCACCTTGAATCTAATATACCCTTTTAGGGATAAATTTAAAGTAGGCCGGATACAGCAGAAACCACAAATTTAGAGAATTGCTAAATTGGGAATTGTATTTCAACCCAGAACAAAAACTGTGCTTTGACGGACACTAAATAACTTGACCAGCTACAGCAATAACGACAGATTTGGATGACTATAAATTTGAGGCCTATTATTTAGGCACTGGGTGACAGGTATACGTTTACAGACAGAATTAGACTGGGATATGCACAGTAGCGTGTGTGTGAAGTTATTGAGAATGACCCTATCTGCACCTTGAATCTAATATACCCTTTTAGGGATAAATTTAAAGTAGGCCTGATACAGCAGAAACCACTAATTTAGAGAATTGCTAAATTGGGAATTGTATTTCAACCCAGAACAAAAACTGTGCTTTGACGGACACTAAATAACTTGACCAGCTACAGCAATAACGACAGATTTGGATGACTATAAATTTGAGGCCTATTATTTAGGCGCTGGGTGACAGGTATACGTTTACAGACAGAATTAGACTGGGATATGCACAGTAGCGTGTGTGTGAAGTTATTGAGAATGACCCTATCTGCACCTTGAATCTTATATACCCTTTTAGGGATAGATTTAAAGGAGGTCTGATACAGCAGAAACCACTAATTTAGAGAATTGCTAAATTGGGAATTGTATTTCAACCCAGAACAAAAACTGTGCTTTGACGGACACAAAATAACTTGACCAGCCACAGCAATAACCACAGATTTAGCTGACTACAAATTTGAGGCCTATTATTTAGGCGCTGGGTGACAGGTATACGTTTACAGACAGAATTAGACTGGGATATGCACAGTAGCGTGTGTGTGAAGTTATTGAGAATGACCCTATCAGCACCTTGAATCTAAGATTCCCCTTTAGGGATAAATTTAAAGTAGGCCTGATACAGCAGAAACCACTAATTTAGAGAATTGCTAAATTGGGAATTGTATTTTAACCCAGAACAAAAACTGTGCTTTGACAGACACTAAATAACTCGCCCAGCCACAGCAATAACCACAGATTTAGCAGACTACAAATTTGAGGCCTATTATTTAGGCGCTGGGTGACAGGTATACGTTTACGGACAGAATTAGACTGGGATATGGCCAAAAAATAACCACACTATTGATGGTTAAATGCACTTGGTGTGACAGCTTGACCAACCACACTATTGAGGGTTAAATGCACTTGGTGACAGGCTCAGCTTGCCCCTGATGTCCTATATGGCCAAAAAATAACCAGACTATTGATGGTTAAATGCACTTGGTGTGACAGCTTGACCCTGATGTAGGATTTAGCCAAAAACAACAGCACTATTGAGGGTTAAATGCACTTGGTGTCAGGCTCAGCTTGCCCCTGATGTAGTATATGGCCAAAAAATAACCAGACTATTGATGGTTAAATGCACTTGGTGTGACTGCTTGACCCTGATGTAGGTTTTAGCCAAAAAACAACCACACTACTGAGGGTTAAATGCACTTGTTGGCAGCTTGTGCTGGCGCACCACAAGACACAAAATGGCCGCCGATCACCCCAGAAAAAAGTGACTGAAAAACGCTCTGGGCAGCCTAAAAACAGTGAGCAATTTAATAGCAGCAGTTCAATCATTCACAGCTGCAGATCGATCTCTGAATGAAGTCTTTTGGAGGAGTTAATCACTGCCTAATCTCGCCCTAACGTCGCAGCTGCAACCTCTCCCTATACTGATCAGAGCAGAGTGACGGGCGGCGCTATGTGACTCCAGCTTAAATAGAGGCTGGGTCACATGCTGCACTGGCCAATCACAGCCATGCCAATAGTAGGCAAGGCTGTGACGGCCTCTTGGGGCAAGTAGTATGACGCTTGTTGATTGGCTGCTTTGCAACCTTTCAAAAAGCGCCAAGAAAGCGACGAAAATGTCCGGGTTCGGGTCCGTGTCACGGACACCCCAAAATTCGGTATGAACCCGAACTATACAGTTCGGGTTCGCTCATCCCTAGTCATGAATCGATGAACCCTTCCTGTCAGCATTAACAATTTAGAAAGGTGGAGTTATGTTGTAAGAAACATTGTCTTAGCACACCCTCTCCTTTAATACTTGTAGATGAATCTTTGGACAGTAGGGCAGCTGTTTGCCCTTTCACTTTGGCCAGTTTCAAAAGGATAATGCACCATGCCCTAAGGGTAGAACAGTCATGGATTGGTTTCTGGAATATGACATTGAGTTTTGCTTGATTCCATGGCCTTCAGAGTTCCAGGATCTTAACCCATCTCTGGAATGAGGTAGAATGGGCTTTTCAGAACAGTTCAGTACCTCCATTTAATCTGCAGCAACTGTGAGAAGCTATCCTCCCTACATGGTCCAATATTTCTGCAGAATAATTTCTGTAACAAGTGGAATTGATGCCACAATGAATTACTGCAGTTCTAAAGGCCTAAGGACATTGTACTAGATCTCTCTAATAAAGTGGCCATTCAGTGTAACAAAATAAAATAATAAAATCCAATAGGGAGAGGAGCTTAGAAAAGTCTTGTGGCGCTGCTCAGTTAGGCTTCTTTCAAACATGCAGCCGGGGGTTTCGGCTGGCAGATCCGGCATAAAATGCTGGGAATTGGCTGGAAGAAAAATGCGGTGTTCAGCGGTATCTGTCCACCGAGTCCCAGGATATATGCTAGGTAGCGGACTGATCTCACCCTATTATAGTCATTGGGGATGGCATGCATTCTGGTACCATCTGCAATGCCTGATCAGAGATCTCCGGCCTGCTGTTCTCTGCCAGAAGAGCCTGCCTAAACTCCTGGCAGAAGTGTGAAAGTAGCCTAAGTTTTATACACAGACCTGCTGATGACCATATGCACATGACTATATCCGTTTTGGGGTCCTCAAATCGCAGATTCGCAAAACACAGATCCCAGCTGTGTGCATGCCACCATTGTTTTTTTTTTTCCAAACTCCTGTAGATATTTCCTATACTTGTCTGCAAAATGGACAAGAATAGGACATGTGCTATCTTTTTTGCAGTGTGCTGTCTGCATCATTTGCTGCCGCATTGAAATAAATGAGTCTACTTTCGATCCACATTTGAACATGGTCATGTGCATGAGGCCTTAATATTAGAAGAATGGACATTTTCACGTTAAGTAATAGAAAACTACATTTCCTGTAATCCACCTTTTGAGAAGAAGGAAGAGCATCATTTTATTCATTGCAATGATGATGCAATGTACTGTGTGTATGTCTTGATTTACTCACAGGCAAAAAAAAATTGGCTATTATAAAAATAACATTTTAATAATTAACCTTATGTCTAACAACTGCTATTTCCACCTCTACAAAATATAATAAGAAAAGAAGAAACACAACATGGATGCAACGTGTTGCCATTTGCGTGCATATGCCTTTATATTATGAGTCAGCAGCAAAACATTATGTTGCTCAAATTGCAAGCACTTCTGCTCCATCTGTCTAATTGCTAGATGTAATGCTGGAATGAAATATTTACAGAAAGTGGGTTAACGGAATTGCTTAATCAACAAACATGAGTTCTTTACATTTCTTTTGTCACTTCTAATCAAAGCCATCAACATTCATTGCATATTTAAGAGTAGGCATGAAACGGTGCAGATCGCTTTGTAGACACAATTTTCACTCTCTGGCTATTGCAATGGTAATATGAAAAGACGCGTTGCTTGCCCTTGTCCCTGGGCTTGTCAGTTTTCTTATGTGATTAAAACGTCTTGGGCTGCAAAAAAACATTAATGTTCAGCGAGGTTCTGTTTTCATCATCATAACGTTACGAAAAGCTCATTCATCTGAATTCTGCAATGTATTCAGGGGTCAGAACTGTGCTGAAAATCATGTGCAAATGAAATTGTTTCATTTTTAGCGGAGACTGTGCATGGCCGTGGTGCAAAATCCTCTAAAGACCATTACATAAGGCAGACAGAAATGTGAATTTGAGACCACTGCTATGGCTGAGTGAACTTGTTGATATCAGTTCTAGTGGACTGTGTGAAATCCAGCTGAAATCAAATCAGACAGCTGTCCTGTCCTAAATTGCATTTCAATGCTGAGCCTTTATCTAATGTTCTGTTCCAGTGCTTCAGTTACCAATATACAAACAGTATACATGCAGTAACATGCAGTAACATTTACCACACAAAAAGTCGCTTTATTTTTTTGTTAGTTTACAAGAAAATAAATTACAGTGCATTTATACCTTTTATCTTCGTGTCATTTTTAGATCCAAAATTCTGTGCTTGCTAAATTCTCAATATATCATTATAGCAATTTGATCGATATAGATATAGGGCTTGATTTATCATTATTGTATGCCAGTTTTCTGTGACTTTTTTAACACCACTTGTGCAAAATATTTTGTGCAAGGGGCATTTCTTTGCCACCTTTGCCACTTTCCTGAAAAGGTAGTGTAGCGAGAGCAGGGCAAGCATCCCCTTTATCTTCTTTTACACCAGTTTTCAGGCGTAAAATAAGACTGAAATCTATGCCATCCAGAAGTCGGCATAGATTTCAGTTCAGGCGCACAGACTGCTGAAGGCAGCTTCTGATTTATAATGAGGCGTATTCCTCGTCATAAATTAGACACTGCCTCCGGGAGCGCAGGGTTATCGTAGACTGACATACATGGTCAAAAACCTAAAATTCTGTCTTTCTGTTAGAATCATTAGAGATTGCTTAAATATAACTCTAGGCAAAAAAAACTAAACTTGATCAAAATTATATTATTACATTTATAAAAATTATTTTATTGTGTCTTTAATTTCTTTTTTCCTGCCATTACTGAGATTACCCAGTTGTCCTCTACTAGGACTCAGCTGAAACCATTGCTGCCATAACAACAGAGTGCGTTCTGTCCTGAGCCACCTCAAAATCAGTTTAAGAAATATATGCAGCTTCACATAACGTTACATGGGGGAGTGACAATCAGGCTTGGATAATTACCTTGGCTTTGGCAGTTTTACATAATTACAACGCTAGAAAGGGCCCACTAGGCTTTTACCACTCTGGAAAGGGTCCACTACCTCACTGACATCTCTGTAAGGAGAGGTTCACTTCAAGCAAATGAAAGTCAAAACAGCAGCACCACAAAGATATTCTGTGACACTTTCCACTTTATTCAATAATGCATATAGAAACATAGAACTATAGGAACATAGAATGTGTCGGCAGATAAGAACCATTTGGCCCATCTAGTCTGCCCAATATACTGAATACTATGGATAGCCCCTGACCCTATCTTATATGAAGGATGGCCTTATGCCTAACCCATACATGCTTAAACTCCTTCACTGTATTTGCAGCTACCGCTATTCCATGCATCCACTACTCTCTCAGTAAAGTAATACTTCATACTTCATACTACATACAGGGAGTGCAGAATTATTAGGCAAATGAGTATTTTGACCACATCATCCTCTTTATGCATGTTGTCTTACTCCAAGCTGTATAGGCTAGAAAGCCTACTACCAATTAAGCATATTAGGTGATGTGCATCTCTGTAATGAGAAGGGGTGTGGTCTAATGACATCAACACCCTATATCAGGTGTGCATAATTATTAGGCAACTTCCTTTCCTTTGGCAAAATGGGTCAAAAGAAGGACTTGACAGGCTCAGAAAAGTCAAAAATAGTGAGATATCTTGCAGAGGGATGCAGCACTCTTAAAATTGCAAAGCTTCTGAAGCGTGATCATCGAACAATCAAGCGTTTCATTCAAAATAGTCAACAGGGTCGCAAGAAGCGTGTGAAAAAACCAAGGCGCAAAATAACTGCCCATGAACTGAGAAAAGTAAAGCGTGCAGCTGCCAAGATGCCACTTGCCACCAGTGTGGCCATATTTCAGAGCTGCAACATCACTGGAGTGCCCAAAAGCACAAGGTGTGCAATACTCAGAGACATGGCCAAGGTAAGAAAGGCTGAAAGACGACCACCACTGAACAAGACACACAAGCTGAAACGTCAAGACTGGGCCAAGAAATATCTCAAGACTGATTTTTCAAAGGTTTTATGGACTGATGAAATGAGAGTGAGTCTTGATGGGCCAGATGGATGGGCCCGTGGCTGGATTGGTAAAGGGCAGAGAGCTCCAGTCCGACTCAGACGCCAGCAAGGTGGAGGTGGAGTACTGGTTTGGGCTGGTATCATCAAAGATGAGCTTGTGGGGCCTTTTCGGGTTGAGGATGGAGTCAAGCTCAACTCCCAGTCCTACTGCCAGTTTCTGGAAGACACCTTCTTCAAGCAGTGGTACAGGAAGAAGTCTGCATCCTTCAAGAAAAACATGATTTTCATGCAGGACAATGCTCCATCACACGCGTCCAAGTACTCCACAACGTGGCTGGCAAGAAAGGGTATAAAAGAAAAAAATCTAATGACATGGGCTCCTTGTTCACCTGATCTGAACCCCATTGAGAACCTGTGGTCCATTATCAAATGTGAGATTTACAAGGAGGGAAAACAGTACACCTCTCTGAACAGTGTCTGGGAGGCTGTGGTTGCTGCTGCACGCAATGTTGATGGTGAACAGATCAAAACACTGACAGAATACATGGATGGCAGGCTTTTGAGTGTCCTTGCAAAGAAAGGTGGCTATATTGGCCACTGATTTGTTTTTGTTTTGTTTTTGAATGTCAGAAATGTATATTTGTGAATGTTGAGATGTTATATTGGTTTCACTGGTAAAAATAAATAATTGAAATGGGTATATATTTGTTTTTTGTTAAGTTGCCTAATAATTATGCACAGTAATAGTCACCTGCACACACAGATATCCCCCTAAAATAGCTAAAACTAAAAACAAACTAAAAACTACTTCCAAAAATATTCAGCTTTGATATTAATGAGTTTTTTGGGTTCATTGAGAACATGGTTGTTGTTCAATAATAAAATTAATCCTCAAAAATACAACTTGCCTAATAATTCTGCACTCCCTGTATGCTGTACAAACATCCCATAAAATTATTTACGCATTTCAACTTGATTTTAATCATTGCATACAGCATTTAAAATAATCCAGAATTAAATACCGCCCTATAGAGTGCTCCACTTATTACTTTTGTCAGTACTAAAGAGTCTGGTAAAAAGTGACATGATATATTTACCCCTTAGTGACCAGCCTGTTTTGGGCCTTACTTACCAAGCGATTTTCTTTTTCATTTTTTCATTGTTGCATTTCAAGATTTTTTTATTTTTCCAACAATGTAGATGTATTTTTGCCAGAAAAGTTGTAGTTTTTAACCTCCCTGACGGTATTCCCGAGCGTGACTCGGGGTTAATTTTCGCTGCCAGAAGCGGTAACCCCGAGTCACGCTCGGGGTAGATTGCAGAGGGAACCGCGGGTGTCCTTACGTAATCCCGGCGATCCGGCGATGTTCCCCGCTGTGATCGCCGGTGAGAGCCCCGGCGGATGTCTCATCTCTCTTCCTGGTTCAGCCTCTGTGAGCCGCAGCGCGTCACAGAGGCGGAACTGGGCGGGAGATTCAAAAAAAATACATTGTATATAAAAGTCTAACACACACACATAAAGTTAGGTGATACAATCCTGTCAGATTACAATATCACCTCAGATTTGATCTGATCATTCTACACTGCCCTGACTGCCCTGGCTGTTTTTTCTAAGCAAATAAAAATATATAAAAAAATATATATTTTTTACCATGGCATCAAAGCGTCACTTTAGCATCACCAAAGCGGGTTTGGATCAGATAAGTGACAGCGACAGCGACACAGAGCCCCTCGCAGAATTGAGCGACAGCGATAGCGATTCGTGGAAAGATTCATCATCCGACTCTGACACTGACCAGAGAAGTGGCGACAGCGACGAATCTGCACTTGAGCTCAGTGAGGTGCGCTCTTGGTGCCCTATTGATTGCGGTATGGATGCAGTACCACCGCCAAGATTCCCGTTTACAGGATCGCCTGGGATGAAGGTAGACGTTGATCACAATGATCCTTTGGCGTACCTAAAATTATTTCTGACTGATGACGTCATTGAAAAGATTGTCACGGAGACAAACCGCTACAAAGAGCAGCAATCCACGACTCTGCACAGCAAGTTTTCCAGAACCAGAAAATGGGAACCAGTGAGTAAGGAGGACATATGGAAATTTCTGGGGCTAATACTTCTTCAGGGAAACCCCTGCAGAAATGGTACTGGACTACCAATAAATTGCTGGCAACCCCATTTTTTGGCACCATCATGTCCGAGTACCGATTTTCCCTCATAATGAAGAATTTACACTTCACCAACAATGAGGAATTTGACGAAGCCACACATCCAGCGCCAAAACTGAAGAAGATCTGGGAAGTATTCCAAATGATCCTAACCAATTTCCAGCAGGCCTATGTGCCAGACAGAGACATCAGCATTGATGAAAGTCTGATGGCTTACAAAGGACGCCTCAGCTGGATTCAATACATCGCATCCAAGAGAGCGCGGTTTGGAATAAAATCTTATTTGCTCTGCGAGTCTACAACTGGCTATATATGGAATTCCATCATATACACCGGCAAAGGAACACAATTCAACCCTATGGGATGGCAACGTCATCAGTCCTTTCACTGCTTGAACCATTGCTCAATCAGGGGTATTGTGTTACAACAGACAACTTTTACACGTCGCCTGAGCTGTACGAGTTTCTACTAAAAAACAAGACTGACGGATATGGAACCGTTAGGGCCAACCGACGTGGCCTGCCATGTATGTTTTCCAAGAAAAAACTGAAAACAGGAGAAATGGTGGCCTGGCGGAAAGGAAAGATGATGGCAATGCGTTGGCGTGACAAAAAAGACGTGTGCCTAATGAGTACAGTACATAACACCTCCACTACCACGGTCCACACAAGAGGTGGGAAAGATGTCATAAAGCCACAACTTGTGATCGACTATAACAACACCATGGGAGGAGTCGATAGAGCCGATCAGGCGATGACATTCTATCCAGCAATGCGGAAGCAACAAAAAAAATACTACAAAAAAATATTCAGGCATCTCCTGGAACAATGTCTGTGGAATGCCTATATACTGTACAAAGGAAAGAGTGACAAGCCTCTTGTTCACTCTGACTTCATCTGGAAGGTGGCGGAGCAGATTTTTGTGAACTACCAAACGCCATCAGTGGCCGTGAACAGATCTGGACGTCGCGCTGTTGACGTTGTAAACCCAGAGAGGCTGACTGGTCGTCACTTTATGGATTACATCCCGCCAAGCGCAAAAAAGGCAGCACCTACAAGGATGTGTGTAGTTTGCTGCTCAAAGCGAGATGGAAATGGAAAAAAAATCCGAAAGGAAACCAGGTTCCATTGCCCTGATTGTGACGTTGGTCTATGTGCAGTCCCATGCTTAAAAATTTACCACACCCAGGATGTTTACTGAATTTTCTTTTGTTTGACAAATTTCATTATTAATTACATTACTGAATAAAATTATATTATTTATTAGATTATAACTCATGATTTTATTTTTTCGAACTTTATCACATCTGAGAGGTCTACTAGAGTCTTCTTTGGTCAGGTTTAAGTAAGTAATTACTAAGAATTGCAGGCCTACAATACATAACACCAAATTTCCATGCAAAAAAATGGTACCACTTTTGGAACAAAATTCCTGACATAATCATACCGCCAGGGAGGTTAATGTTGCCATTTTTTGTGGAGCACACATAAGTTACATATTAACTGTAAATCTGCCTCTGAATTTAAATGTTATAGATTTTGAAAAGTTGGTGGTTCCAAAGGCTTATCGCAAGCTAGTGTTAAATCTAGCCCACCAACACTTTCTCGGGGGTCACCTGGGGCTGCAAAAAACTCAGGATCGCATTCTACAGCGGTTTTACTGGCCAAGCATATTCAAAAAAGTGGAAGAGTTTTGTAAGCCGCCATGTAACCCCCCCCCCCCGGATGTAATATACCACCACCCCGGATTTAATATACCTTTTTTCCCCATTCATTCAACCACCACCCCGGATTTAATATACTTTTTCCCCCATTCATTAAACCATCATTCCATCACACACACATCCTATCTCCATTCCACCACGTTAACACTTCACCCCACACCCCACCAAGACATACCTGTTAATCATATCCCCGCCCCCTGGACCCTTCAGACATATACATACATATATATATTCATATATACATATATATCCCCTCACCCACGCCCTATGGCCTGTCACCATTTTCCCATAACTTTTACTTGCATGACCGCAATTTTTATTCCACTTCAGCAGGACACAAGTGACAGACTTTATTTATTTATTTATTTCATTTACTCCAGCAGGACATTGATACGTCCCTCAATTTACACCATACTAGTATAATCTGCGGCATACATCCATTCCTTAGCAGTCCCCCCCCCCCCCCCCCGTCACTCACTCTTCCCTTCTCCCTTCTACACTCCCCGACCAGCCTCTTGGCTGCTCCACCGTCCCCACGACGCACCATCTGAGCTGAGTCTCCGGCAGCGCCCCTCCCTGCTCCCGCCCGCCCCCTGAGACAGCGTCACTCACTCCTCACCCGCCCACCGCCATTGCCTTTCGCTCCCCCCACCCTCCGGCCCACATCACTCTCGCTACTCCGCCCACTCCATGTGATGAGCGCTCCATCTCCGGCAGCACCATGCCCCGCCCCCACCCGCCCTCCGGCCAGCGTCACCGATACAGCACCCGCCCACCTCCAGCACCTCTCGCCATCCCCGGCCCCCTCTCCGCCCTCCGACCAGCGTCATCACCCCAGCCCCGCCCACCCCACATGTCCAGCAATTCAACGCCGGCCCATTTAAATACGCCGACAATGCGCGTTCTTTTTGTGAATCAACTGCTCCATACACCCCACGTGCTGTGATACGAGCGGCTCCACTGCGATCCACCAGGTCAGTAACCTCCATGCAAGCCAGCACCACCCCTCCAACTTATCTTCCCCACCCTAGACACCTATCCCACCCTGGCCCCCACCATCTGGGACTCAGTTATCACTTATACACCCAAACTTTATCGATTTTACTCATTACCCCTGCTAATTCCACACATACATATAGACATATACATTTACCTTTATACCCTCAGCCATTCTTTCCATATTCCATTTTTATACCTTATATGTCACCACATTCCCCCTCCTTTTTTTATAAAGTGTCCCCCCCCCCTTTATCTGGAACTCCCCTCACATATTCCTCCTACGCCTCCCCAAGGACCAAAATGCACCTCCTACGCCTCCCCAAGGACAAAAATGCACCTTACACACGGCCAAAATTATGCCACTATGGCCACATGGTCTTGACATCAAAACATTACGTTCTTAGTAGATAGCTAGCTATGGGCGCACATTCCAATGCCAACGCCCAAGGTACCTCCAATGAATCCCCTTGAGACTACTGCACTTTTATTATCACATTTTTACCATGCCTCTATATATATACATATATATAATTTTTATCAGTAAGTGTTCCAATGAAATATGTATGTTTTTAATATTGTCTATTCCATCTAATTTAATTCATTATTTAAATGTAGACTCACGCATCTACTCTTTTATACATTTTTATACATGTGTATGCAGATTCACTCTCGCTACTTTTATTATCCACACTTATCTATTATTCACAAAAGTCCATGTATGTGATCGATACATTACTTTCTGTAGACTTGATAAAGGGGTCGTGCACCCCGAAACGCGTTGTCCTGAATAAACCAACTTGCTCTCTATCTTTGGTTGTGGATTTGCGCACGTTACTCTGTCCGTTTTTTCTTGGACTTTCTTGGTCCACCAAACCTACAGTTCCTACACTCACCCATTCGACGGCTCGGCAGGAAGCTGTCTTACATTTATAAGCAGCAGAGAATCCGTAGAAGTTATGTAAAAAAAGGACAAGGTCTGAGCAGCTATGTCTCCTAAATAGCAGTAAAGGGAGTATAGTCACTAAAGATAAGGAAAAGGCAGAGTAACTAAATGTTTTTTTTTATCTCTATAGATACAAAAGAAGAGAAAAGAGCTGATATTGGTGGGCCAATGGCTGTTAGTACATCCAGTAATATACTCAACTGACTAACTGTAGATATGGTCCAAGTTAAGTTAATTAAGGTAAATGTGAACAAAACTCCAGGTCCAAATGGATTACACCGAAGAGTTCTTAAAGAGCTCAGTTCAGTAAGTGTTATTTAGGTACTGGTACAGTGCCAAGTGACTGGCGCAAGGCAAATATTGTGCCCATGTTCAATAATGGATCTAGGCGCTCCATAGGTAATTATAGACCAGTTAGTTTAACTTCTGTTGTGGGGAAAAATGTTTAACAAACTCTTAAAAGACTACAGTATATACAGAAGTATGAGACAGTTAATAATTTCATAACTGATAACCAGCATGGGTTTACCAAGGACAGAAGTTGTCAGACAACCCAGATTTTTTTTTTTATGAGGAGTTGAGTAGAACCCTGGACAGAGGGGCAGCTGTGAATGTAGTGTGTCTGAATTTTACAAAGGCTTTTGATACTGTCCCTCATTTAATAGGTAAAATAAGGTATATAGGCTTGGAAATTATAGTTTGTAATTGGATTGAAAACTGGCTGAAAGACCGTGTCCAGAGAGTTGTGGTCAATGATTCTTACTTAGAATGGTCCCGGGTTATAAGTTGTGTATCCCAAGGTTCAGTGCATCTATTATTTAATTTTTTCATTAATGAAATCGAGGATGGGATTAATGACACCATTTTTATTGCTGCAGATGACACAAAGCTATGTAGTACTGTGCAGTCTATGGAAGATGTCCATAAACTTCAAGCTGACTTGAACACTCTTGATTGGGCATCAACTTGGCAAATGAGGTTCAATGTGGATAAATGCAAAGTTATGCATTTCCGTAGTAATAATCTCTGTGCATCATATGTCCTAGGGCAGGCATGCTCAACCTGCAGCCCTCCAGCTGTTGAAAAACTACAACTCCCATCATTCCCGGACAGCCTACAGCTTTCAGCATACAGAAGGGCATGGTGGGAGTTGTAGTTTTACAACAGCTGGAGGGCCGCAGTTTGAGCATGCCTGTCCTAGGGTATGTAATACTGGGAAAGTCACTAGTAGAGAAGGATTTGGGTGTCCTTGTAGATCGTAGATTAAATAACAGCATATAATTTCAATCAGCTGCTTCTAAGACTACCAGGATATTAGCACAAATAGAAAAATAGGCCAGCACTACTCACTATTATTATAGCGGATCCAATACGTGGTGGTGCCTGTAGCATTAAATCCTGGTCCTGAGATTTCCGTAGTAGACAATGTTGAATAAGCCACGGCACTCCAGAGGGATTCCAATCAATTTCTTTATTACACCTTGTGTAGCAACGTTTCAACCTAATGGTCTTTGTCAAGCTCCCATTACACAAATGGCACAGTGAACATTAAATACAGTCCCCTGGCTCCGCATTGGTTACTGCTGAGCCCTACCCATTAACCCCCTCATTACTTCTTACAGACATTTACATATTACATATTGCCCACTCCATGATCCCTAATAACATACTTTCATCCTTTGCTCCCTTACTTTACCATGCTGCAGGAGACTCCGTCCCATCCTCCTCACTACTGGTGCATATCGATGTTCTCACATTACAACACGAGGCTTCCGCGTCTCTGTGTATAATCTGCGCATGCGCGAACATTCTGCGCATGCGCGAAAATTCTTCCGCCCTTTTCTGCGCATTTCCATCAGATCATGCCCCACTTCCTGGTCATGTGATCTCGTCGCTCCGATGGCGCGCTATCACAAGATCATACTCCGTTCCATTCAAACTCTAATCTAAATGCCATCAGGTGCCAAAGATCCATGTTACTATATATTTTTAACACAGTCATATAAGATTATTAATGAGACCCCCAATTACACGGTGCGGGCTGTCTGGTATCCACCACACTCTAATCGACATTCAGTCTAGACATTAATTATGCCATTCTAATTCTTTACTTATCTTATGGAGGCTGCCACTATCTGGACCACCAATACATTTATTTAATTTCTATTATTTTGCCCTATCTTCAGAGTGACTATCATGGTGTTTCAGAGGCTGTACATGTAGGTTTGCCACCATTCATTCAGTGACTGGTGTATAGGGTAAGCGTTCATGGGGTGATTAACCCTAAGTACGCCAGCCCATCCAGTCTCATACTATCATTCATTCTATATGGGAGTTTCAGCGGGGGACTGTAGGGCTACCCCCCATTTGAGGAGCCGCCCACATTCCCTCACATTCTCCTATAAAAGATTTTTTATGGCGAAAAACTTATCCTTTCTAGATTTACCTCCAGTACCATTTCACTCAATTATTTACAGGGAGTGCAGAATTATTAGGCAAGTTGTATTTTTGAGGATACATTTTATTATTGAACAACAACCATGTTCTCAATGAACCCAAAAAACTCATTAATATCAAAGCTGAATATTTTTGGAAGTAGTTTTTAGTTTGTTTTTAGTTTTAGCTATTTTAGGGGGATATCTGTGTGTGCAGGTGACTATTACTGTACATAATTATTAGGCAACTTAACAAAAAACAAATATATACCCATTTCAATTATTTGATTTTACCAGTGAAACCAATATAACATCTCAACATTCACAAATATACATTTCTGACATTTAAAAACAAAACAAAAACAAATCAGTGACCAATATAGCCACCTTTCTTTGCAAGGACACTCAAAGGCCTGCCATCCATGGATTCTGTCAGTGTTTTGATCTGTTCACCATCAACATTGCGTGCAGCAGCAACCACAGCCTCCCAGACACTGTTCAGAGAGGTGTACTGTTTTCCCTCCTTGTAAATCTCACATTTGATGATGGACCACAGGTTCTCAATGGGGTTCCGATCAGGTGAACAAGGAGGCCATGTCATTAGATTTTCTTCTTTTATACCCTTTCTTGCCAGCCACGTTGTGGAGTACTTGGACGCGTGTGATGGAGCATTGTCCTGCATGAAAATCATGTTTTTCTTACCTTGCAGACTTCTTCCTGTACCACTGCTTGAAGAAGGTGTCTTCCAGAAACTGGCAGTAGGACTGGGAGTTGAGCTTGACTCCATCCTCAACCCAAAAAGGCCCCACAAGCTCATCTTTGATGATACCAGCCCAAACCAGTACTCCACCTCCACCTTGCTGGCGTCTGAGTCGGACTGGAGCTCTCTGCCCTTTACCAATCCATCCATCTGGCCCATCAAGACTCACTCTCATTTCATCAGTCCATAAAACCTTAGAAAAATCAGTCTTGAGATATTTCTTGGCCCAGTCTTGACGTTTCAGCTTGTATGTCTTGTTCAGTGGTGGTCGTCTTTCAGCCTTTCTTACCTTGGCCATGTCTCTGAGTATTGCACACCTTGTGCTTTTGGGCACTCCAGTGATGTTGCAGCTCTGAAATATGGCCAAACTGGTGGCAAGTGGCATCTTGGCAGCTGCACGCTTGACTTTTCTCAGTTCATGGGTAGGGATGAGCGAACTCGAACTGTATAGTTCGGGTTCGTACCGAATTTTGGGGTGTCCGTGACACGGACCCGAACCCGGACATTTTCGTAAAAGTCCGGGTTCGGGTTCGGTGTTCGTCGCTTTCTTCGCGCTTTTGTGACGCTTTCTTGGCGCTTTTTGAAAGGCTGCAAAGCAGCCAATCAACAAGCGTCATACTACTTGCCCCAAGAGGCCATCACAGCCATGCCTACTATTGGCATGGCTGTGATTGGCCAGAGCACCATGTGACCCAGCCTCTATTTAAGCTGGAGTCACATAGCGCCGCCCGTCACTCTGCTCTGATTAGCGTAGGGAGAGGTTGCGGCTGCGACAGTAGGGCGAGATTAGGCAGATTAACTCCTCCAAAGGACTTGATTAACTGATCGATCTGCAGCTGTGGATCATTGAGCTGCTGATCCTCAATTGCTCACTGTTTTTAGGCTGCACAGACCGTTTGTCAGTCTCATTTTTCTGGGGTGATCGGCGGCCATTTTGTGTCTTGTGGTGCGCCAGCACAAGCTGCGACCAAGTGCATTTAACCCTCAATGGTGTGGTTGTTTTTTGGCTAAAGCCTACATCAGGGTGAAGCTGTCACACCAAGTGCATTTAACCAGCAATAGTCTGTTCATTTTTTGGCCATATACAAAATCAGGGGCAAGCTGCGCCTGTCACCAAGTGCATTTAACCCTCAATGGTGTGGTTGTTTTTTGGCTAAAGCCTACATCAGGGTGAAGCTGTCACACCAAGTGCATTTAACCAGCAATAGTCTGTTCATTTTTTGGCCATATACAAAATCAGGGGCAAGCTGCGCCTGTCACCAAGTGCATTTAACCCTCAATGGTGTGGTTGTTTTTTGGCTAAAGCCTACATCAGGGTGAAGCTGTCACACCAAGTGCATTTAACCAGCAATAGTCTGTTCATTTTTTGGCCATATACAAAATCAGGGGCAAGCTGCGCCTGTCACCAAGTGCATTTAACCCTCAATGGTGTGGTTGTTTTTTGGCTAAAGCCTACATCAGGGTGAAGCTGTCACACCAAGTGCATTTAACCAGCAATAGTCTGTTCATTTTTTGTCCATATCCCAGTCTAATTCTGTCACTAAATCCATACCGGTCACCCAGCGCCTAAATACTAGGCCTCAAATTTATATCCAGCTAAATCTGTCCCTAGTGCTGTAGCTGGGCGAGTTATTTAGTGTCCGTTCAAGCACATTTCTTGTTCTGGGTTGAAATACAATTCCCAATTTAGCAATTTCATAATTTAGTGGTTCCTGCTATATCAGAGCTATTTGAAATCTATCCCAAAAAGGGTATATAATATTGAAGGTGCACATTGGGTCATTCAGAATAACTTCACACACACCCGCTACTGTGTATTTCCAAGTCTAATTCTGTCACTAAACCCATACCTGTCACCCAGCGCCTAAATACTAGGCCTCAAATTTAAATCCCTCTAAATCTCTCGTTACCCACCGCTGTACTGTTGTTGCTGGGCAAGATATTTAGTGTCCGTCAAAGCACATTTTTTGTTCTGGGTTGAAGTACAATTCCCAATTTAGCAATTTCATAATTTAGTGGTTTCTGCTATATCAGAGCTATTTGAAATCTATCCCTAAAAGGGTATATAATATTGAAGGTGCACATAGGGTCATTCAGAATAACTTCACACACACCGCTTCTGTGCATTTCCAAGTCTAATTCTGTCACTAAATCCATACCGGTGACCCAGCGCCTAAATACTAGGCCTCAAATTTAAATCCCTCTAAATCTCTCGTTACCCACCGCTGTACTGTTGTTGCTGGGCAAGATATTTAGTGTCCGTCAAAGCACATTTTTTGTTCTGGGTTGAAGTACAATTCCCAATTTAGCAATTTCATAATTTAGTGGTTTCTGCTATATCAGAGCTATTTGAAATCTATCCCTAAAAGGGTATATAATATTGAAGGTGCACATAGGGTCATTCAGAATAACTTCACACACACGCTTCTGTGCATTTCCAAGTCTAATTCTGTCACTAAATCCATACCGGTGACCCAGCGCCTAAATACTAGGCCTCAAATTTAAATCCCTCTAAATCTCTCGTTACCCACCGCTGTACTGTTGTTGCTGGGCAAGATATTTAGTGTCCGTCAAAGCACATTTTTTGTTCTGGGTTGAAGTACAATTCCCAATTTAGCAATTTCATAATTTAGTGGTTCTGCTATATCAGAGCTATTTGAAATCTATCCCTAAAAGGGTATATAATATTGAAGGTGCACATAGGGTCATTCAGAATAACTTCACACACACCGCTACTGTGTATTTCCAAGTCTAATTCTGTCACTAAACCCATACCTGTCACCCAGCGCCTAAATACTAGGCCTCAAATTTAAATCCCTCTAAATCTCTCGTTACCCACCGCTGTACTGTTGTTGCTGGGCAAGATATTTAGTGTCCGTCAAAGCACATTTTTTGTTCTGGGTTGAAGTACAATTCCCAATTTAGCAATTTCATAATTTAGTGGTTTCTGCTATATCAGAGCTATTTGAAATCTATCCCTAAAAGGGTATATAATATTGAAGGTGCACATAGGGTCATTCAGAATAACTTCACACACACCGCTTCTGTGCATTTCCAAGTCTAATTCTGTCACTAAATCCATACCGGTGACCCAGCGCCTAAATACTAGGCCTCAAATTTAAATCCCTCTAAATCTCTCGTTACCCACCACTGTACTGTTGTTGCTGGGCAAGATATTTAGTGTCCGTCAAAGCACATTTTTTGTTCTGGGTTGAAGTACAATTCCCAATTTAGCAATTTCATAATTTAGTGGTTCCTGCTATATCAGAGCTATTTGAAATCTATCCCTAAAAGGGTATATAATATTGAAGGTGCACATTGGGTCATTCAGAATAACTTCACACACACCGCTACTGTGTATTTCCAAGTCTAATTCTGTCACTAAATCCATACCTGTCACCCAGCGCCTAAATACTAGGCCTCAAATTTAAATCCCTCTAAATCTCTCGTTACCCACCGCTGTACTGTTGTTGCTGGGCAAGATATTTAGTGTCCGTCAAAGCACATTTTTTGTTCTGGGTTGAAGTACAATTCCCAATTTAGCAATTTCATAATTTAGTGGTTTCTGCTATATCAGAGCTATTTGAAATCTATCCCTAAAAGGGTATATAATATTGAAGGTGCACATAGGGTCATTCAGAATAACTTCACACACACGCTTCTGTGCATTTCCAAGTCTAATTCTGTCACTAAATCCATACCGGTGACCCAGCGCCTAAATACTAGGCCTCAAATTTAAATCCCTCTAAATCTCTCGTTACCCACCGCTGTACTGTTGTTGCTGGGCAAGATATTTAGTGTCCGTCAAAGCACATTTTTTGTTCTGGGTTGAAGTACAATTCCCAATTTAGCAATTTCATAATTTAGTGGTTCCTGCTATATCAGAGCTATTTGAAATCTATCCCAAAAAGGGTATATAATATTGAAGGTGCACATTGGGTCATTCAGAATAACTTCACACACACCCGCTACTGTGTATTTCCAAGTCTAATTCTGTCACTAAACCCATACCTGTCACCCAGCGCCTAAATACTAGGCCTCAAATTTAAATCCCTCTAAATCTCTCGTTACCGCTGTACTGTTGTAGCTGGGAAAGTTATTTAGTGCCCGTCAAAGCACATTTTTTGTTCTGGGTTGAAGTACAATTCCCAATTTAGCAATTTCATAATTTAGTGGTTCCTGCTATATCAGAGCTATTTGAAATCTATCCCAAAAAGGGTATATAATATTCAAGGTGCACATTGGGTCATTCAGAATAACTTCACACACACGCTTCTGTGCATTTCCAAGTCTAATTCTGTCACTAAATCCATACCGGTCACCCAGCGCCTAAATACTAGGCCTCAAATTTATATCCCGCTGAATTTGAATACAATACATTGGGCCAAATAATATATTTGTTGTTGTGGTGAACCATAACAATGAGAAAAACATCTAGTAAGGGACGCGGACGTGGACATGGTCGTGGTGGTGTTAGTGGACCCTCTGGTGCTGGGAGAGGACGTGGCCGTTCTGCCACATCCACACGTCCTAGTGTACCAACTACCTCAGGTCCCAGTAGCCGCCAGAATTTACAGCGATATATGGTGGGGCCCAATGCCGTTCTAAGGATGGTAAGGCCTGAGCAGGTACAGGCATTAGTCAATTGGGTGGCCGACAGTGGATCCAGCACGTTCACATTATCTCCCACCCAGTCTTCTGCAGAAAGCGCACAGATGGCGCCTGAAAACCAACCCCATCAGTCTGTCACATCACCCCCATGCATACCAGGGAAACTGTCTCAGCCTCAAGTTATGCAGCAGTCTCTTATGCTGTTTGAAGACTCCGCTGGCAGGGTTTCCCAAGGGCATCCACCTAGCCCTTCCCCAGCGGTGAAAGACATAGAATGCACTGACGCACAACCACTTATGTTTCCTGATGATGAGGACATGGGAATACCACCTCAGCATGTCTCTGATGATGACGAAACACAGGTGCCAACTGCTGCGTCTTTCTGCAGTGTGCAGACTGAACAGGAGGTCAGGGATCAAGACTGGGTGGAAGACGATGCAGGGGACGATGAGGTCCTAGACCCCACATGGAATGAAGGTCGTGCCACTGACTTTCACAGTTCGGAGGAAGAGGCAGTGGTGAGACCGAGCCAACAGCGTAGCAAAAGAGGGAGCAGTGGGCAAAAGCAGAACACCCGCCGCCAAGAGACTCCGCCTGCTACTGACCGCCGCCATCTGGGACCGAGCACCCCAAAGGCAGCTTCAAGGAGTTCCCTGGCATGGCACTTCTTCAAACAATGTGCTGACGACAAGACCCGAGTGGTTTGCACGCTGTGCCATCAGAGCCTGAAGCGAGGCATTAACGTTCTGAACCTGAGCACAACCTGCATGACCAGGCACCTGCATGCAAAGCATGAACTGCAGTGGAGTAAACACCTTAAAACCAAGGAAGTCACTCAGGCTCCCCCTGCTACCTCTTCTGCTGCTGCCGCCTCGGCCTATTCTGCTGCTGCCGCCTCGGCCTCTTCCTCCGCCTCTGGAGGAACGTTGGCACCTGCCGCCCAGCAAACAGGGGATGTACCACCAACACCACCACCACCACCTCCGTCACCAAGCGTCTCAACCATGTCACACGCCAGCGTTCAGCTCTCCATCTCACAAACATTTGATAGAAAGCGTAAATTCCCACCTAGCCACCCTCGATCCCTGGCCCTGAATGCCAGCATTTCTAAACTACTGGCCTATGAAATGCTGTCATTTAGGCTGGTGGACACAGACAGCTTCAAACAGCTCATGTCGCTTGCTGTCCCACAGTATGTTGTTCCCAGCCGGCACTACTTCTCCAAGAGAGCCGTGCCTTCCCTGCACAACCAAGTATCCGATAAAATCAAGTGTGCACTGCGCAACGCCATCTGTAGCAAGGTCCACCTAACCACAGATACGTGGACCAGTAAGCACGGCCAGGGACGCTATATCTCCCTAACTGCACACTGGGTAAATGTAGTGGCAGCTGGGCCCCAGGCGGAGAGCTGTTTGGCGCACGTCCTGCCGCCGCCAAGGATCGCAGGGCAACATTCTTTGCCTCCTGTTGCCACCTCCTCCTTCTCGGCTTCCTCCTCCTCTTCTTCCACCTGCTCATCCAGTCAGCCACACACCTTCACCACCAACTTCAGCACAGCCCGGGGTAAACGTCAGCAGGCCATTCTGAAACTCATATGTTTGGGGGACAGGCCCCACACCGCACAGGAGTTGTGGCGGGGTATTGAACAACAGACCGACGAGTGGTTGCTGCCGGTGAGCCTCAAGCCCGGCCTGGTGGTGTGTGATAATGGGCGAAATCTCGTTGCAGCTCTGGGACTAGCCAATTTGACGCACATCCCTTGCTTGGCGCATGTGCTGAATTTGGTGGTGCAGAAGTTCATTCACAACTACCCCGACATGTCAGAGCTGCTGCATAAAGTGCGGGCCGTCTGTTCGCGCTTCCGGCGTTCACATCCTGCCGCTGCTCGCCTGTCTGCGCTACAGCGTAACTTCGGCCTTCCCGCTCACCGCCTCATATGCGACGTGCCCACCAGGTGGAACTCCACCTTGCACATGCTGGACAGACTGTGCGAGCAGCAGCAGGCCATAGTGGAGTTTCAGCTGCAGCACGCACGGGTCAGTCGCACTACAGAACAGCACCACTTCACCACCAATGACTGGGCCTCCATGCGAGACCTGTGTGCCCTGTTGCACTGTTTCGAGTACTCCACCAACATGGCCAGTGGCGATGACACCGTTATCAGCGTTACAATACCACTTCTATGTCTCCTTGAGAAAACACTTAGGGCGATGATGGAACAGGAGGTGGCCCAGGAGGAGGAGGAGGAGGATGAGGAAGAGGGGTCATTTTTAGCACTTTCAGGCCAGTCTCTTCGAAGTGACTCAGAGGGAGGTTTTTTGCAACAGCAGAGGCCAGGTACAAATGTGGCCAGCCAGGGCCCACTACTGGAGGACGAGGAGGACGAGGATGAGGAGGAGGTGGAGGAGGATGAGGATGAAGCATGGTCACAGCGGGGTGGCACCCAACGCAGCTCGGGTCCATCACTGGTGCGTGGCTGGGGGGAAAGGCAGGACGATGACGATACGCCTCCCACAGAGGACAGCTTGTCCTTACCCCTGGGCAGCCTGGCACACATGAGCGACTACATGCTGCAGTGCCTGCGCAACGACAGCAGAGTTGCCCACATTTTAACCTGTGCGGACTACTGGGTTGCCACCCTGCTGGATCCACGCTACAAAGACAATGTGCCCACCTTACTTCCTGCACTGGAGCGTGATAGGAAGATGCGCGAGTACAAGCGCACGTTGGTAGACGCGCTACTGAGAGCATTCCCAAATGTCACAGGGGAACAAGTGGAAGCCCAAGGCCAAGGCAGAGGAGGAGCAAGAGGTCGCCAAGGCAGCTGTGTCACGGCCAGCTCCTCTGAGGGCAGGGTTAGCATGGCAGAGATGTGGAAAACTTTTGTCAACACGCCACAGCTAACTGCACCACCACCTGATACGCAACGTGTTAGCAGGAGGCAACATTTCACTAACATGGTGGAACAGTACGTGTGCACACCCCTCCACGTACTGACTGATGGTTCGGCCCCATTCAACTTCTGGGTCTCTAAATTGTCCACGTGGCCAGAGCTAGCCTTTTATGCCTTGGAGGTGCTGGCCTGCCCGGCAGCCAGCGTTTTGTCTGAACGTGTATTCAGCACGGCAGGGGGCGTCATTACAGACAAACGCAGCCGCCTGTCTACAGCCAATGTGGACAAGCTGACGTTCATAAAAATGAACCAGGCATGGATCCCACAGGACCTGTCCGTCCCTTGTCCAGATTAGACATTAACTACCTCCCCATAACCATATATTATTGGACTCCAGGGCACTTCCTCATTCAATCCTATTTTTATTTTCATTTTACCATTATATTGCGATGCTACCCAAAGTTGAATGAACCTCTCCTCTGCCTGTGTGCTAGGCCTAAATATATGCCAATGGACTGTTGCAGTGGTGGCTGACATGAAGCCTGATTCTCTGCTATGACATGCAGACTAATTCTCTGCTGACATGAAGCCAGATTGTCTGTTACGGGACCTCTCTCCTCTGCCTGGGTGCTGGGCCTAAATTTATGACAATGGACTGTTGCAGTGGTGGCTGACGTGAAGCCTGATTCTCTGCTATGACATGCAGACTGATTCTCTGCTGACATGAAGCCAGATCGTCTGTTACGGGACCTCTCTGCTCTGCCTGTGTGCTAGGCCTAAATATATGCCAATGGACTGTTGCAGTGGTGGGTGACGTGAAGCCTCATTCTCTGCTATGACATGCAGACTGATTCTCTGCTGACATGAAGCCAGATTGTCTGTTACGGGACCTCTCTGCTCTGCCTGTGTGCTAGGCCTAAATATATGCCAATGGACTGTTGCAGTGGTGGGTGACGTGAAGCCTCATTCTCTGCTATGACATGCAGACTGATTCTCTGCTGTCATGAAGCCAGATTGTCTGTTACGGGACCTCTCTGCTCTGCCTGTGTGCTAGGCCTAAATATATGCCAATGGACTGTTGCAGTGGTGGGTGACGTGAAGCCTCATTCTCTGCTATGACATGCAGACTGATTCTCTGCTGACATGAAGCCAGATTGTCTGTTACGGGACCTCTCTGCTCTGCCTGTGTGCTAGGCCTAAATATATGCCAATGGACTGTTGCAGTGGTGGGTGACGTGAAGTCTCATTCTCTGCTATGACATGCAGACTGATTCTCTGCTGTCATGAAGCCAGATTGTCTGTTACGGGACCTCTCTGCTCTGCCTGTGTGCTAGGCCTAAATATATGCCAATGGACTGTTGCAGTGGTGGGTGACGTGAAGCCTCATTCTCTGCTATGACATGCAGACTAATTCTCTGCTGACATGAAGACAGATTCTCTGTTACGGGACCTCTCTCCTCTGCCTGTGTGTGTGCTGGGCCTAAATATATGCCAATGGACTGTTGCAGTGGTGGCTGACGTGAAGCCTCATTCTCTGCTATGACATGCAGACTAATTCTCTGCTGACATGAAGACAGATTCTCTGTTACGGGACCTCCCTCCTCTGCCTGGGTGCTGGGCCTAAATATATGCCAATGGACTGTTGCAGTGGTGGCTGACGTGAAGCCTCATTCTCTGCTATGACATGCAGACTGATTCTCTGCTGACATGAAGCCAGATTCTCTGTTACGGGACCTCTCTCCTCTGCCTGTGTGTGTGCTGGGCCTAAATATATGCCAATGGACTGTTGCAGTGGTGGCTGACGTGAAGCCTCATTCTCTGCTATGACATGCAGACTGATTCTCTGCTGACATGAAGCCAGATTCTCTGTTACGGGACCTCTCTCCTCTGCCTGTGTGTGTGCTGGGCCTAAATATATGCCAATGGACTGTTGCAGTGGTGGCTGACGTGAAGCCTCATTCTCTGCTATGACATGCAGACTAATTCTCTGCTGACATGAAGACAGATTCTCTGTTACGGGACCTCCCTCCTCTGCCTGGGTGCTGGGCCTAAATATATGCCAATGGACTGTTGCAGTGGTGGCTGACGTGAAGCCTCATTCTCTGCTATGACATGCAGACTGATTCTCTGCTGACATGAAGACAGATTCTCTGTTACGGGACCTCTCTCCTCTGCCTGTGTGCTAGGCCTAAATATATGCCAATGGACTGTTGCAGTGGTGGGTGACGTGAAGCCTCATTCTCTGCTATGACATGCAGACTGATTCTCTGCTGACATGAAGCCAGATTGTCTGTTACGGGACCTCTCTGCTCTGCCTGTGTGCTAGGCCTAAATATATGCCAATGGACTGTTGCAGTGGTGGGTGACGTGAAGCCTCATTCTCTGCTATGACATGCAGACTGATTCTCTGCTGTCATGAAGCCAGATTGTCTGTTACGGGACCTCTCTGCTCTGCCTGTGTGCTAGGCCTAAATATATGCCAATGGACTGTTGCAGTGGTGGGTGACGTGAAGCCTCATTCTCTGCTATGACATGCAGACTAATTCTCTGCTGACATGAAGACAGATTCTCTGTTACGGGACCTCTCTCCTCTGCCTGTGTGTGTGCTGGGCCTAAATATATGCCAATGGACTGTTGCAGTGGTGGCTGACGTGAAGCCTCATTCTCTGCTATGACATGCAGACTGATTCTCTGCTGACATGAAGCCAGATTCTCTGTTACGGGACCTCTCTCCTCTGCCTGTGTGTGTGCTGGGCCTAAATATATGCCAATGGACTGTTGCAGTGGTGGCTGACGTGAAGCCTCATTCTCTGCTATGACATGCAGACTGATTCTCTGCTGACATGAAGCCAGATTCTCTGTTACGGGACCTCTCTCCTCTGCCTGTGTGTGTGCTGGGCCTAAATATATGCCAATGGACTGTTGCAGTGGTGGCTGACGTGAAGCCTCATTCTCTGCTATGACATGCAGACTGATTCTCTGCTGACATGAAGCCAGATTCTCTGTTACGGGACCTCTCTCCTCTGCCTGTGTGTGTGCTGGGCCTAAATATATGCCAATGGACTGTTGCAGTGGTGGCTGACGTGAAGCCTCATTCTCTGCTATGACATGCAGACTAATTCTCTGCTGACATGAAGACAGATTCTCTGTTACGGGACCTCCCTCCTCTGCCTGGGTGCTGGGCCTAAATATATGCCAATGGACTGTTGCAGTGGTGGCTGACGTGAAGCCTCATTCTCTGCTATGACATGCAGACTGATTCTCTGCTGACATGAAGCCAGATTCTCTGTTACGGGACCTCTCTCCTCTGCCTGTGTGTGTGCTGGGCCTAAATATATGCCAATGGACTGTTGCAGTGGTGGCTGACGTCAAGCCTCATTCTCTGCTATGACATGCAGACTGATTCTCTGCTGACATGAAGCCAGATTCTCTGTTACGGGACCTCTCTCCTCTGCCTGTGTGTGTGCTGGGCCTAAATATATGCCAATGGACTGTTGCAGTGGTGGCTGACGTGAAGCCTCATTCTCTGCTATGACATGCAGACTAATTCTCTGCTGACATGAAGACAGATTCTCTGTTACGGGACCTCCCTCCTCTGCCTGGGTGCTGGGCCTAAATATATGCCAATGGACTGTTGCAGTGGTGGCTGACGTGAAGCCTCATTCTCTGCTATGACATGCAGACTGATTCTCTGCTGACATGAAGACAGATTCTCTGTTACGGGACCTCTCTCCTCTGCCTGTGTGCTAGGCCTAAATATATGCCAATGGACTGTTGCAGTGGTGGGTGACGTGAAGCCTCATTCTCTGCTATGACATGCAGACTGATTCTCTGCTGTCATGAAGCCAGATTGTCTGTTACGGGACCTCTCTGCTCTGCCTGTGTGCTAGGCCTAAATATATGCCAATGGACTGTTGCAGTGGTGGGTGACGTGAAGCCTCATTCTCTGCTATGACATGCAGACTAATTCTCTGCTGACATGAAGACAGATTCTCTGTTACGGGACCTCTCTCCTCTGCCTGTGTGTGTGCTGGGCCTAAATATATGCCAATGGACTGTTGCAGTGGTGGCTGACGTGAAGCCTCATTCTCTGCTATGACATGCAGACTGATTCTCTGCTGACATGAAGCCAGATTCTCTGTTACGGGACCTCTCTCCTCTGCCTGTGTGCTAGGCCTAAATATATGCCAATGGACTGTTGCAGTGGTGGCTGACGTGAAGCCTCATTCTCTGCTATGACATGCAGACTAATTCTCTGCTGACATGAAGACAGATTCTCTGTTACGGGACCTCTCTCCTCTGCCTGGGTGCCGGGGCCTAAATATCTGAGAATGGACTGTTCCAGTGGTGGGTGACGGGAAGCCAGATTCTCTGCTATGGAACCTCTCTCCAATTGATTTTGGTTAATTTTTATTTATTTAATTTTTATTTTAATTAATTTCCCTATCCACATTTGTTTGCAGGGGATTTACCTACATGTTGCTGCCTTTTGCAGCCCTCTAGCCCTTTCCTGGGCTGTTTTACAGCCGTTTTAGTGCCGAAAAGTTCGGGTCCCCATTGACTTCAATGGGGTTCGGGTTCGGGACGAAGTTCGGATCGGGTTCGGATCCCGAACCCGAACATTTCCGGGATGTTCGGCCGAACTTCTCGAACCCGAACATCCAGGTGTTCGCTCAACTCTATTCATGGGCAGTTATTTTGCGCCTTGGTTTTTCCACACGCTTCTTGCGACCCTGTTGACTATTTTGAATGAAACGCTTGATTGTTCGATGATCACGCTTCTGAAGCTTTGCAATTTTAAGAGTGCTGCATCCCTCTGCAAGATATCTCACTATTTTTGACTTTTCTGAGCCTGTCAAGTCCTTCTTTTGACCCATTTTGCCAAAGGAAAGGAAGTTGCCTAATAATTATGCACACCTGATATAGGGTGTTGATGTCATTAGACCACACCCCTTCTCATTACAGAGATGCACATCACCTAATATGCTTAATTGGTAGTAGGCTTTCTAGCCTATACAGCTTGGAGTAAGACAACATGCATAAAGAGGATGATGTGGTCAAAATACTCATTTGCCTAATAATTCTGCACGTAGTGTATTAGAAAGGAGTTCTCAAACTATGTGAAATATCACACAAGTGGACCCTTTTAGTAGCAGTCTCCATATACTATAGATTTTACTCAAAGGTTATATCATATATGGTGCAAACCTTGACAGCCCCACATCGTCATTAGAGGGTCTTTATGACTGGTTCCCCTTTTAGCCTATCAGTCATGGGTCCTTCACACACAAGGGCATCGTGAAGATAAGAAGACGGTTCTCCCACAGCATGTATATCCAAGCAGAATCTAAGACAAAAGGAAAAAAAAGGGATTTCTTTAGATAAACTATCATCATAAAAATGGAGATATGGGCACACACAGGAGTTTAGATATATTCATATATACATATGTATTAAAAGCTGGCTTCTTAGCCTGGTATATGAAACACATTTACACACAACCCGATCGGGAGTCAGAAAAGGGAACCCACCTTAAATTCCCTATTAAGGCCCTTAGGCTCCAATGTCTCCAACTCGTGGATCCATCTTAACTCTTTTCGTTTTAACAGCTTCTCCCTATCTCCACCTCTCCTTAAAGTCGGGACATTATCAATAATCCTAAATCTCAATTGAGAGACATTATGCCTATATTTCCAAAAGTGTTCAGGCACTGGTAATTCTGCTTCATCATCACTTCCTTGATTTTGCTGATTTCTTTATTTTTCTTTTTTTAGCTAATAGCTTACGTATCGTGTACTGATGTTGGTTAATTCTGTTTTTACAGGGTTGTGTCGTCTCTCCTATATATAGAAGACCACACGGGCATTGCAGGCTATAAATAGCAAAATCTGTATTGCATGTATAGTGCCCTTTAATATCATATTTCTTCCCCGTTTGAGGGTGGCAGAAGGAGTCACCCTTGATTTGGCTGCCACAATTGCAGCAACCTAAGCAAGGGTAACAGCCCCTTCTACCAGCCTCCTTTTTCTTGATTTTAACATCAGCTGATGTCAGGCTATCCTTAAGATTTCTGGGCCTCTTATATGACATCAGTGGGGGGGATTGAAATTCAATGACCTTCGGAAAAGACTGCGTCAGTATGTGCCAGTTATGTCTCAGTATGCCTGAGATGCGATTGCTCATTTTACTATAGGTGGATACAAATGGGATCCTATTTATTTTTGGCTCTTCCTTTTTTATTATGTTGGTTAATAGTTGCTGTCGGTTACTGTTCCTGGCTTTTTCTAAGTGTCTATCTATTAATTTTTTGGGGTATTTCCTATCCCTAAATCTTTGTCCCATTTTTTTCAATCTATCATCTACTAAACTCTCTTCTGACACTATTCTTCTTGCTCGTAAGAACTGGCTAAACGGTAAAGATTCTACTGACTTCCTAGGATGAGCACTATCATAGCATAACATGCTATTCCTGTCCGTTGGCTTAATAAAGAGATCGGTTTCCAATTTACCATCCCTTACATAAACCAACGTATCCAGGAATTGTAATGATTCCGCCGAGTACACCTTTGTAAATCTCAATTGGTCGTGAACCTGATTAATATAATCGTGAAATTCCTGTAACTTTTCTTCCGTACCATTCCATATAAGGAAAATATCGTCTATATACCGCATCCACCCCCTCACATTACTGTAGAGGGTGGATGGGTATATAGACGTTTCCTCTATTTTTGACATGTATATATTCGCATATGTCGGGGCCACGTTGGACCCCATCGCGGTGCCCCGACATTGCTCATAAAACATATCATCAAACAAAAAATAATTATGATACAGTAGAATTTCAAGTAGGGAGATTAAAAATGATTTGGTGTCAGACCCATAATCTGACCTCTCCAGGGCCCATTTAACTGCCTCCAATCCCAGTTCATGATCGATACTGGTGTAGAGGCTGGTTACATCGAATGAAACCAAAAAGTCTCCCTCTTGAAATTCTAGTGCATCAATTTTTAACAGAAAATCCGTAGTATCCTTCACGTAGGATTTGGCTTCCATTGCATAACATCTTAAGATTTTATCTAAAAAAGTTGCAGCATTGGAGAAGACTGACCCCATGCCGGACACAATGGGGCGTCCTGGCGGGTCTTTTAACCCTTTGTGTATCTTAGGGAGGATATATAAGAGAGGAGTCACCGGGTTCTGTGGCACGAGATAAGTATGCAAATTGGTATCGATCAGGTCATTCGCGAAAGCACTATCTGCCAATAGCCTGATCTTGCGTATAATGATCCATTTTGGATCACTATTTAGAGGTTTGTATACATGTCTGTCATTAACTTGTCTCATCACCTCCATTTTATACTTATCCGTGTCCATCACCACGGTGGCTCCTCCCTTATCCGCCCTTTTAATTGTAATTTCCCTCCTATTTTTTAGGGATTTTAATGCTGCTTTCTCTCCCCTTGTCAGATTGGTGATATTTGGATATACCTTTGATCTCTTTAGTTTTTCTATCTCCAGTCTGACAAGGGAGACAAAGGTCTCAATAGCTTTATTATATACAGGCGGTTGAAAGTCGCTTTTAAGGAAAAGGCCCACACTCTTCAACGACAGGACCTCCTTCTGTATTTCTTTATCACCTGTAGGCGCCATTTCACTGAAGTGCACCCTCAGTTTGATACGCCTGAAGAAATTATGCAGGTCCATTTCAACTTGGAACCAGTCAATCTCTATCTCTGGACTAAAAGTTAGTCCCCTATTCAAAAGCAACATTTCATCTCTAGATAGTTCACAAGAGGAAATATTTACCACTAGAGTATTATCAACTTCTTCATTCATTTCCTGGTGAATCTGGAGCCCGTCGGTGGCCTTTTCGATCGTGTGACTCTCACTCCTTCCTCTCCCTTGTCCCCGGCGCCGGCATTTTCGTCCCCCTCTCCGTGTGCTTCTCTTGTTCTTTCTCCTAAAAAAGCTTCGCTTTGTTCTCCTGAAGACTCTGTATCTGTCAAGTTCCCACGATTAGGTCTTGATATTTGTGTCTTGAATTTTCTTTGAGACCTTGGATTTCTGTTCCTATTTGTTATTATTGTTTTATAGATACTTCCTTTACTATAGTCGTCTTGGTCCCTACTCCACTTTTGTCTCTTTGTTGTCTCAATATTATCTCGGTACTTCCTTAGATCTTGTTCCATCCGTTCTTTTACTGTTTGATATTCCTGTTCGGTTTGTAGAGATTGTAGTTGTCATTCATGCTCTATTATTCTTACTTGTATTTTTAACAGTTCTTGTTGTAAAAAGTCCATATTTAATAGCATCATGTCCATGGAAAATCTATCCGCTAAAAAGGCGAATTTAGTCAGGAACTCTGGGTTGTTAGGAAACAGAATTGGTCTCAAATGCGTCCTTAGTCCTCTCGGTATGCGTTCAGCCTTATAATACTCCCTTAGTGTGGACAGGTGAAGTTCGGTATTAATAAGCAGTTTTTTTTCCATTTCATATTTACGTTTAATCAGATCCACTGTGGGTTTGTTCAGGAATGCTCCCTCATCATCACTCCCGCTCAGAATGTGCGAAATCTGTTCACTGGTATAGAGTAGACTTTTTGGTGTATCCATTTTTCTCCTCCCACGGTCTCCAGCATAGATATCAAAAGGCTATGCTAGGTGAGCGTGCATGTCCTCAGACCTTCATTAGCACAAATAGAAAAATAGGCCAGCACTACTCACTATTATTATAGCGGATCCAATACGTGGTGGTGCCTGTAGCATTAAATCCTGGTCCTGGGATTTCCGTAGTAGACAATGTTGAATAAGCCACGGCACTCCAGAGGGATTCCAATCAATTTCTTTATTACACCTTGTGTAGCATAGTTTCAACCTAATGGTCTTTGTCAAGCTCCCATTACACAAATGGCACAGTGAACATTAAATACAGTCCCCTGGCTCCGCATTGGTTACTGCTGAGCCCTACCCATTAACCCCCTCATTACTTCTTACAGACATTTACATATTACATATTGCCCACTCCATGATCCCTAATAACATACTTTCATCCTTTGCTCCCTTACTTTACCATGCTGCAGGAGACTCCGTCCCATCCTCCTCACTACTGGTGCATATCGATGTTCTCACATTACAACATGAGGCTTCCGCGTCTCTGTGTATAATCTGCGCATGCGCGAACATTCTGCGCATGCGCGAAAATTCTGCGCATGCGCGAAAATTCTTCCGCCCTTTTCTGCGCATTTCCATAACAAAAAATGAAAACAAATTTTAAAATGTTTGAAAATGTACTAAAAAGGAAAACATTAAATTTTGCATGGACATGCATGGACATAAGCTTTGAAACTTGAAATTTAGCTCTGGGGGCTTCCCATTTCTCTGGATAAGCTAGATCAACATTCTCAGGATGTTTCTACACCTTGAATTGAGTCCACTTGTGGTAAATTCAGTTGATTGGACATGATTTGGAAAGACATACCCCTTTCTATATAAGATCCCACAGCTAAGAATGCATATCAGAGCAAAAAACAAGCTATAAGTAGGAAAGAAAGAATTGCCTGTAGATCCCAACGACATGATATTGTGGAGGCACAGATCTGGAGAAGGGTATAGAAAATTGTCTGCTGCACTAAATGTCCCCAAGAGCACAGTGGCCTCCATAATTTTTAAATGGAAGAAGTTTGTAACAACCAGGACTCTTCCTGGCCACCCCAACAAACTAAGTAATAGGCGAAGAAGAGCATTGATAAGAGACCAAGAACCCAATAGTTACTCTAGCTGAGCTCCAAATATTCTGTATGCAGATGGAAAAAACTTCTAGGTGGTCAGCCATCACTGCAGCACTCCACCAGTCTGTGTTTTATGGCAGAGTGACCAGAAAGAAGCCTCTCCTTAGTAAAAGACACATGAAAATTAGCAAAAGCACCTGACTGTCAGACTGTCAGAAAAAATATTCTGTGGTCTGGAGGGCCTGAAGGAAACCAGACTCTGCCCAATGCCATCCCTACAGTGACACATGGTTTTGGCAGCATTATACTGTGGGGATGTTTTTAAAAGGCTGTGGCAGGGAGACTGGTCATGGTTGAGGGAAAGCTGAATGGAGCAAATTACAGATATATTCTTAATGAAAACCTGATCCAGAGTCTTTTGGTTCTCAGACTCGGCTCAAGGTTCAGATTCCAACAAGACAATGACCCTAAGAACACAGCCAAGACAACACATGAGTGGCTTAGGGACAACTCTGTGAATGTCTTTGAGTGGCTCGGCGAGAGCTCTGACTTGAATTCAATGGAACAGATTTGGAGAGAGCTGAAATAGCTGTCCACATACAGTCCCCATCTAACCTGACAGAACTTGTGAAGATCTGCAGAGAAGAATGGCAGAAAATCCCAAAATACAGATGTGCAAACCTTGTGACATCATATCATACCCAAGAAGACTATAGGCTGTAATCACTGCCAAAGGTGCTTCAACTAAGTAATGAGTAACGTGTCTGAATACTTATGTTTATGCAATATTTTAGTTTTTCCCTCTCAATAAATTAGCAAGAATTTCTAACATTCTGTTTTCATTTTGTTATTATGGGGCAGTGAGTGCTGAAAGATATGGGAAAAATTTACTTTTTTTATTTTAGCACAGGGTCCAACATAACAAAGATCTGAAGCTTTTCCAAAAGCTCTGTATATAGACTCTGTGTACAGACATTTTGAATACCTTTGATGCCAGTATACATGGTCCCACTGAAAAGCATTGCCTCCATCGAGTAAAAACTGTGTGATATGGATCTCAGACATGGTCCTATGCACGAAACACAACATTGCTGCTTATTCTAAGCGACCAATAGCATCGTCCTGAGAAAATAAAGTTTCTAGACCATCATAGAAGGGGGTTCATTACTGTAAGAGCAGTTTGACTATAAAAGTCTGTACCAGAGGAGGTTGTAACAGTAAATGCACTGTAGAGGTTAAAATGTGCCTGGAAGTTTTGGTTTTTAGTTTTCTGGAGACAGGTTGTTGATCCAGGGATGAAACCTGATTGACAGATTTAGAAATAAATTGTTGGTCCATAAATGAAAAGAGAATTGGCTCCTACCTCATGTGGTTTTACTTTCCAAAGGATCAATATTGCAGGATGATAGGCTGCATTTCTTTTTTCAGCCTTACTAACTACACTCACCTAAAGAATTATTAGGAACACCATACTAATAGGGTGTTGGACCCCTTTTGTCTTCAGAACTGCCTTAATTCTACGTGGCATTGATTCAACAAGGTGCTGATAGCATTCTTTAGAAATGTTGGACCATATTGATAGGATAGCATCTTGCAGTTGATGGAGATTTGAGGGATGTACATCCAGGGCACGAAGCTCCCGTTCCACCACATCCCAAAGATGCTCTATTGGGTTGAGATCTGGTGACTGTGGGGGCCATTTTAGTACACTGAACTCATTGTCATGTTCAATAAACTAATTTGAAATGATTCGAGCTTTGTGACATGGTGCATTATCCTGCTGGAAGTAGCCATCAGATGATGGGTACATGGTGGTCATGAAGGGATGGACATGGTCAGAAACAATGCTCAGGTAGCCCGTGGCATTTAAACAATGGCAAATTGGCACTAAGGGGCCTAATGTGTGCCCAGAAAACATCCCCCACACCATTACACCACCACCACCAGCCTGCACAGTGGTAACAAGGCATGATGGATACATGTTCTCACTCTGTTTACGCCAAATTCGGACTCTACCATTTGAATGTCTCAACAGAAATCAAGACTCATCAGACCAGGCAACATTTTTCCAGTCTTTAACAGTCCAATTTTGGTGAGCTTGTGCAAATTGTAGCCTCTTTTTCCTATTTGTAGTGGAGATGAGTAGTACCCGGTGGGGTCTTCTGCTGTTGTAGCCCACCTGTCTTTCCCATTCTGACATTCAGTTTGGAGTTCAGGAGATTGTCTTGACTAGGACCACAACCCTACATGCATTGAAGCAACTGCCATGTGATTGGTTAACTAGATAATCGCATTAATGAGAAATAGAACAGGTGTTCCTAATAATTCTTTAGGTGAGTGTATGAGAGTAAGTTATCAACACTCCCAAAAAATTCTGGCTTCAAAACATTGTAAAATAGGGCTTTGCAACATTTAGGGCTTACTTTTAAAATGCAATGCATTATCCCTATAGTGCATTGCATTTTAATATCAGTTCTATTCTGACATTGACCAGCAGGCTGCGCCAGAGAGGCACAGCCTGCTGGAAATTACTAAAGGCCTGGTCTGGGGCCTACCCGAGACCCAAGCCAGCTTTCACACACAATGGCACCCCGCAATCGCATTTGCGGGGTGCTGATGGGAGATAGAGGGAGTCCGCTCCCTCTGTCAGGACTTTACATGTGGTGGGCGCCATTGCCCGCAGCATGTAAAGTGTTAAACAGCCTGGATCGGCAATCCTGCCAGTCCGGAATGTTAGAGCAGGGGACCCGTGGAGTCCTTAGTCTGGGCCGCCGTAAAAAAGCGGTGGCCCAGCCTAAGGTCCCTTAGTGACCGCCGTAAAAAGGCGTATGAGTGGTCACTAAGGGGTTAAAGATTCTCCTCTTTAAGCTGGCACACAGAACAATTTTGAGACATACTGCATACTGTTGATCCAAGCAAACTAAGAGCATAATAAAATTATTTGATTTACACATAATGCTGTTTTTGCTAAAACTTTATTAAAAAATATATGATTTAAATAAAATAAAAAACATATGATTATGATAAAAAAAGACTTGGAGGAGAAGATGAGACGCAGGTCACAGTAGTGAGCCAGCTCTACCTATAGGAGAATACAGCACCACAAGCCTCTTACTTCCAGTGACATCTCCTGTCATGCAGATCTTCTCTTTCCTCTTCTTGTTCGATTGACCCAGACCGCCATGACAAATTCCTTCAGTCGCATCTTGTCTTTACAGATTTCTAATACCTATGGTCAAACTGCTGTAAAGTAGAACTGCCTTAGTTGCCCATAGCAACCAATCAGATTCTACCATTCATTTTCCAAAGGAGCTGTCGAAAGGTGGAATCTGATTGGTTGCTATGGGCTACTAAGCCAGTTCTACCTTACACCAGTTTGATAAAGTATCCCACGGTCCCTATAGAAAACAAAAGTTTTGTGTATTAGATTACATGCTGATATTAGCTGCAGTCCCTTTGTAGAAGTAGGTCCCCACTCCTTTCAGTCCAAAATATATAAAAAGGGGTTAAGGTCCGCATTGCAATAAAGGAAAGCCTAGGAGAAACACAAAAATCACTGGTTCTTTTTATGCTGCTTTCTCCGATCTCCTCCTTATCCTCCTTATCCTTCCTCCTTCACAGCTTCTTAGTCTCTGAACCAACGAGCGGTAGCGGGTATGCTTCTCATACCTTCAATCAGAGTATCAGCATAGCACAGACCCACATGTAAAAGAGTTCACGCTTTTTTATAATACTTACAAAATCGCAATCTTGAACATCACATGGAACATATGATAAAGCTCGACCCGGGTTTCACCCCTGCTTCGTCTTGGGAGTTTCAGTTTCACTTTCGGGTATGGGCGGTATTTATCCCCACGTCACATCCTCTCACTCTTTATCTCATTGCTAAAAATGTCCTTATAACATTTCCCCGTTATTATGGACCTATTTTCAGTATTGCTTAACAATCTAAACTTTCTCTTCATTTACATGTTCACCTGACTATGTTCAAAAATAGCAGTTCCGTGCGAGGCGATACTCCTGAACGGATCAGTTCCCACATAATTGCTCTACATGTCTACATGTAAATTCCTGGATACTAAGTATCCTGTAAGAAAAAGTAACACTGGTATAGGCTACATCAGGCATGCTCAACCTGCAGCCCTCCAGCTGTTGTAAAACTACAACTCCCACAATGCCCTGCTGTAGGCTGATAGCTGTAGGCCACACATGCTCAACCTGCGGCCCTCCAGCTGTTGTAAAACTACTACTCCCACAATGCCCTGCTGTAGGCTGATAGCTGTAGGCTGCTCGGGCATGCCGGGAGTTGCAGTTTTGCAACAGTGGGAGGGCCACAGGTTGAGCATGCCTGGGCTATATCAATCCCATCAATTTAACACGGACCTGCATCCCGCACCATTCTCTATACAGAGAGACTCCACGTGTTCTCACCACGATCCATATTATCTTCCCACAGGATGCAGCTACACAATGAGTAAAGAGCCCTGTATCCTCATTCTTAGGCTCCATTCACATGTCCGTATAATGGGTCCACATCCGTTTGGCAAATTGTAGAATGGGTGTGGACCCATTCATTCTTTATAGGGACGGAATGGATGCGGAGAGCACACGCAGCCCTGCAGGGTGAGACAAATGGTGAGGTCACAGGGGTAGTTACTAACCGAGGGTGGTTGGGTGGTTGTAGTACTCACAGTCTTTTATATACCCTGGGTAGATGTGCAGCAGTGATGGAGAGACTGGCACAGGGTTCCTCTGGGACACTTTCTGTGTATAGGGACCAGGCCTGATGGTAGGTGAGGTGCCCTGGATGTTGCAGGTGTGGCACACCGATTTATGGTAGGAATAATTGAGGGACACGATGTTGTGGTGAACCAAAACTTCTGTTTACTGGAACAGTTAACTATATACAGTCTTTGGTCAAAGTTCCATATATAAGAGGTAGTCACATGCAGGCTTACATCAGTTGGCAGGCACAATGTTCTTGCAAGATACTCAGAGGGTTAAACACTTACAGATCAGGCTGCACTTTCCTCAGAATCCTGTCTATCTTTATCCCAAGGCCCGTATGCCCTATTGCTGGCTTTATCCTTGGTTAGGGAAAACTTCCTCAGGTATATGTCTCCTTGCTTTAAATAGATCCTTCTGCCCTTCAGCTCTCTGGTTCGGCTGGAATACCTTTTTGCTCTGCACTGTACTTTGTAGAAACTTAGTTTCTCTCAGGAGGCAACCTCTTCCCCTGGTGGCAAGCTAGAAGCCTAGGCTATCTAGCTGCATGTCAGAAGCTCCACTTAGCTCTCCTCTGGCTAAAGTCCACACTGTCTTCTGACTCTGCACACCTTTCCCTGAACAGGACCTGACTATATACACTAGGGGTTACCTAGCTCTGTCTACTGTCTAGGAGGAGGAACTACACCCTATCAGGCCTGATACACAGATAACAGGGAAAATACACATAAAAACATTACATAAAATACAGTGACCCTGTCCCGCAGGAGATGGGAACAACGTGGCCCAATTGACCCTTGTGTAGTGCCCACATTTACCTAGTGGGACACTACATACACCGCTGCTTTGAGGTTGTCCGTCCTCAGCGCAACACAGGGGGCCCTGCCCAGCTGGAAACTGTCACCTGAAAGACAAAAAATGCAAAGCAGGCACATACATCTACATTTGCAATACAAATATCAGGCAGCTCCGCTGGCAAAGGAGCAAGTGCGGTGAAAAGGCACGTCGTTCTCTTCATGCAGGATAGAACAGGGAACATGGGTGCTGACCTGGTGCAGCGTATCAGGGATAACCAGGATAGTCCATAATAAAATACAGTAGTCCTATAAAACAGCATCTCAGAGGCACACTAGCATTGTGGTCATCTCTGGGCACATCTCTTTAAGTTTAATATTGCACACATAAAAGGCACAGCACATAAAGTCCACATCTCAGGGATAGTTTTCCCTGGCAAGTCCAGGGTTAATAAAATAGTGCTGTAATGTTCCCTATTGAACCTGAAAAGGGGATTAAAAGGGTAAAGTGCAAGAAACAAGAGGCACAACTTGGCTTTAGTAATTGAAGCAGGCAGGGGGTCCTGTAAACGTATGGCAGCAGAGCACTTGGAATACTCAGTGGGTTTTCAACTACCACTGGGCCGTGGGTAACTTGCAGCAGCTTAATGGTGCCAAAAACATAGGACTCCTGTCCTGAAACGGTTAAGTTCAATGTAAGGGTCCATCAGCAAAAAAATCATGGCCTAGCAGGCCTACTTACAGGTATGTATCCAGTTCATACTGGTCATCAGTGGTGGTACATCCTGGCTCCGCTTGAAGTCTTGGCCTGAAACGAGGATCCAAGCATGACTGGGCCCAGAAAACAGTATTTGCAGGCAATTGTAGCATAAATGGGCCTGTCACTGGTATAGGCTCTGCAAACCTGGGGGTGAACACTGCAGGAGGTTCCATGGGTCTGGGTGGCGCCGGCTTCAGACGACAGACCCTACTCCTTGCATAACAAAGTTTCTCGGGTACCGCAGCGGCGGGCAAAGCCATGGAGGTCGCCGAGCTGGCAGGGACAGGAACTCTGACTGCAGGCTCAGGGACATTAGAGTTCTTTGTGGGATCACTTTTGTCCAGTGATATAGGCGCCACTCTGGACGCGACCAGTTGGCGCAGGCCACGAAGATGGATCTCTAACCTGGCGATCTGATACTCCAGTCTCTCGGGCGCTGCTTCACTGCAGACCTCCGGCACAGTTGCAGCAGGTTCTGGCACTGGGTCCGAACTTTCCGGCACAGTCACAGCATGTTCTGGTGCTGGATCCAAACTTTTTCCCCTCCGCATGGCATCAGGGGCTTCTTGGAAATTCTTCAGGTTCTCCATTTCAGCCAGGGTCTACTCCCTGCGAGGCAACTCAGGTGAGGGGTAGGGACTCAATCATTTTTCAAGCACTGTAAGCTGCCAGAAGACATTGGGGCCGGTGAAGGAAGCCCTCCCAATCTTCAGGTCCCGACTTAGGACGGGCTACGGCCGTGGCATATGGACCTCTCAGGCCCTTAGCGGGGGTGAACTCCACCTCTTTTCCTTCACGGAGGTTGTGTAGGTGCTCCGGCAGTTAGCTGCGCTTGACAGACCTTCGGTTTACAAAGAGGTCTCGGCCTGTGGAGTAGTCCTTAAAGAGGACCTTTCACCGATTATGACACTGTGAACTAAGAATACAGACATGGAGAGCAGCGCCCGGGGATCTCACTGCACTTACTATTATCCCTGGGCGTCGCTCCGTTCTCCTGCTATTCCCTCCGGTATCTCCGGTCACAAAGTTATGGTAGGCGGAGTCTGCCCTTGTTCTTCTGTAGCGCTGGCCAATCGCATTGCAGAGCTCACAGCCTGGGAGAAGATAACCTCCTAGGCTGTGAGCTCTGCGCTGCGATTGGCCAGCGCTAGAGCAGAACAAGGGCAGACTCCGCCTACCATAACTTAGTGACTGAAATCTCCGCCTACTATAACTTAGTGGCCGGAGATACCGGAGGGAATAGCGGGAGAATAGAGCGGCGTCCAGGGATAATAGTAAGTGCAGTGAGATCCCCGGGCTCCACTCTCCATGTCTGTAGTCATAGTTCACAGTGTCATAATCAGTGAAAGGTCCTCTTTAATAAAGCCGAACACCTGGGCTATCTAGCTACATGTCAGAAGCTCCACTTCAGCTCTCCTCTGGCTAAAGTCCACACTGTCTTCTGACTCTACACACCTTTCCCTGAACAGGACCTGACTATATATACTAGGGGTTCCCTAGCTCCCTCTACTGTCTAGGAGGAGGAACTACACCCTATCAGGCCAGATACACAGATAACATGGAAAATACACATAAAAACATTACATAAAATACAGTGACCCTGTCCCGCAGGAGATGGGAACAACGTGGCCCAATTGACTCTTGTGTAGTGCCTACATTTACTTAGTGGGACACTACACATCCGCATTTCCGGAGCGTGCCCCTGATCTTCAAGTCCGCGACTCCGGAAAAAATAGAATTTGTCCTATTCTTGTCTGCAATTGCGAACAAGAATAGGCAGTTCTATGGGGGTTCTGGCCGGGTGTATTGCGGATCTGCAATGAATGGACCCTCAGACCTATTGCACACGACCGTATGGCTTTTTCACTATTTTGCGGTCCGCAAAAAACGGATCCGCAAAAAATATGGATGACGTCTGTGTGCATTCCATTTTGTAGAACGGAACAGCTGGCCCCTGATAGAACAGTACTATCCTTGTCCATTATGCGGACAATAATAGGACATGTTCTCTCTTTGAACGGAACGGAATGCATACGGAGTAAAATACTTTTTTTTTTTGCGGACCCATTGAAATGAATGGTTCCATATACGAACCATATACCGAATGCAAAAAATTAGACGTAAACGGAAGAAAAAAAAAACGTTTGTGTGCAAGAGGCCTAATACTGATTACTAGTGCAGTTATTTTCTCCTACTTTCATCTATGCGTACTCCCCTCCTGTCCTTCCCTTACAGCCCTAATCCCCCCTATTTTTCCATAGATGTGACATTACTATTTTAACCCCTTCTACCCCAGGCCAGTTTTCAGCTTCCTGCCCAGGCCATTGTTTGCAAATCTGACATGTGTCACTTTATGTGGTAATAACTTTGGAACGCATTTACTTATCCAAGCCATTCTGAGATTGTTTTTTCGTGACACATTGTACTTCATGTCATAAATTTGAGTCAATATAGATCACCTTTATTTATGAAAAAATCCCAAATTTACCAAAAATTTTGAAAAATTTACCATTTTCAAAATTTCAGTTTCTCTGCTTTTAAAACAGAAAGTGATACCTCATAAAATATTTATTACTTAACATTCCCCATATGTCTATTTTAAGTTTGCATCATTTTGTAAATGTCATTTGATTTTTTGGGGACGTTAGAAGGCTTAGAATTTTAGAAGCAATTCTAAAAACTTTTAAGAAAATTTCCAAAACCCACCTTTTAAGGACCAGTTCAGGTCTGAAGTCACTTTGTGGGGCTTACATAATAGAAACCCCCCATAAATGACCTAATTGTAGAAACTACACCCCTCAAGTTACTCAAAACTGATTTTACAAACTTTATTAACCCTTTAGATGTTCCACAAGAATTAACGGAAAATGGAGATAAAATGTCTAAATTTCACTTTTTTGGCAGATTTTACATTTTAATCCACATTTTCTTCTTTAACACATCGAGGGTTAAAAGCCAAACAAAACTCAACATTTATTACCCTGATTCTGAGGTTTACAGAAACACCCCACATGTGGTCGTAAACTGATGTAAGGGCACATGGCAGGGCGCCAGAAGGAAAGGACTGCCGCATGGTTTTTGGAAGGCAGATTTTGCTGGACTGGTTTTTAGACATCATGTCCCATTTGAAGCCCCCCTGATGCACCCCTACAGTAGAAAGTCCCAAAAGTGAGCCCATTTTGGAATCTAGGGGATACGGTGACAGTTTTATTGGTAATATTTTGGGGTACATATGATTTTTAATCGCTCTATATAAAAAAAAATTGTGAGGCAAGGTAACCAATGGCACTGTTTTTATTTTTAATTTTTTACAACGTTCATCTGACAGGTTAGATCATGCGCTATTTTTATAGAACAGGTTGTTACGGATGCAGTGATATCAAATATGTCTACTATCTTTGTTTGTTTCAGTTTTACATAATAAAGCATTTTTGAAAAATATTCATCGTCTTGTGCAGGGGCTCATTTTTTTAATGAAGAGTTTACATTTTTATTGGTACCATTTTTGGGTACATATGATTTTTTGATCATTTATTATTACACTTTATGAGGCAAGGTGACCAAAAAAATTGTTTGTTTTGGCACAGTTTTTATTTATTTTTACAGCATTAAGGGGTTAGGTCATGTAATTTTTATAGAGCAGGTCGTTACGGACGTAACAATACCTAATATGTATACTTTTTCTTATTTATTTAAGTTTTACACAATAATAGCATTTTTGAAACAAAAAAATTATAATTTTTCTATTGTGGGTGACATACGCCTTTTTGATCACTTGGTGTTGCACTTTAAATGATGTTAGGTGACAAAAAATAGCTTTTTTTGGCACTGTGTTTATGTTGTTTTTTTTTTACGGTGTTCACCTGAGGAGTTAGGTCATGTGATATTTTTATATAGCAGGTTGTTACAGACACGGCGATATCGAATATATCTACTTTTTTATTTATTTATTTCACTTAAACACAATAATTGCATTTTTGAAGCAAAAAAAAAATCACATTTTAGTGTCTTCATTGTCTGAGATTTTCTCCTGTTAGCCCTTGAGAAAAAAAATAATACAAACTGGATTCCAAAAAAGTTGGGATACTATACAAATCGTGAATAAAAACTGAATGCAATGATGTGGAGGTGCCAACTTCTAATAGTTTATGCAGAATAGAACATAAATCATGGAACAAAAGTTTAAACTGAGAAAATATGTTGAATCAGAATTTCATTGTGTCAACAAATCCCCAAAAAGTTGGGACAGGGCCATTTTCACCACTGTGTGGCATCTCCCCTTCTTACAACACTCAACAGACGTCTGGGGACCAAGGAGACCAGTTTCTCAAGTTTAGAAATAGGAATGCTCTCCCATTCTTGTCTAATACGGGCCTCTAACTGTTCAATCGTCTTGGGCCTTCTTTGTTGCACCTTCCTCTTTATGATGCGCCAAATGTTCTCTATAGGTGAAAGATCTGGACTGCAGACTGGCCATTTCAGTACCCGGATCCTTCTCCTACTCAGCCATGATGTTGTGATTGATGCAGAATGTGGTCTGGCATTATCTTGTTGAAAAATGCAGGGTCTTCCCTGAAAGAGATGACGTCTGGATGGGAGCATATGTTGTTCTAGAACCTGAATATATTTTTCTGCATTGATGGTGCCTTTCCAGACATGCAAGCTGCCTATGCCACACGCACTCATGCAACCCCATACCATCAGAGATGCAGGCTTCTGAACTGAGCGTTGATAACAACTTGGGTTGTCCTTGTCCTCTTTGGTCCGGATGACATGGGGTCCCAGATTTCCAAAAAGAACTTCGAATCGTGACTCGTCTGACCACAGAACAGTCTTCCATTTTGGCACACTCCATTTTAAATGATCCCTGGCCCATTGAAAACGCCTGAGCTTGTGAATCTTGCTTAGAAATGGCTTCTTCTTTGCACTGTAGAGTTTCAGCTGGCAACGGTGGATGGCACGGTGGATTGTGTTCACTGACAATGGTTTCTGGAAGTATTCCTGAGCCCATTCTGTGATTTCCTTTACAGTAGCATTCCTGTTTCTGGTGCAGCGTCGTTTAAGGGCCCGGAGATCATGGGCAAACAGTATGGTTTTACGGCCTTGACCCTTACGCACAGAGATTGTTCCAGATTCTCTGAATCTTCGGATGATGTTATGCACAGTTGATGATGATAGATGCAAAGTCTTTGCAATTTTTCGCTGGGTAACACCTTTCTGATATTGCTCCACTATCTTTCTGCGCAACATTGTGGGAATTGGTGATCCTCTACCCATCTTGGCTTCTGAGAGACACTGCCACTCTGAGAAGCTCTTTTTATACCCAATCATGTTGCCAATTGACCTAATTAGTGTTAATTGGTCTTCCAGCTCTTCGTTATGCTCAAATTTACTTTTTCCAGCCTCTTATTGCTACTTGTCCCAACTTTTTGGGGATTTGTTGACACCGTGAAAATTTGAATCAACGTATTTTTCCTTTAAAATAATACATTTACTCGGATTAAACGTTTGATCTGTCATCTACGTTCTATTACAAATAAAATCTCCACATCATTGCATTCAGTTTTTTTTCACAATTTGTTTAGTGTCCCAACTTTTTTTGGATCCGGTTTGTAAAATGTAGGGCTAAAGCAACATTATATTGAAAATAAAAGTTATTTTTTTTCATTTTCAAAGCCTTGCTTTTCTAAAATCTATGAAACGCTTGTTGGGTCAAAGCATTTACTTCATCGCTATATTTGATCCTTGAGGGGTGTAGATTCCAAAATGGGGTCAATTTCGGGGTTTTCTTTCTAGGGGTACCTCAGGGTCTTTTCAAATGTGACATGGCACCTGAAAACCATTTCAGCAAAATCTGCCCTCCGATAACAATATGGCACTTTTTTCCTTCTGAGCACTGCCGTGTGCCCATACAGCAGGTTACAACCACATATGAGGTGTTTCCATAAACTGCAGAATCAGGCTAATAAATTGTTTGTTTGGCTGTTAACCATTACTGTGTAACAGGAAAAAAAATTATAAAAATGGAAAATTTACACAAAAAAAATTGTATTTTTAAATTTCCCCTCCATTTTCCTTTAATTCTTGTTGAACACCTAAAGGGTTAGCAAAGTTTTTAAAATCAGCTTTGAGTAACTTGAGGGGTGAAGTTTCTAAAATGGGGTCATTTCTGGGTGGTTTCTATTAATTAAGTCCCTGTCACGCTGGACAGGGTACAAGATAAACAGAATACCACCAAGCAAGTGTCTAGGTAAGAAGCTGGGGATATAGGTCACCTCCTGACAAATCCCTACCAGCTCTCCCTAGACTTCTATGCTCATGTTCAGACCCTGAAGGTGGGAATAAGCGTGTCCCCCTGCCTTGGCTGAAGATTTCCTAAAATCCCTAAGATGGTGAAAGGGGGAAAGAGGCAGCCTGCTCCCTCAGGACCTGGAGGGGGCAGGCGTCTCTCTAACAGCCTAGATAGACAACCACAAGAAAAACTAAACAAACTTATCTTGTTACTGAGCAGGAGCAGGAACAGCAAATCCATCCTTCCTTCCTTCCACTGAGCAAAACAAAAGCTATAACCCACACAGGACACTGGGAGTGGGCGTAATTTAAACTCATTCCAATGACCCCACCAAGTGCACCTGAAGGGAGGCGGATCCAGCTAAACTACAAAACAAAAACAAAAGGCTACACACGTGCTGCTAACCTGGCAGACCTCCGCACATAACCTAAGCAGGGCATGACAGTCCCACAAAGTGACTCAAGACAATAACTGAACTGGTGCTTAAAAAAGTGGGTTTTGCCAATTTTCTTAAACATTTTAAAATTTGCTTCTAAACTTCTAAGCCTTCTAACTTCCTGAAAAAATAAAATGACATTTACAAAATGATGCAAACATAAAGTAGACATATGGGGAATGTAAAGTAATAACTATTTTATGAAGTATCAGTATCTGTCTTAAAAGCGCAGAAATTCTAATTTTGAAAATAGCTAATTTTTCTAAATTTTCAGCAAATTTTTTTTTTTGATGCATAAAGGTAAAATGGATTAACTCAAATTCACCACTAACATGAAGTATGATGTGTCACGAGAAAACAATCTAAGAATGGCTTGAATAAGTAAAAGCGTTCCAAAGTTTCTATCACATAAACTGACACATCAGATTTGAAAAATGGGGCTCCGGAATTTGGTCCAAACTGGCTGTTGCTTGAACAGGTTAAGATTTTAAGGTCAAGTAGTGTTTGGGCTAACTTTATCAACATTCTGTCTTATGAGGGTTAAAATGAAAAGATAGAATAGTAAAACTTAATACTGTTAGAACTGCTTTTGTTTCATTTTAATTAATTTAATACATACAATACTAAAGATATTGGTGCAAGAAAGATTATTACGAATGAGCGATTGTATAAACCATCTGTGAAATTCCTATGCTGTTAATGGCTGTCAAGGTTGAAATACATCATATTTATACCCTGTTATAAACTATTCAGAATGAATAAGTAATTACCAGAAGACACTTTATTTATAATGATTTCTGAACATAAATCAAAGGCAGAAAATGAATGTCATCATTCAGGCAATTTAATCAGCTTGAGGTAGCCTTATTAAATCGGGATGTCGGCAGGCTAATTAAAATAAACTCTTACAATTAAGATGCTCTTCGTGTAAAGGTTTTTACCAATCCAATGTTGTACATTGTCAAGTTTTACTTGGTCTTTGGCACAATGAGTAGACTTTAATATAAAGCATTGTCAATAGTGATGGACGAACATCGGCTGGGAATATTCGCGAACTGCGTGTTCGCGGCTGTCGCATTGACTTTAACCACCTCCCGACCGCTGTACGCACCGATGCGTCCGGGAGGTGGTTGTTTAGTTCCTCCTGGACGCATCGGCGCGTCCTCTCGCGAGACGCGAGATTACGTCACAGCCGGCCCGCGCATGCGCATCGCGGGCCGGCATTTTGCAGAAGAGTATTTCGTCAGCAGCCTGCCGGCCACGATCATTGGCTGGCAGGCTGCTGATTTTTAAAAAAACCAATCAGCAGCCATATAACCCCACATATTAGTAAATATGATGGGGTTATATGGCTGCTGTGCTCCTCTGCTCCTTCTTTTGGTCGGTTGGTTCCAGCAGAGGAGCAGAGGAGCACATCATTACTGTGAGTACCCACCACACCACATTTAGCCCCCAGATCACCCCAATTAACCCTTTGATCACCCCTTTTATCCCCCCCTGTCAATCACTAGTGAAAGGAAAAAAGTGATCAGTGCAAACTGTCACTTTTTTTTTTCACTGTTATTGACCGTTAGGTTTTAGGTATAGTTTAGGTCCCTTGGTTAGGTAGTTAGCGATCAGTTAGCGCCCAGCCCACCGCACCGCAGTCCGTTATTCGCTGATTAGCGTATCGCTAATCAGCATTTGTACTTTTATAGTATCTGAAAGTGATCAAAACTGATCACGGTCAGATCTATAATAGTACTAGTGTCACTTTAGTTCGCCCTCCACCCAAAACGCAGTGTTTGCCCGATCAGGCCTGATCGGTCGCCCACACGTGCGTTTGCCCACGCCCGCCCCACCGCAGTGACAAAAATTTTTTTTTTTTTGATCACTGCACATTCACTTTACACGCACTGCGGCGATAAAAAAATCGCTAGCCTCCCATTTGTAATACAGGCTTGCTTTTTTTTTCTTGGGTAGTCTCAGGGAATACCCCGAAATTTAGTTGCCCACATGTCTAACAGGGGGTATTCTTCTGAAGAGGCCTACAGGCTTCTGACCCAGTCGGATGAGGAGTGGGAACCCTCATCTGATGAATCCAGCGGGTCAGAATACGAACCTGTAGAAAGCAGTGGCTCTCTGACCCAAAGTTCGGACGAGGAGGCTGAGGTCCCTGATAGCACCAGGCGTACCCGGCCCCGTGTCGCTAGACCGCAGGTTGCGCAGGATCCGCTTCAAGAGCAGCAGAGTGGGGCTGGTGCTGTCGGATTACGTGGTGAGGCATACACCAGCAGCCCAGCCCTTCCTGGACCTAGTACCAGCACTGCCGTACAACCTGGTGAAGTAGCGAGCACCAGAAGGGCAGTTGAAGCTGGTACGGTGGCACGTGCAGTAGTGACCCCGTCGCAGCCACCGCAAAGACGTGCCCGTAGAGCCCCTAGAATCCCAGAGGTGCTGGCAAACCCTGATTGGCAGTCCCCAACTTCAGCCGCACCCGTAGTTTTCCCTTTCACCGCCCAGTCTGGAGTTCGGGTTGAGACAGCTCAGATCGATTCGGCCCTGGGATTTTTTGAGCTGTTCTTGACTGCGGAGCTTTTAGACTTAGTCGTGGCAGAGACAAACAGGTATGCCACACAATTTATCACCGCTAACCCGGAAAGCTTTTATGCCCAGCCTTTCCGGTGGAAACCAGTCCAAGTTTCCGAATTTAAAACTTTTCTGGGCCTCCTCCTCAACATGGGCCTGACAAAAAAGCATGAATTGAGGTCATATTGGTCCACGAACCCGATTCATCACATGCCCATGTTCTCTGCTGCTATGTCCAGGACACGATTTGAGGTCATCCTGCGTTTCCTGCACTTTAGCGACAACACCGCCTCCCGTCCCAGGGGCCACCCTGCTTTTGACCGGCTCCACAAAATTCGGCCCCTCATAGACCATTTCAACCAGAAATTTGCAGATTTGTATACCCCTGAGCAAAACATCTGCATAGACGAGTCCCTAATACATTTTACCGGGCGCCTTGGCTTCAAACAATACATCCCAAGCAAGCGCGCCCGGTATGGGGTCAAATTGTATAAGCTCTGTGAAAGGGCCACAGGCTATACCCACAAATTTCGGGTCTATGAGGGAAAAGATCAGACCCTGGAGCCGGTCGGTTGCCCTGACTACCTGGGGAGCAGTGGGAAGACAGTTTGGGACTTGGTGTCACCCTTATTCGGCAAGGGGTACCATCTTTATGTGGACAATTTCTACACAAGTGTGGCCCTCTTTAGGCATTTGTTTCTAGAACGGATTGGCGCCTGTGGTACCGCGCGAACTAGTCGCGCGGGCTTCCCCCAACGGCTCGTTAGCACCCGTCTTGCAAGGGGGCAGAGGGCCGCACTGTGTAACGAAGAACTGCTCGCGGTGAAATGGAGAGACAAGCGTGACGTTTACATGCTCTCCTCCATTCACGCAGACACGACAATACAAATTGAGCGAGCAACCCGTGTCATTGAAAAGCCCCTCTCAGTCCACGACTATAACCTCCACATGGGAGGGGTCGACTTCAATGACCAGATGTTGGCTCCGTATTTAGTTTCCCGACGCACCAGACGCTGGTATAAGAAGGTGTCTGTATATTTAATTCAATTGGCTCTGTACAATAGTTTTGTTCTCTACAGTAAGGCTGAGAGAACTGGATCCTTCCTCAAATTTCAGGAAGAGATCATCGCGAACCTCCTGTATCCAGGAGGTTCCGTGGCCCCATCCACCAGTGTAGTTAGCCGTCTACACGAGCGACACTTCCCCAGTGTCGTTGCTGGTACCTCAAACCGACCGCTACCCCGAAAAAAATGTCGTGTCTGTAGCAGGAGTGGAATAAGGCGTGACACCCGCTATTTCTGTCCTGACTGTCCCGACCACCCTGCCCTATGCTTAGGGGAGTGTTTCTGAAAATACCACACACAGGTACACCTAGCATAGGGATCACATCTCACCAGGATAGGCACACAGGGCTATTAGGGCCCATTCACTCACAGCTGCTGCAAACGTCTCCTTTCACATGGGACAAAGTGCATAACGCACTTCGCCACATCTTTGGGCGATTTGCGCTTTGCACATTGACCCATGGGGAAGGAGAGGTTTGTTCTATAAAGGTAAAAAAACAAAAAGAAAAAAAAAAAAAAAAACAGGTAAGCAAACAGGTTAATGTTTAGTTCCAAAAGTTAAAGTTACATGTTCTGTTCCAAAGTTAATAAAATTATTGCGTTGTGGCCTGGTTTTTTTCTTTTTTTTTTTTTTTTGTCTTTTTACCTTCCAGGTGGACCAACCGATCTACTAGCTGCAGCACCGATGTGCATTCTGACAGAAGCATTGCGCTGCTGTCAGATTACACGCAAGTCGGTGTATGCGGCGCTGCAAGACGGGATTTTCTCCTCTGCAGTGACAGATACGTTTGCCGAGGCATACGAGCTGAGGAGGAGGCGGCGTTCCTATGCTTTGGCAAGCACTTTGTATATATATATATATATATATATATAAAAAAAAATAATCCCGGCAATGATTTATTCATCCACATCGATTGATGCGAATGGAGAAATCTGGTTTGCCAGGGCATACGAGCTAAGTGGGTATGGATGTAGGGCGGAGCTCCTATGTCCTGGCAGACGCCTTTCCCCTCCATTTTTTTTTTTTGGCAGAGATTTTTTCATCCACATTGATCGATGCGAATGAAGAAATCTGTGCCGTTCATTTTTTTCTTTCAGCCCAGAGGCTGAACGGAAAAAAAAATCTCATTACCTATATGCTCAATATAAGGAGAATAGCAGAAACTCCTAATGCTGGCCATACATGTAATGATTGCGGAGACCCTCAAATGCCAGGGCAGTACAAACACCCCACAACTGACCCCATTTTGGAAAGAAGACACCCCAAGGTATTTGCTGAGGGGCATATTGAGTCCATGAAAGATTGAAATTTTTGTCCTAAGTTAGCGGAAAGTGAGACTTTGTGAGAAAAAACAAAAAAAATCAATTTCCGCTAACTTATGCGAAAAAAAAAAAAATTCTATGAACTTGCCAGGCCCCTCATTGGATACCTTGGGGTGTCTTCTTTCCAAAGTGGGGTCACATGTGGGGTATGTATACTGCCCTGGCTTTTTAGGGGCCCTAAAGCGTAAGAAGAAGTCTGGGATCCAAATGTCTAAAAATGCCCTCCTAAAAGGAATTTGGGCCCCTTTGCGCATCTAGGCTGCAAAAAAGTGTGACACATCTGGTATCGCCGTACTCAGAAGAAGTTGGGGAATGTGTTTTGGGGTGTCATTTTACATATACCCATGCTGGGTGAGAAAAATATCTTGGTCAAATGCCAACTTTGTATAAAAAAATGGGAAAAGTTGTCTTTTGCCAAGATATTTCTCTCACCCAGCATGGGTATATGTAAAATGACACCCCAAAACACATTCCCCAACTTCTCCTGAGTACGGCGATACCACATGTGTGACACTTTTTTGCTGCCAAGGTGGGCAAAGGGGCGCATATTCCAAAGTGCACCTTTCGGATTTCACCGGTCATTTCTTACACATTTTGATTGCAAAGTTCTTCTCACACATTTGGGCCCCTAAATTGCCAGGGCAGTATAACTACCCCACAAGTGACCCCATTTTGGAAAGAAGACACCCCAAGGTATTCTGTGAGGGGCATGGTGAGTTCCTAGAATTTTTAATTTTTTGTCGCAAGTTAGTGGAATATGAGACTTTGTAAGAAAAAAATAAAAAATAAAAATCATCATCATTTTCCGCTAACTTGTGACAAAAAATAAAAAGTTCTATGAACTCACTATGCCCATCAGCGAATACCTTAGGGTGTCTACTTTCCGAAATGGGGTCATTTGTGGGGTAGTTATACTGTTTGGGCATTGTAGAACCTCAGGAAACATGACAGGTGCTCAGAAAATCAGAGCGGTTTCAAAAAGCGGAAATTCACATTTTTGTACCATAGTTTGTAAATGCTATAACTTTTACCCAAACCATTTTTTTTTTTTGCCCAAACATTTTTTTTTTATCAAAGACATGTAGAACTATAAATTTAGCGAAAAATTTATATATGGATGTCGTTTTTTTTGCAAAATTTCACAGCTGAAAGTGAAAAATGTCATTTTTTTGCAAAAAAATCGTTATATTTTGATTAATAACAAAAAAAGTAAAAATGTCAGCAGCAATAAAATACCACCAAATGAAAGCTCCATTAGTGAGAAGAAAAGGAGGTAAAATTCATTTGGGTGGTAAGTTGCATGACCGAGCGATAAACGGTGAAAGGAGTGTAGTGCCGAAGTGTAAAAAGTGGCCTGGTCATGAAGGGGGTTTCACCTAGCGGGGCTGAAGTGGTTAATGGCAGGTGAACCTGAAAAAACTTCAGGTCATATTTGCATCCACCAAATGCTTACTAGAAGTGCACAAATAGTCTCACAACATGGACAGTAGCATACCAGAGGGGGATCATTGGCAAAAATTCCCACAAAAAATATGTATTTAAATCAGGGGCCATTTTTATGCATCTTAAAGGGAAACTTTCAAAAATGTGCCGTGCTGGAGCCTAGAAATTTTTTATTTTAGGCCACAGGAGCGCAGGCCCCAAAAATTAGGTATTTACGTGACAGAAAAGTATTTATGATGATGTGGCTGGAGGTACATTAGGCGGTCACTGGATACAAATGTTACTTTAGGCCACTGGAGTACAGGCCCCAAAATTAGGCATTCACCTGACAGAAAAGAACTTGTGATTATGTGGCTGAAGGTACATTAGGCAATCACTGGATAAAATTTTAACTGTAGGCCAATACAGGCCCCAAAAATTAGGCATTTACCTGACAAAAAAGAACTTGTGATTATGTGGCTGGAGGTACATTAGGTGGTCACTGGATAACATTTTTACAGTAGACTAGTACAGGCCCCAAAAATTAGGCATTCACCTGACAGAAAATACCTTGTGATGATGTGGCTGAAGGTACATCAGGCGGTAATTGGCTAAAAGTTTTACTGTAGGCCAGTGGAGTACAGGGCCCAAAAATTAGGCATTCACCTGACAGAAAAGAACTTGCGATTATGTGGCTGGAGGTACATTAGGCAGTCAATGAATAAAAATGTAACTGTAGGCCACTGGATTAGAGGCCTCAAAAATGTGGCATTCAACTTACAAAAAAGGCCTTTTATGCCACTGTATATACATAAGACAAGGACCATTCTTTGTTTTGGGTACTGGCGGATATGTGTGGGCTGGCATGAGGAAATTCTATTACATGTGGCCATCACAGGTGTTGAATTCCCCCGAGATCCATGCCTCCGAGATCCATGCCGTAGTCCACACTGTCGTGAGCTAGGCGAGTGTGCTTATCGGTAACAATCCCCCCTGCTGCGCTGAACGTCCTTTTGGACAGGACACTGGACGAGGGGCAAGCCAAGAGTTCTATGGCAAATTGTGCCATCTCTGGCCACAGGTCAAGCATGCACACCTTGTAGTCCAGGGGTTCCTCGCTTCTCAGAGCGTTCACATCGGCCGTTAACCCGATGTAGTCAGACACCTGTCGGTCTAAGCTTTCCCTGAGGCTGTATCCGGAAAGCGGCTGTCGATGGATTGGCTGCAAGAATGATCTCATATCCAAAGTGACCAACACATCTTCAAACTGCCTTCTTCTTGCAGGCGCTGTAGAATTGGTACCTGCACCTGTTTTGCTGTGGGATCAAATTCCTCTGCCAGCGCCCGCAACAGCAGAATGCCGCATCTCTCGCTGCAAGGCCTGGAAATGCTGCATTCTTCCAGCCCTCTGTGATGCTGGTAACATGTCCACCATTTTGTGTTTGTACCGGGGGTCTAAGTAAGTTGCCACTTAGTATTGGTCCTTGCCCTTTATGCTTTTTATACAGGGGTCCCTCTTCAAACAGTGGAGCATGAAGGCCCCCATTTGCACTAAATTGGAAGTGGTGGAGCGCCCTGGCTCCTGCTCATCGCCCAGGAGTATGTCGTCCTCGGTCTCTTCCCCCCAGCCACGGACAACACCAGGGATCCACGAAAAGTTTAAAGTCCTCCTCAAATGATGCCCTAGCTGCAACTGACCAGTTTGGTTATCTCATCAAATTGCTGCAGAAGTCTGCATGTGTCGCGTATGAACAGCCACTGGAGCAGTGAAAAGAAACCGAGCTCCCCAGAACCTGTCCTGCTGCAGAGTTCGTAAAGATAGTAGATAATGGCACATTGCTGCTGGAGCCGCCTATCAAGCATATACAAGGAGGAGCTCCAGTGCGTCGGGCTGTCACAATTCACACATCTGACGGCAAGTGGTGTCGCCGCTGAATGTCAGCAAGGCAAGCCATGGGCGTGTGAGATCTTCTAAAATGGCCAGAGATTTTCCTGGCCTGCCGCAAGACGTCCTGGACCCCGTGGTATCTGGCAACGAATCACTGCACGACTAAGATCCGGATGTGTGCCATGCATGGCACGTGTGTCATTTTGCCTTCTTTCAGCACGCTCAGCAGATTGGCACTGTTGTCGCACACAACTTTACCAACTGTCAAATTGAGCAAGGTTAGCCACTGATCGGCCTGTGACCGCAGAGCTGAAAGCAGTGCAGGACCGATTCCTGGCTTCCAGGCACAACAGAACAGCATGGCAATGTCTTATCTTGCACATCGAATAGGTTCTGGGGAGCTTGGGGGGCACAGTAGAAGAGGAGGTAGCAGTGGAAAAGGAGTCAGCCGAGGAGGAGACTGAGGATGGAGTAGGAGGAGGAGAAGGAGAGGCAGGCTTGCATGGAATCCTTGGCAATAAAACCCAATTCCACACAAAAGCCACGGGTTACATACTTGAAGGCTGTCTTCACCCATTGGGCAGTAAAAGTTATGTACCTTCCCTGCCCGTGTTTGCTAGACCACGTGTCTGTGGTCAGATGTATCTTGGCACCAACACTGTGTGCCAGAGATATATTCACTTGCCGCTAAACATGGCCATATAGCTCTGGGCTGCCCTTCTGGGAAAAATATTTCCTTTCGGGGACCTTCCATTGCAGTGTTCCAATGGCCACAAATTTTCTAAAGGCCTTCAAGTACACCAGTATTTGGTGAGCTAGCAGTTCCGAAAATCAAGGGGTCAGCGGGTGGGCAAGAGGGTTATTAGGCGTCATCAACTTTTTATGCTCGAACATTTGGGCCACGGAGGCCTCCCTTCTGCCAGATGAACGCAATTATGGCACTGTGGAAGGAAAGAGTAGGACAAATAGTAGAAGAGCGGAGAAGGAGAAGAGGCAGGACGTGGAGAGCCGGGAGTGTGGCTTTGTGGGTTCTGACGGCATTACTTCCAATGGACGTGGTGATGGGAGGCCAGGTGCCTTCTTAAAGCATTCATCCCTAGGTGAGTGTTGGGCTTTACCATGACTTATGCGTTGACAGCACAGGCTGCAGATGGCAAAAGTATTGTCAGCAGATGACACGTTAAATACAGCCCACACTATGGAGCCATGTGCCGGCATCCTGGGAGCGCCAGAAGTGACCGTGCATGGTGGATGGCTCGCTCCAGATACATTTGCAGTCTGCTTTTTGCCTTCTGTGCCCTGCGAGCTCTGCCTGCTTTCCCTCCTTCTCCTCCCTCTCTGCTGCTCCGTCTCTCCCTCTGAGCTCCCCTCCTCTTCGTCTCTTGAGGGCAACCACGTATCGTCCATCGACACGTCATCATCGTCTACTTTACCACCACTGACATTTGAGATCTCGGAGTAGGCAGCAACAGTGGGGTCCTCCCTCCTTGTGCTGATCAGGGTGTTGTCGTCAGACTGCTGGGTGGCGGCCGTTGCTACCTCCTCTTCCTCATCTGATGTCAAAGAAGGATGCGCATCGGTAAGGTCTTGAAATAGATGGGGAAATAATTCCTCAGACTTGAGTGGAGGGGCTATGGTGGTGGTGGTGGTGTCTTTGGGGTGCACACAGCAGAAAGTTAAGAGGGTGCAGATACAGAGGATGAGGAGGTTGCATAGGTGGAAGGCTAAGTGAGCCACTCAACCAACTCTGGTGCGCCTTTGAAGTAATTAAACGCGCCTTCTCCAGTTTCCCATTTAGGCTCCGGCCTGGTGCTCCTGCCCGACCCTACCACCCCTGCGGAACGGCCTGCCTCTTCCTCTGCCTGTCATTTTCAAAATGACCCTATGAGTAAGTCCCTAGAGAAGAGCAGTATTTATAGAAGCAGGTATATCGCAGGCCTCAATCAATATTTGGTGGAAGCAGCTATATTAAACCCCTTAATCAGTATTTTGTGGAAGCAGGCCTATAGCAGCCCTCAATCAGTATTTTGTGGAAACAGGCATATCAAACCCCTTAACCTCCTCAGGACCGCCGTACGCAGGATTGCGTCCTGCCGGCGGTCCTGCTCTTCTGAGTGGACGCATATACGCGGCCTCCCGCGAGAGCCGAGATTTCCTGTGAACGCGCGCACACAGGCGCGCGCGCTAACAGGAACGGAAGGTAAGCGAGTGGATCTCCAGCCTGCCAGCGGCGATCGCTCGCTGGCAGGCTGGAGATCTGATTTTTTTAACCCCTAACGGGTATATTAGATAACAGCGTCTAATATACCTGCTACCTGGTCCTCTGGTGGTCCCTTTTGTTAGGATCGACCACCAGAGGACACAGGTAGGTCAGTAAAGTCACACCAAACACTACACTACACTACACCCCCCCCGTCACTTATTAACCCTTTATAAACCCCTGATCACCCATGATCACCCCATATAAACTCCCTGATCACCCCCCTGTCATTGATAACCCCCCCTGTCATTGATCACCCCTCTGTCAGGCTCCGTTCAGACGTCCGTATGATTTTTACGGATACACGGATACATGGATCGGATCCGCAAAACACATGCGGACGTCTGAATGGAGCCTTACAGGGGGGTGATCAATGACAGGCGGGTGATCACGCATATACACTCCCTGATCACCCCCTGTCATTGATCACCCCCCTGTCATTGATCACCCCCTGTAAGGCTCCATTCAGACGTCCGCATGTGTTTTGCGGATCCGATCCATGTATCCATGGATCCGTAAAAATCATACGGACGCCTGAATGGAGCCTTACAGGGGGGGTGATCAGTGACAGGGGGGTGATCACCCTGATCACCCCCTGACATTGATCACCCCCCTGTAAGGCTCCATTCAGACGTCCGCATTGGTTTTGCGGATCCGATCCATGTATCCATGGATCCGTAAAAATCATACGGACGTCTGAATGGAGCCTTACAGGGGGGTGATCAATGACAGGGGGGTGATCACCCATATACACTCCCTGATCACCCCCTGTCATTGATCACCCCCCTGTAAGGCTCCATTCAGACGTCCGCATGATTTTTACGGATCCATGGATACATGGATCGGATCCGCAAAACACATGCGGACGTCTGAATGGAGCCTTACAGGGGGGTGATCAATGACAGGCGGGTGATCACCCATATACACGCCCTGATCACCCCCCTGTCATTGATCACCCCCCTGTCATTGATCACCCCCCTGTAAGGCTCCATTCAGACGTCCGCATGTGTTTTGCAGATCCGATCCATGTATCCATGGATCCGTAAAAATCATACGGACGTCTGAATGGAGCCTTACAGGGGGGGTGATCAGTGACAGGGGGGTGATCACCCTGATCACCCCCTGTCATTGATAACCCCTCTGTAAGGCTCCATTCAGATGTCCGCATGTGTTTTGCGGATCCGATCCATGTATCCATAGATCCGTAAAAATCATACGGACGTCTGAATGAAGCCTTACAGGGAGGGTGATCAGTGACAGGGGGGTGATCACCCTGATCACCCCCTGACATTGATCACCCCCCTGTAAGGCTCCATTCAGACGTCCGCATGTGTTTTGCGGATCCGATCCATGGATCCGTAAAAATCATACGGACGTCTGAATGGAGCCTTACCAGGGGGGTGATCAATGACAGGGGGGTGATCAGGGAGTCTATATGGGTGATCACCCGCCTGTCATTGATCACCCCCCTGTCATTGATCACCCCCCTGTCATTGATCACCCCCCCCCCCCTGTAAGGCTCCATTCAGACATTTTTTTGGCCCAAGTTAGCGGAAATTTTTTGTTTTTGTTTTTTCTTACTAATTCTCATATTCCACTAACTTGTGTCAAAAAATAAAATCTCACATGAACTCACCATACCCCTCACGGAATCCAAATGCGTAAACATTTTTAGACATTTATATTCCAGACTTCTTCTCACGCTTTAGGGCCCCTAAAAAGCCAGGGCAGTATAAATACCCCACATGTGACCCCATTTCGGAAAGAAGACACCCCAAGGTATTCACTGAGGGGCATATTGAGTCCATGAAAGATTGAAATTTTTGTCCTAAGTTAGCGGAAAGTGAGACTTTGTGAGAAAAAAACAAAAAAAATCAATTTCCGCTAACTTATGCAAAAAAAAAAAAAATTTTATGAACTCGCCAGGCCCCTCATTGAATACCTTGGGGTGTCTTCTTTCCAAAGTGGGGTCACATGTGGGGTATTTATACTGCCCTGGCTTTTTAGGGGCCCGAAAGTGTGAGAAGAAGTCTGGGATCCAAATGTCTAAAAATGCCCTCCTAAAAGGAACTTGGGCACCTTTGCGCATCTAGGCTGCAAAAAAGTGTCACACATCTGGTATCGCCGTACTCAGGAGAAGTTGGGGAATGTGTTTTGGGGTGTCATTTTACATATACCCATGCTGGGTGAGAAAAATATCTTGGTCAAATGCCAACTTTGTATAAAAAAATTGGAAAAGTTATCTTTTGCCAAGATATTTCTCTCACCCAGCATGGTTATATGTAAAATGACACCCCAAAACACATTCCCCAACTTCTCCTGAGTACGGCGATACCAGATGTGTCACACTTTTTTGCAGCCAAGGTGGGCAAAGGGGCACACATTCCAAAGAGCACCTTTCGGATTTCACAGGCCATTTTTTACACATTTTGATTGCAAAGTACTTCTTACACATTTGGGCCCCTAAATTGCCAGGGCAGTATAACTACGCCACAAGTGACCCCATTTTGGAAAGAAGACACCCCAAGGTATTCCGTGAGGGGCACGGCGAGTTCCTCGAATTTTTTATTTTTTGTCACAAGTTAGCGGAAAATGATGATTTTTCTTTTTTTTTTCTTTTTTCCTTACAAAGTCTCATATTCCACTAACTTGCAACAAAAAATAAAAAATTCTAGGAACTCGCCATGCCCCTCACGGAATACCTTGGGGTGTCTTCTTTCCAAAATGGGGTCACTTGTGGCGTAGTTATACTGCCCTGGCAATTTAGGGGCCCAAATGTGTGAGAAGAACTTTGCAATCAAAATGTGTAAAAAATGGCCTGCGAAATCCGAAAGGTGCACTTTGGAATATGTGCCCCTTTGCCCACCTTGGCAGCAAAAAAGTGTGACACATCTGGTATCGCCGTACTCAGGAGAAGTTGGGGAATGTGTTTTGGGGTGTCATTTTACATATACCCATGCTGGGTGAGAAAAATATCTTGGTCAAATGCCAACTTTGTATAAAAAAATTGGAAAAGTTGTCTTTTGCCAAGATATTTCTCTCACCCAGCCCGGGTATATGTAAAATGACACCCCAAAACACCTTCCCCAACTTCTCCTGAGTACGGCAATACCAGATGTGTCACACTTTTTTGCAGCCTAGGTGGGCAAAGGGGCACATATTCCAAAGTGCACCTTTCGGATTTCACCGGTCATTTTTTACACATTTTGATTGCAAATTTCTTCTCACACATTTGGGCCCCTAAATTGCCAGGGCAGTATAACTACCCCACAAGTTACCCCATTTTGGAAAGAAGACACCCGAAGGTATTCCGTGAGGGGCATGGCGAGTTCCTAGAATTTTTTATTTTTTGTCGCAAGTTAGTGGAATATGAGACTTTGTAAGAAAAAAATAAAAATAAAAAATCATCATCATTTTCCGCTAACTTGTGACAAAAAATAAAAAGTTCTATGAACTCACTATGCCCATCAGCGAATACCTTACGGTGTCTACTTTCCGAAATGGGGTCATTTGTGGGGTTTTTCTACTGTTTGGGCATTGTAGAACCTCAGGAATCATGACAGGTGCTCAGAAAGTCAGAGCTGCTTCAAAAAGCGGAAATTCACATTTTTGTACCATAGTTTGTAAACGCTATAACTTTTACCCAAACCATTTTTTTTTGCCCAAACATTTTTTTTTTATCAAAGACATGTAGAGCTATAAATTTAGCGAAAAATTTATATATGGATGTTGTTTTTTTTGCAAAATTTTACTGCTGAAAGTGAAATATGACATTTTTTTGCAAAAAAATCGTTACATTTCGATTAATAACAAAAAAAGTAAAAATGTCAGCAGCAATGAAATACCACCAAATGAAAGCTCTATTAGTGAGAAGAAAAGGAGGTAAAATTCATTTGGGTGGTAAGTTGCATGACCGAGCGATAAACGGTGAAAGTAGTGTAGTGCCGAAGTGTAAAAAGTGCTCTGGTCATGAAGGGGGTTTCAGCTAGCGGGGCTGAAGTGGTTAATCAGTATTTTCTAGAAGCAGGAATATTGCACCACTCAATCAATATATGGTGGAAACAGGTATATCGAACCTCATAATCAGTAGTTTGTGGAAGTAGGTATATCTCATCCCTCAATCAGTATTTTGTGGAAGCAGGTATATCGTACGCCTCAATCAATATTTGGTGGAAACAGATATATCGAATCGCTTAATAAGAATTTTGTGGAAGCAGGTATTTCGTAGGCCTCAATCAATATTTGGTGGAAGCAGGTATAACAAACCCCTTATTCAGTATTTTGTGGAAGCAGTTATATCGTACCCCTCAATCAATATTTGGTGGAAACAGGTATATTGAATCCCTTAATCAGTATTTTAAGGAAATACGCATATCGCAGCCCTCAATCAGTATTTTGTGGAAGCAGGTATAGCAAACCTCTTAATCAGTATTTTGTGGAAGCAGGTATGTCGTAGAACTAAATCAATATTTGGTAGAAACAGGTATATCGAACACCTTAATCAGTATTTTGTAGAAGCAGGTATGTCGCAGCCCTCAGTCACTATTTTGTGGAAGCGGGAATATGATACCCCTTAATCAGTATTTTGTGGAAGCAGTTATATTGCAGGCCTCAATCACTATTAAACTCCTTAATCAGTATTTTGTGGAAACAAACTCCTTAATCAGTATTTTGTGGAAACAGGTATATTGCCAGCCTCAATCAATATTTGGTGGAAGTAGGTATATTAAACCGCTTAATCTATATTTTGTTAAAGCAAATACATCGCAGGACTCAATTTTTGGTTGAAACAGGTATATCGAACCCCTTAATTAGTAATTTGTGGAAGCAAGTATATCACAGTCCTCAATGAGTATTTTGTGGAAGCAGGCATATCAGAACCCTTAATCAGTATTTTGTGGAAGCAGGTATATTGCACGCTTTAATCAATATTTGGTGGAAACCGATATATTGAACCCCTTAATCAGTATTATGTGGAAGCAGGTATTTTGTAGGCCTCAATCAATATTTGGTGGAAGCAGGTATAACAAACCGCTTAAAAAGTATTTTGTGGTAGCAATTATATCGAACCCTTAATCAATATTTGGTGGAAACAGGTATATCGAACCCATTAATCGGTATTTTGTGGAAGGAGATATATCGGAGGACTCAATCAATAATTTGTAGAAACAGGTATATCGAACCCCTTATTCAGTAGTTTGTAGAAGTAAGTATATCCCAGCCCTCAATAAGTATTTTGTGGAAGCAGGTATATCAAACCCCATAATCAGTAATTTGTGGAAGCAGGTATATCGTAGTCCTCAATCAATATTTGACGGAAATAGGTATATCAAACCCCTTAATCATAATTTTGGGGAAACAGGTATATCGCAGGCCTCAATCAATATTTGGTTTAAGCAGGTATAGCAAACCCCTTAATCAGTTTTTTGATGAAGCGTGTATATCGCAGCCCTCAATCAGTATTTTGTGAAAGCAGGAATTTCAGAACCCTTAATCAATATTTTGTGGAAGCAGGTATATTGCAGCACTCAATCAGTATTTTGTGGAAGCAAGGCATATCGAACCCCTTAATCAATATTTTGTGGAAGCAGGTATTTTGTAGCCCTCAATCAATATTTGGTGGAAGCAGGTATAACAATCTCCTTATTCAGTATTTTGTGGAAGCAGTTATATCGCACCCCTCAATCAATATTTTGTGGAAACAGGTATATTGAACCGCTTAATCTGTATTTTGTGGAAGCAGGTATATCGTAGGCCTCAATCAATATTTTGTAGAAACAGGTATATCGAACCTCTTAATCAGTATTTTGCTGAAGCAGGTATATTAAACCCCATAATCAGTATTTTGTGGAAGCAGGTATGTTGTAAGCATCAATTAATATTTGGTAGAAATAGGTATATTGAACCCATTAATCAATATTTTGTGGAAGCAGGTATATCGCAGGCCTCAATCAATATTTGATAGAAATAGGTATATCGAACCCATTAATCAATATTTTGTGAAAGCAGGTATATCGCAGGCCTCAATCAATATTTTGTAGAAACAGGTATATCAAACCCCTTAATCAGTATTTTGTTGAAACAGGTATATTAAACCCTATAATCAGTATTTTGTGGAAGCAGGTATGCTGTAAGCCTCAATCAATATTTGGTAGAAATAGGTATATTGAACCCATTAATCAATATTTTGTGAAAGCAGGTATATTGCAGGCCTCAATCAATATTTGATAGAAACAGGTATATCAAACTCCTTAATGAGAAAATTGTGGAAGCAGATATATCGCTGGCTTCAATCAATATTTGGTGGAAGCAGGTATATCAAACCCGTAATCAGTATTTTGTGGAAGCAGGTATGTCGCGGACCACAATCAATATTTAGTGGAAACAGGTATATCGAACCCCTAATCAGAATTTTGTGGAAGTAGGTATTTTGTAGGCCTCAATCAATAATTGGTGGAAGCAGGTATAACAAACCCCTTATTTAGTATTTTGTGTAGGCAGATATATTGCTGGCCTCAATAAATATTTGGTGGAAACAGGTATATCAAACCCCGTAATCAGTATTTTGTGCAAGTAGGTATATCAAACCCCTTAATTAGTATTTTTTGGAAGCAGGTATATCGCAGGCCTCAATCAATATTTGGTGGAAGCAGGTATATCAAACCCCTTAATCAGTATGTTGTGGAAGCTAGTATATCACAGGCCTCAATCAATATTTTGTAGAAACAGGTATATCAAACCCCTTAATCATTATTTTGTGGAAGTAGGTATATCGTAGACCTCAATAAATATTTGGTAGAAACAGGTATATCAAACCCATTGATCAGTATTTTGTGGAAGCAGGTATATCGGAGGCCTTAATCATTATTTGGTAGAAACAGGTATATTGAACCCCTTAATTAGTAGTTTGTGGAAGTAAGTATATTGCAGCCCTCAATAAGTATTTTGTGGAAGCAGGTATATCAAACCGCATAAACAGTATTTTGTGGAAGCAGGTATATCGTAGGCCTCAATCAATATTTGGTGGAAACAGGTATATCGTACCCCTTAATCAGTATTTTGTGGAAACAGGTATATCGCAGGCCTCAAGCAATATTTAGTGGAAGCAGGTATATCAAACACCTTAATCAGTTTTTTGATGAACAGGTATATCGCAGGACTCAATTAATATTTGGTTGAAACAGGTATATCAAACCCCTTAATCAATATTTTGTGGAAGCAGGTATATTGCAGCCCTCAATAAGTATTTTGTGGAAGCAGGAATATCGAAAACCTTATTCAATATTTTGTGGAAGCAGGTATGTCGCAGGCCTTAATCAATATTTGGTGGAAACAGATATATCAAAGCCCTTAATCAGTATTTTGTGGAAGCAGGTATATTGCAGCCCTCAATCAGTATTTTGTGGAGGCAGGAATATCGAAAACCTTAATCAATATTTTGTGGAAGCAGGTATGTCGCAGGCCTTAATCAATATTTGGTGGAAACAGATATATCAAATCCCTTAATCAGTATTTTGTGGAAGCAGGTATATCAAACCCCATAATCAGTATTTTGTGGAAACAGGTATATCGTAGGCCTCAAGCACTATTTGGTGGAAGTAGGTATATCAAACCCCTTAATCAGTTTTTTGATAATACAGGTAAATTGTAGGACTCAATTAATATTTGGTGGAAACAGGTATATCGAACAACTTAATCAGTATTTTAGGGAAGCGGGTATATTGCAGCCCTCAACCAGTATTTTGTGGAAGCAGGAATATCAAAACCCTTAATCAATATTTTGTGGAAGCAGCTATGTCTCAGGTCTCAATCAATATTTGGTGGAAACAGATATATCGAATAGAGATGGCCTTGCAGTTCGCCCGACGGTCGTTTCGCGGCGAACTTTGCGTCTTCGCGATTTGCCGAACATGCGAACATATAGAGAAATTTGCGCCCGCCATATTCTTTTACATTATGAAGAACTTTGACACATTCATCAGGTGGTACAGGACAGCCAATTGAGACATTTCAGCACATGGACATACCCCCTACCTTATAAATAAACCTGATCTGGCCGCCATTTTACATTCAGTGTTTTGCCAGTGTAGGGAGAGTTTGCTGTGTGGAGCAGGGACAGGCTGTTAGGGACACTAAACGCTAGCTAATAGGGCTACAAAAGTCATTTTAAGGACTAGTATAGGTGTGCTATCTATATGTGTGATACACAGAGGGGTGCAATATACTTATACTTTTATAATGAGTCAAAAACACATAGATCTATATAGTGGTCACCTGGAAGTCAGAGGCTTAGGGGCTAGGGGCTTACTAGGGCCATTTTATATAGGGTAAGGTTCCGGACGGGGTCGCTCTTATCAGGGCAGGTGGTCTGTGGTTAGGCTATTAGGGCCAGAATAGCACCCCCCTGTAGGGCAATATCAGGGACAGTTATTTCCCCACCCTGTCCTTCAATACCACATCATCATCCAGCCCAGGGATAGATGGTTTTTGCTTTCCCTCCGGGATTCATGGATGTGCACTGGAACCCCCGGATTGTGGTAGGACATATGGTTTCTGATTTGGTGCCGCCGAGCACCTGATTTAGTGCCGCCTACCACATCTATGCTTTTTGCTTAAAGGGGTTCTGCATTTTGTTTTAACTGATGATCTATCCTCTGGATAGATCATCACCATCTGATCGGCAAAGGTCCAACACCCGGGACCCCCGCCGATCAGCTGTTTGAGAAGGCAGCAGCATTTCAGCAGCTCCGTGGCCTTCTCGCTGTTTACCGCTGGTCCACACATCCACATCTGTGCTTCCGTTTCCGCAAAAAAATAGAACATGTACTATTCTTGTCCGCAATTGCAGACAAGATTAGGCATTTTCTATTATAGTGTCGGCGATGTGCGGTTTACAAATTGCGGAATGCACATTGCCGGCGTCTGTGTTTTGCAGATCCGCAAAACACTTATGAACGTGTGAATTGACCCTCATAGTCAAATTATTAAAGGTTACGTTTTATCTTTATGTATATTGTAATGGATTGCCTTCCTTGTAAATTTTTATAATATACTTTCTATGTTAGAAAGTATATTATAGTGCATTTGTATTGTGCGTCAGTTGTGTGCGGTTCTGCTGCGATACTGCAGGTATATAGAGGGACAAGCGTTATTGGAACAAATAATTTCTACTGGTGTGAAATACCAGTCGCCCCCCCAAAAAACTGATTGAAGCGAAGTGTTATATACCAATATACTTTCTTTATAGTGCATTTGGGGACTGTATAGTGCATTTGCGCATGTACGTACGCGAACAAAAATATATTGCCGATATTTCGCATTGAAAAAAATAATAAATGGAGATCACAAATTCGAATATCACATCTGGTATGTCACTGTCCATGTTGTGGGACTATTTGTGCACTTCTAGTAATTATTTCTTGGCTGCAAATATGAGCTAAAGGTTTTTCAGGTTCGCCTTCCATTAAAATGAATCTGACCCCCTGCGAACTTGTGGTTCGCAAACATTTGATCACGTTCGCGAACAGTCCCAGGCAGATTTTCGTCCATCAGTAATATCGAACCCCTTAATCGGTATTTTGTGGAAGCAAGTATATCGTAGGCCTCAATTAATATTTTTTAGAAACAGGTATATCGAACCCCTTAATCTGTATTTTGTGGAAGCAGGTATGTCTTAGGCCTCAATCAATATTTGTTAGAAACAGGTATGCCAAACCCCTTAATCAATATTTTGTGGAAGCAGGTATATCGCAGCCCTAAATCAGTATTTTGCGGAAGCGGGAATATGAAACCCCTTATTCAGTATTTTGTGGAAGCAGTTATATTTCAGGCCTCAGTCAATATTTGCTGGAAACAGGTAAATAGAATTCCTTAATCAGAATTTTGTGGAAGCAGATATATCGCAGCCCTCAGTCAGTATTTTGTGGAAGCGGTTATATGAAACCCCTTAAGCAGTATTTTGTGGAAGCAGGTATATCAAACATCATAATTAGTATTTTGTGGAAGCAGGTATATCATAGGCCTCAATCAATATTTTGTAGAAACAGGTATATCGAACCCCTTAATCAGTATTTTGTGGAAGCAGGTATATCACAACCCTCTATCAGTATTTTGTGGAAGCAAGTATATCGAACCCCTTAATCAGTATTTTGTGGAAGCAGGTATGTCATATGCCTTAATTAATATTTGGTAGAAACAGGTATATCGAACCCCTTAATCAGTATTTTGTGTAAGCAGGTATATCTCAGGCCTCAGTCAGTATTTTGTGGAAGCAGGAATATAAAACCCCTTAATTAGTATTTTGTGGAAGCAGGTATATCAAACCTCTTAATCAGTATTTTCTAGAAGCAGGAATATTGCACCACTCAATCAATATTTGGTGGAAACAGGTATATCGAACCCCTTAATCTGTATTTTGTGGAAGCATCTATATCGCAGCCCTCAATCAGTAATTTGTGGAAGCATGTATATCAAACCCCTTAATCACTATTTTGTGGAAGCAGGTATATCGCAGGCCTCAATCAATATTTTGTGGTAGCAGGTATATCGTTGGCCTTAATTAATATTTGGTAGAAACAGGTTTATCGAACCCCTTAATCAGTATTTTGTGGAAGCAGGTACATCACAGCCCTCAATCAGTATTTTATGGAAGCAGGTATATCAAACCCCTTAATCAGTATTTTTTAGAAGCAGGTATATCATAGACCTCAATCAATATTTGGTGGAAACAGGTATATAGAACCCCTTAATCAATATTTTTTGGAAGCAGGTATATCGCAGCCCTCAATCAGAAATTTGTGGAAGCATGTATATCAAACCACTTAATCACTATTTTGTGGAAGCAGGTATATCGCAGGCCTCAATCAATATTTAGTAGAAACAGGTATATCGAACCCCTTAATCATTATTTTGTAGAAGCAGGTATATCGTAGGCCTCAATCAATAGTTGGTGGAAGCAGGTAGATCAAACTCCTTATTTAGTATTTTGTGGAAGCATTTATATCGTACCCCTCAATCAATATTTGGTGGAAACAGGTATATCGAACCCCTTAATCTGTATTTTGTGAAAGCAGGTATATCATATGCCTCAATCAATATTTGGTGGAAGCAGGTATATCAAACCCCTTAATCATTATTTTGTGTAAGCAGGTATATCACACCCCTCAATCAATATTTGGTGGAAACAGGTATATCAAACCCCTTAATCAGTATTTTGTGGAAGCAGTTATATCGCAGCCCTCAATCAATATTTGGTGGATGTAGATATATCACACGCCTTAATCAGTATTTTTTGTAAACAGGTATATTGCACCCCTCAATCAATATTTGGCGGAAGCATGTATATCGAACCCCTTATTCAGTATTTGTGGAAGCGGTTATATGAAACCCCTTAAGCAGTATTTTGTGGAAGCAGGTATAGCAAACACCATAATTAGTATTTTGTGGAAGCAGGTATATCATAGGCCTCAATCAATATTTTGTAGAAATAGGTATATCGAACCCCTTAATCAGTATTTTGTGGAAGCAGGTATATCACAACCCTCAATCAGTATTTTGTGGAAGCAAGTATATCGAACCCCTTAATCAGTATTTTGTGGAACAGGTATGTCATATGCCTTAATTAATATTTGGTAGAAACAGGTATATCGAACCCCTTAATCAGTATTTTGTGTAAGCAGGTATATCTCAGGCCTCAGTCAGTATTTTGTGGAAGCAGGAATATAAAATCCCTTAATTAGTATTTTGTGGAAGCAGGTATATCAAACCCCTTAATCAGTATTTTCTAGAAGCAGGAATATTGCACCACTCAATAAATATTTGGTGGAAACAGGTATATCGAACCCCTTAATCTGTATTTTGTGAAAAGCATCTATATCGCAGCCCTCAATCAGTAATTTGTGGAAGCATGTATATCAAACCCCTTAATCACTATTTTGTGGAAGCAGGTATATCGCAGGCCTCAATCAATATTTGGTGGAAGCAGGTAGATCAAACTCCTTATTTAGTATTTTGTGGAAGCATTTATATCGTATCCCTCAATCAATATTTGGTTGAAACAGGTATATCGAACCCCTTAATCTGTATTTTGTGAAAGCAGGTATATCGTATGCCTCAATCAATATTTGGTGGAAGCAGGTATATCAAACCCCTTAATCATTATTTTGTGTAAGCAGGTATATCACACCCCTCAATCAATATTTGGTGGAAACAGGTATATCAAACCCCTTAATCAGTATTTTGTGGAAGCAGTTATATCGCAGCCCTCAATCAATATTTGGTGGATGTAGATATATCACACCCCTTAATCAGTATTTTTTGTAAACAGGTATATTGCACCCCTCAATCAATATTTGGCAGAAGCATGTATATCGAACCCCTTATTCAGTATTTGTGGAAGCAGGTATATTGCACCCCTCAAAAAAAATAAAAATCCACAAGAGTTATATCACACCACCCTGTTAATTTGGGGCAACAGGTATATCACAGCCCTTAATCAGAATTTTGTGGAAGAATTTATAACACACCCCTCATATCAGTTGTTTTTGGGGCAACTAGTATATGGACACCTATTGCAATTACGTTAGTTGTTTAATAGCGTTTGTCCCTCTATATAGCTGCTGTATCACAGCAGAACCGCACACATCTGCTGCACAATTCAAATGTACTATAATTTACTTTCTATAGGTATATCACACATCTCAGTATATCACACCTATCAATAGCACACTTATACCAGTCCTTAATTTTTTAAATAAATTTGGGAAGACCCCAAAGCATTGGGAAGTAGAAAAGAGAATGCAAAAAGAAAGTGTGCTGGAGTATAACAATGGCTAGGTGCAGCCAGTATAGTTGTCCATTCAGCACAAGTTATGGACAAGTCCTGTGAGATCCATGCCTGATTCATTTTAATGAACTTTAGCTTGTCCTCATTGGCTGTGGACAGGTGGCTACGCTTGTCTGTGATCCCCCCCCCTGCCATGCAAAACACACATTTGTACAATACACTGGCCGCAGGGCAGGCCTGCTCCTCCAAGGCATGAATGTGCCCAATTTAGAGACCCAGAAGTTGAATGGGGCAGACCTATCAGTCAGTACGTATCGGTGTACTGTTCCACCATGTTGCTGAAATTCTGCCTCCTGCTAAGACGTTCCATATTAGCTGGTGGTGTTGGTTGTTGTGGTGTGCTAACAAAGCTTTTCCACATTTCGGTCATGCTGTCATGCCCTGCTCTGACTATGTGCGGAGGTCGGCCAGAATAGCAGCATGTGTTTAGTGTTTGTTTTGGAGTCGTGCTGCATCCGCCTCCCATCAGGTGCACTGGGTGGGGTCATTAGTTTAAATGGCTCTCAATTCCAGTGCTCTGAGCGGGTTATAAAAACTCAGTCTGGCCTTGAAAGCAAGGAAGGAAGGAAGGTTGTCTGTTCTAGCTCAGAAAAGATAAGTGTGGTTTCTGTTTTTGTTGTTTGCTGTCTAGTTGTGTTTGTGTCATCTCTCCCATCCAGGTTCTGTGCGAGAAGGCTGCCCCTTTTTCCCCTTTTCACCATCTCAGGGAATCTAGGGTGTTTTAGCCCAGACACAGGGACACATCGTTCCTACCACTAAGGTCTGAATGTGGGCTAAGCAGTGCAGGGAGAGAGGTCAGGGATTAGCTAGGAGGTGACCCTTCCCCTGCTTCTCGCTTAAAGCCTGGTTGCTGGTTTATCTGTGTGTCTGAGTGCTCGTCCGCCGTGACATTATAACCCGCCAAACTTTGACTGTCATTGCTCAGCGGTTTTGTGATGGCTTCAATTGAAGCGTTAGTTGACCTCATGCAGGGGCTATCCCTAGAGGTTGCGGAGCTACGTGGTTCGGTCACACGGTGTCAGAATGCTCTGGCATCAGGTGCAGGTCAAATTTGTGTGGAGCCTAAAGTGGCTCTTCCTGATCGATTTTCAGGGGGTACAGATGACTTTATCCGTTTTAGAGAATCCTGGGTAGCAGAGGAGGCAGCCCCCCAGAGTGAACCCTTATGGACCTCACCCCCTGACGATTATATAAGGCCCAAATTCCAGAGTTTGTGGGAAATTCTGGAATCCAAATTGACTGCACGGGCTTCACTTTAAAAAAAAAATATTTTTCTCAGAAGATTTTATAAATTGATTGTGACCCAAACAAAGTTATATGCCCAGCAATTTATTTCTCAGAACCCTTCTTCACCATATGCTAGACCCCTAGGTTGGATCCCAGTAAGTGCAGCAGAGATGATTACATTTTGGGGACTCGTGCTGCCTATGGGCGTTGTAAAAAAAAAAAAAACATTAGGCAATATTGGAGTTCAGACATTTTTTTCCAGACTCCAATTTACAGTCAGACCATGACCCAGAATCTATTTGATTCAATTTGTTAATTCCTACACTACAATGCACAGTGACCACCCCAAAACGACCCAACATTTGACTATCTGTTCAGAGTTAGGCCTGTCATTGACCACTTCAGCACCATGTTTGCTGAGGTATACAGCCCCAATAAAAATGTATGTGTAGATGAGTCCCTATTACTGCACAAAGGGAGGATTAGATTCAGACATGTCCTGCCTAGCAAACGGGCAAGGTATGGCATAAAGTTATACTGTACAAACTTTGTGAGATTAGCTCCGGGTACACACACAAGTTCCGCGTTTATAAAAGGGAAAGATTCCCGGATAGAACTCCCAGAATGCCCCCCCCATCCTTGGAGTTAGTGGGAAGATTGTGTGGGAGGTACTGCACCCACTGCTGGATAAGGGTTACCACCTCTATGTGGATAACTATTATACCAGCATACCCCTATTTAGGTCCCTAACTGCCAGAGGTACTGTGGCTTGTGGAACAATGCACAAAACTCAGAGAGGCCTCCCTAGGTCCCTGGTAGGGTAACCACTGAGAATGGGTGAAAGTAGGGCTCTACTCCATGATAACATGCTGGTGGTTAAGTACAAGGACAAGAGGGACGTCCTTGTACTGACCAACATTCACACTAACTCCAGCTCCCCTGCCCCTGTACGTGGTACCACAACCTCTACCCCCAAACCAGTTTGCATCCTGGACTGCGACAGGCACATGGGAGGGGTGGATCTTTCAGATCAACTTATGTAGCCCTATAGTGCCATACGAAAAATAAAAGTGTGGTGCAAAAATGTGTACGTGCAATTTCATTCTGCAGGCCACAGAGGAACTTTCCTTCAGTTCCAAGAGGTGGTAATCAAGGCCCTAATTTTTCAAACCCAAGCCCGGGAGGTTCCCAGTACTTCAGGAAGTTATGGTGCCCGTGTTATACCAGGGCAACATTTTCAAGGTCAAGTCCGATAGCAAGGAAGGGAATGACCCCAAAAAGATGCAGGGTGTGTTCCAAAAGGGGGATAATGAGATACACCATTTACCACTGTGAAACCTGCCCTGAAAAACCTGGCCTGTGCATGCAAGAGTGTTTAAGAATCTACCACACATCCATGGAGTATTAATTTATATCTCTGAATTATTCGACCTTGCTTGCATATCCACTTTCCAACAACCACTACATATTTTTTTATGTGAGACAACCATGCCATTTCCACCACTTAAAATGTTCGTACGGGGGGGCTCTTTCCGACATGGGGTCACTTCTTGGGGTTTTTCATTTCTGGGGACCTTAGAAAATGTATTTAATGCGACACGGCAGCTAAAATCCAAGTCTGTTTATTCAGGCCTATAAAAAACTGTTTTTGCACTTTGCCTCTAGAGACCTGCTGTACGCCAATACAGTAGGCTACAAGCACATATGGGGTGTTTGAAATAAGGGGAAAAAAATTGGGAACATATGCTGGGGTGCATTTTCTCCTTTAACCCCTTGTGAAAGTGAAAAATTGGTGTCTCCTTGTAATTTTTAATTTTTACAAATGTGTGCTTTGAAATCCTTTCTCTAGTATTTCTGTGAGACACCTGTTTGATGAAAAGTACCCTTTCCACCACCTAAAATGTTCGTACGGGGGTGCTCTTTCCGAAATTGGGTCACTTCTAGGGGTTTTTCATTTCTGGGGACCTCAGGAAATTTATTTAATTCGACATGGCAGCTAAAATCCATGTCTGCCAATTCATGCATGTCAGCAAAATTCATATTTTGCCGTTTGCCTGCTGTGCGCCCATACAGCATGCTACAAACACATATGGGGTGTTTGCAAAAATGTGAGAAAATGGGGACGATATACTGGGGTGCAGTTTCTCCTTTAAACCCTTGTGGAAAAAATAAATTGGGGTCTATTAAAAATACATTTTTTTTCCACAAATATGTAGTTTGAAATGCTTTCACAAGTATTTCTGTCTTCTGTGAGACATCTGTTTGCTGAAAAGTACCCTTTCTACCACTTAAAATGTTCATACAGGGGCTTTCCGAAATGGGGTCACATTTCTTGGGGTTTTCCATTTCTGGGGACCTCAGGAATTTATTTAATGCGACATGGCACCTAAAATCCATGTCTGCCAATTCAGGTCAGCAAAATCCATATTTAGCTGTTTGACTCTAGAGCCCTGCCATGCACCCATACATCATTTTTTGACCACATATGGGGTGTTGGTGTATTCAGGAGGAAATGGGGAACAAAATGTGGAGTGAATTTTGTCCTGTTACCCCTTGTGAAAGTGAAAAATGTGGGTGTAAAGCAACTTTTTCTGGAATTTTTTTTTATTTTCACAGCCAAGCGTTTCCTAATTCTGTGAAATGCCCAATAGGTCAAAGTGATCACCACACACCTTGAAATATTCCTTGAGGGGTGTAGTTTCAGGAATGGGGTCACTTTTTGGGTGTTTCCACTCTAGGGGTACCTCAGGGTGTGTTCACTTGCAAGATGGCACCTGTCAACTATTACGGTGAAATCTGCCTTCCAGAAGCCATTTGGTGCTCCTTTCCTTCTGACCCCTGTGGTACGCCCATATAGTAGTATACAAGCACTAATGAGGTATTGCTATAATAAGTAGAAAATGGGCAGCAAATTAGGGGGTACATTTTCTCCAGTTCCCCCTTGTGAAACTGAAAAATTTGGGCCTAAAGTTCATTTTTCTGGAAAAAAATTAAATTTTTCATTTTCACAGCCAATTACATGAATCACTGTTGAGGACAAAGTTCTCATTACACATCTTGAAAAAGTTTCCACTCTAGGGGTACATCAGGATGTCTTCATATGAGACATAGCTCCTAATTACCATTCCAGCTAAATCCGCTCACCGCCATATGGTTCTCCTTCCACTCTGAAGCCTGCTGTGCGCCCATACATAATTTTTTTTAGCACATATGGGTGTTGGCATATTCGGGGGGAAATTGGTAACAAAATGTGGGGGGAATTTTGTCCTGTTATCCCTTGTGAAAGTGAAAAATGAGGGTGTAAAGCAACTTTTATTTTTAATTGTAATTTTTCTTTTTCAAAGCCAAGTGTTTCCTAATTCTGTTAATTGCCCGATGGTTCAAAGTGCTCACTACACACCTTGAAATATTCCTTGAGGGGTGTAGTTTCCGGAATGGGGTCACTTTTGGGGGGTTTACACTCTAGGGGTACCTCAGGGTGTGTTCAATTGCAAGATGTCAATTATTCCGGTGAAATCTGCCTTCCAGAAGCCATTTGGTGCTCCTTTCCTTCTGACCCCTGTGGTACGCCCATATAGCAGTATACAAGCACATATGGGGTATTGCTATAATCAGGAGAAAATGGGCGATAAATTTGAGGGTGCATTTTCTCCAGTTCCCTCTTGTGAAAGTGAAAAAAGTCCATTTTTCATTTTCACAGCCAATTCCATGAATCACTGTTGAGGACAAAGTTCTTACTAAACATCTTGAAATATTCCTTGAGGGGTGTAATTTGCAGAATGGGGTCACTTTTGGGGATTTTCCCCTCTAGGGGTACCTCAGGATGTCTTTATATGCGACATAGCTCCCAAAAGCCAATCCTGCAAAATCTGTCCTCCAAAAGCTCTATTGCGCTACTTCCCTTTTGAACCCTGCTATTCATCCATACATCATTTTTTGAGCACATATTGTTGGTGTATTCGGGGGGGAAATGTGGAACAAAATGCAGAGTGAATTTTGTCCTGTTTCCTCTTGTGAAAGTGAAAAATGTGGGTGTAAAGCAACTTTTTCTGGGAAAAATTTTAATTTTTCATTTTCACAGTCAATTGTTTCCTAATTCTGTGAAGCGCCTGGTGCTCACCACACACCTTGAAATATTCCTTGAGGGGTGTAGTTTCCAGAATGGAGTCACGTTTTGGGGGTTTTCACTGTAGGGCCACCGCAGGGTGTCTACATATGCGACATAGCTCCCAATTACCATTCCAGCTAAATCCGCTCTCCAAAAGCCATAGGGTGCTCCTTCCACTTTGAAGCATGTTGTGCGCCCATACATCTGTTTTTGAGCACACATGAGTTGTTTATGTAAACTCCAGATTCAGGGTTAAAGATTTTGAGTTTCTTTTTGGCTGTTAACCCATGATGTGTTGCATAAAAAAATAGATTCAAATTTAAAATCTTCGTGGGGCACCTAAAGGGTTAACAAAGTTTGTAAAATCTGTTTTGAATAGCTTGAGGGTGTAGTTTCTAAAATGGGGTGATTTATGGGTGGTTTCTAATATGTAAGCCTCAGAAAGTGATTTTATAACTGAACTGCTCCTAAAATAATTGGGGTTTGGAAATGTTCCTAAAAATTTTAAGATTTGCTTCTAAACTTCTAAGTCTTCTAACATCCCCAAAAAATTAAATGTAATTTTCAAAATGATCTAAACATGAAGTAGACATATGGGGAATGTAAAGTAATAACTATTTTTGGAGGTATTACTATCTATTATAAAAATAGAGAAATTGAAATTCTGAAATTTGTTAATGTTTTGGTAAATTTTGTATTTTTGTATAAATAAAAATGAAATTTTTTTACTCCATTTTATCACTGTCATGAAGTACAATATGTGATGAGAAAACTTTCTCAGAATGGCTTGGATAAGTAAAAGTGTTTTAAAGTTATTACCACATAAAGTGACATATGTCAGATTTGCTAATAATGGCTTGGGCAGAAAGGCGAAAAATTACCCGGTCCTTAAAGGGTTAATCCACAGTGCACACATAACTATGTCTACAAGGTTCTCCCCAAACTGTCATAAGCAGTTTATGAGAGACTTGTAGACAAAGAACTATTTATTTTCCCAGATCTTCTTTGGCTAAGGAATGTCTAGGTGATCATGCCTGATGTCATACACTGAACAGGAAGTTCATGAGAGGGGCGGTGCTTAACCAGCCACACTAAAGTTCTGGCACATTGATCTGCCTGCACAGCTATAGGAGTCCCTGCCCTTGGTCCCCACAGCCACTTTCTCTTCCATGCTCTGGAGCTATATCGTCTGCCTCCCTGCCTTTTCAACTTGCTCATTCCACTTTCAGTCCCTTTACCCACTGAAACAGAGCTCAGCAGTGCAAAGGCATGGTGAAGGGCCTATAATTATATGTGTGATATCACGATGTGGGCGGAGCTCCTGTGCCCTGTGTTTGTATGAGAGGTTAGCGTTTCCCTCTATAAAGAGTTGTCTGATAACATATTTATAATAACAGCCTAGATATGCAAGGAGTTGTAGCTCTGTCCTCTTAGATTCCTGTTTTTTTTACCTTTCCGTGTAATGTTCACTGATGCCACATAATAACAGACTGGACATGCTGGGAGTAGTAGTTCTCTCTCCTTACACTCCTCTCCCTATAGTGTCCACCATAATGACAGCCTTACACACTTGAGAAATAATGACTATCACTAGAAAGGAAGATCTAATATATTTCTGACAGATGGGGAAGGTTTCCATCAGGACAGGCATTTTCTCTCACTGACTGCTGCTACAAACCATTGTCTGGGTTATAGTTAGATATATTTGAGTAGGGAGGAAGAGTTTTCTTGGTAGATTTAGTATTCTGCAAAATGCATTACAGAGTCATATAGTAGTAACCCAGCTTTCCCAGCGACCTGAAAGGCAAATCTGCCTAGTCGTTGTGCTATTTAGGAGTTTGGAGTGGGATTTGTCTTGGTAGATTTATCATTTTGCAGTCTAATACAGTACCACATGGTGGTATTCCAGCTTTCCCAGGAACCTGAATGTCAAATTTTGGTGGATTTAGTATTCTGCAGTCTATTACTGTTCCCCATGGTGGTGACCCAGCTTTTACAAGACCCTGGAAGGAAAATCTGCATAGCTATAGGTATAGGGAGGAGGAATTATCTTGATAGATTTAGTATTTTGTAGTCTATTGCAGCTCCACATGGTTGTAACTCAGCTTTTCCAGAACCCTGAAAGGCAAGTCTGCCAAACTATGGCACTATTTAGGAGCAAGGAGGGGGATTTATCTTGATAAATTTAGTATTATATACTGTAGCAAAGAAGCAAAACAAAAAAAATAGCTTGGTTTTGAGCTGGTTAAAAAGAGACCATAAACACTTTTTCCCCCTGGAAATAAACATGTGGGGATGATACTCTTAAAGTTTTTTTTTTCCAGAACCTAAATATTTATGGGCAATTTTTAGAATAGGTGATCCATATCAAAGCGGTGGGGTCTGACACCCTGCACCCTCATCAATTAGTTGCTAGCAGGACCCCTAGCTGCTTACACGGTGTATGGAGCCAGAAGCAGATAGTACATACATACACTTACTCATTCAAAGCTAACACCAGACTGAGCTATTTCCTCTCATATACCTGGCCATATTCCTATACTGGCACAGAGCCCAAAAGCAGCTTCCTGTATAGCTTAACTAAAGGACTGTATTACTCAGGAAAAATTTTTTTTTTTAAACTTGTGGAATAACCTTTTAAATACTGTACCTATATCATTAGTAGTCTTCACATGCGCATTTGCCAAGCAGTAATTAAGTGACATGGCAGCCATATGGAGTAAGATGTGCCACCAGAGCCCAGCTAAGTGAGTTTATTACATTAGGGACACCAACAATTTGCTTAGAAATGTTTAATGTAAATTTGAATAAGCTCCATCGTCTTGCAGTCTTGTCAATAATGAGACAAATGAGAGGTATGGATTTGTGATTTGATCTGATGTAAGCAATCTTCTTCATATTGCTAATACTTGAAGGTGCAAATTTGTCTTGGGAATTCCATTCCCTTGCTTTTGGAAAGAAATTGCATCCTTGGTCTATTAGCATAAATATAGAAAACAATGCAATGATCAGTGACTGTATTGCAAAGCATACTTCAATAATTATAGAGGGGTGAGTCATCTACATTCATTAGGGATTAGCCTAGCTCGAACGAATAATTTGCAGAATGCTTCATTAACCACCTAAGCAATCAACACCATTGCTGATAAATTGATATCACTTATCACTAAAATAATTATTTGTGTAATGCAATTCATCTCTAACTATGTTCTTCCATATATGAGCAATGGCAATCAGAGCTTCTACCACCAGTAGGGCTCTTTCACAGGAGCGGATGCCATGCATGTAATCTGCTGCGTGAAAGAGTGCCAAGCCACGCTCTGGACAGCAGAGACACGGAGCATTAACATGATTGATAATGCTCCGTGCCTCTCTGTAATCTTTTTACTACAAAATCACGGTGACAACTTTCTCACTGGGATTTTGTAGTAAAGAGGTCACAGAGAGGCATGGAGCATTATGAATCATTAATGCTCCGTGTTTCTGCTGTCCAGAGCGGGGCTTGGCTCTCTTTCATGCAGCAGATTACTCGCACGGCATCCGCTCGTGCTAGCATTGATAAATATCAACGGGCACTTTTTATATACAATATGTGCATAGGTGGACAATGTGGTCTTCTGCTGCCATGCTTCTGTTTCTATTAAGAACATCCTCAATTACAAACTTGATGTTACTAAGAGAGTAACACTTTATGATGATCACCTCACTGGAAAAGCAATTAGTGAACTGCAGGGGGCTCACCTACCGTTACTACACCCTCTTCTGCATGTGGTCATCACTGGTGGGTGGTCACACCATCAAAATACAGGAAACCATTATTCTGACAACACCGCAATAGATCATAGCCTAGGATTAAACATATTTACCATTGTGATATTATCATTATGGAGCAAAGTTTAGGAATAAAGACACAGAGTTAGTGAAACCATTTACAGAACAAAACCTAGGAATGGGTACAAATACACTTGTGACATTTAGAGATGAGTGAATCGAAGTTGACAAAGTGGAATTCGATTAGAATTTCAGGAAAAATTTGATTTACACCAAATCTGAATTTCCTCATGCTTTGTGGTAACGAATCACATTTTTTCCTACAATGGCTGCTGTATGTGTTAGGACATGGAGTAAGGAACTCTGGGAACGAGGAATCACCCACAATGCCATGCATGCAGCCAATCAGCTGCCAGCCAGCCCTGTGATGTCACAGCCCTATAAATAGCCTCAGCCATCTTGGATTCAGCCATTTCCCAGTGTACTTAGTGCAGGGAGACACGTGAGCAGGAGCTAGGGACAGTGGTAGAAAAAACTTGAAAACTTTTATTTTGGAGGAATCATTCCGCATTATTGAATCAGAACAGGGTGTTAAGGGAGTTTACAGCCTGGGTAATAGGAACAATCCTATTACACCTTGCTGCACTGACTGCGGATCCAAATTGCCATTATACAGCTCTGTAATTCCAGCAAGCCGTTTCTGTTATTCGGGTGCAGCACGTTTGATACAGCCATTAACCGGGTTCATTACAAGGAAATATTTCTACATCTTATTTGCCCTTTTGTGGTGCAGTTATATGTTCTAAAGCATTTTTTGGTTGGTATTAGTGGAAAAAAAGAGCTTATAAAAGCCGTTGTGTGATGAAGTAAGAAAGTTAGAGGCCTTTTTGGCGTGTATTAGTGGCAAAAAAATATATATTGTTTGCCAGTCAGCGGTGCAGTTATATGTTCTAAAGCCCTTTTTGGTGTGTATTAGTGGCAAAAAATATATATATTATTTGCCGTTCAGCAGTGCAGTTATACACTCACCTAAAGAATTATTAGGAACACCATACTAATACGGTGTTGGACCCCCTTTTGCCTTCAGAGCTGCTCAGGTAGCCCGTGGCATTTAAACGATGGCCAATTGGCACTAAGGGGCCTAAAGTGTGCCCAGAAAACATCCCCCACACCATTACACCACCACCACCAGCCTGCACAGTGGTAACAAGGCATGATGGATACATGTTCTCATTCTGTTTGAGCCAAATTCGGACTCTACCATTTGAATGTCTCAACAGAAATCGAGACTCATCCAACCAGGCAACATTTTTCCAGTCTTCAACAGTCCAATTTTTGTGAGCTCATGCAAATTGTAGCCTCTTTTTCCTATTTGTAGTGGAGATGAGTGGTACCCGGTGGGGTCTTCTGCTGTTGTAGCCCATCCACCTCAAGGTTGTGCGTGTTGTGGCTTCACAAAGGCTTTGCTGCATACCTCGGTTGTAACGAATGGTTATTTCAGTCAACGTTGCTCTTCTATCAGCTTGAATCAATCGGCCCATTCTCCTCTGACCTCTAGCATCAACAAGGCATTTTCGCCCACAGGACTGCCGCATACTGGATGTTTTTCCCTTTTCACACCATTCTTTGTAAACCCTAGAAATGGTTGCGCGTGAAAATCCCAGTAACTGAGCAGATTGTGAAATACTCAGACCGGCCCGTCTGGCACCAACAACCATGCCACGCTCAAAATTATTATTATTAAATCACCTTTCTTTCCCATTCTGACATTCAGTTTGGAGTTCAGGAGATTGTCTTGACCAGGACCACAACCCTACATGCAACTGCCATGTGATTGGTTGACTAGATAATCACATTAATGAGAAATAGAACAGGTGTTCCTAATAATTCTTTAGGTGAGTGTATGTTCTAAAAAACTTTTTAGTGTGTATTAGTGGCACAAAAAAAAAGTATTTGCCATTGTGTGGTGAAGTAAGAAAATTACAGCCCTTTTTTGGCATGTATTAGTGGCAAAAATATATATATTTGTCTTTCAGCGGTGCAGTTATATGTTCTAAAGCCCTCTTTGCCGTGTATTAGTGGCAATAAAATATATACAGTGGATATAAAAAGTCTACACACCCCTGTTAAAATGTCAGGTTTCTGTGATGTAAAAAAATGAGACAAAGATAAGTCTTTTCAGAACTTTTTCCACCATTAATATGACCAATAAACTGTACCACTCAATTAAAAAACTAACTGTTCTACTCTTCTAGGTGGAGGGAAGAAAAAAAACCCTCAAATAATGTGGTTGCATAAGTGTGCACACCCTCTTATAACTGGGGATGTAGCTGTGTTCAGAATTAAGCAATCACATTCAAAATCATTTTAAATAGGAGTCAGCATTCACCTGCCATCATTTAAAGTGCCTCTGATTAACCCCAAATGAAGTTCAGCTGCTCTAGTTGGTCTTTTCTGAAATTTTCTTAGTCGCATCCCACAGCAAAAGTCAAGGTCCACAGAGAGCTTCCAAAGCATCAGAGGGATCTCATTGTTAAAAGGTATCAGTCAGGAGAAGGGTACAAAAGAATTTCCAAGGCATTAGATATACCATGGAACACAGTGACGACAGTCATCATCAAGTGGAGAAAATATGGCACAACAGTTACATTACCAAGAACTGGATGGCCCTCCAAAATTGATGAACAGACGAGAAGAAAGCAACATTAAAGGAGCTTCAGGAATATCTGGCAAGTACTGGCTGTGTAGTACATGTGACAACAATCTCCTGTATTCTTCATATGTCTGGGCTATAGGTAGAGTGGCAAGACGAAAGCCTTTTCTTACAAAGAAAAACATCCAAGGCAGGCTACATTTTTCAAAAACACATCTGAAGTCTCCCAACAGCATGTGGGAAAAGGTGTTATGGTCTGATGAAACCAAGGTTGAACATTTTGGCCATAATTCCAAAAGATATGTTTGGCGCAAAAACAACACTGCACAGCACCAAAAGAACACCATACCCACAGTGAAGCATGGTGGTGGCAGCATCATGCTTTGGGGCTGTTTTTCTTCAGCTGGAACTGGGGCCTTAGTTAAGCTAGAGGGAATTATGAACAGTTCCAAATACCAGTAAATATTGGCACAAAATCTTCAGGCTTCTGCTAGAAAGCTGAACATGAAGATGAACTTCATCTTTCAGCATGACAAAGTATACATCCAAATCAACAAAGGAATAGCTTCACCAGAAGAAGATTAAAGTTTTGGAATGGCCCAGCCAGAGCCCAGACCTGAATCTCATTGAAAATCTGTGGGGTGATCTGAAGAGGGCTGTGCACAGGAGATGCCCTCGCAATCTGACAGATTTGGAGTGTTTTTGCAAAGAAGAGTGGGCAAATCTTGCCAAGTCAAAATGTGCCATGTTGACAGACTCATACCCTAAAAGACTGAGTGCTTTAATAAAATCAAAAGGTGCTTCAACAAAGTATTAATTTAAGGGTGTGCACACTTATGCAACCATATTATTTTATTTTTATATTTTTTCTTCCCTCTACCTAAAAGATTTCAGTTTGTTTTTCAATTGAGTTGTACAGTTTATAGGTCACATTAAAGGTGGGAAAAGTTCTGAAATGATTTATCTTTGTCTATTTTTTTTTACATCACAGAAACAACAGGGGTGTGTAGACTTTTTATATCCACTGTATTTTCCATTCAGCATTGCAGTTATATGTTCTAAAGCTCTTTTTGACATGTATTAGTGGCAAAAAATATATATCATTTGCTGTTTAGCGGTGCAGTTATATGTTCTATAGCCCCAAAAAATATATATTATTTGCCGTTCAGTTATATGTTTGGCAGCCATTTTACATTCTGTGTTTTGCCAGAGTATGGAGAGGTTGCTTTGTGGAGCAGGGACAGGCTGTTAGGGACACCAAACGCTAGCTAATTGGGCCACAAAAGTCCTTTTAAGAACTGGTATAGGTGTGCTATCGATAGGTGCGATATACTTTTAGTTTATAACATAGAAAGTATATTATAGTGCATTTGTATTGTGCAGCAGTTGTGTGCGGTTCTGCTGCGATACCGCAGCAATAGAGAGGGACAAGGGAAATTGGAACAACTATTTGCAACGGGTGTGATATACATGTTGGCCACATAAAAACTGTTCGAGGGTTGTGATATACCTTCTTGCACAAAATACTGATTGAGGGCTGCGATATACCTGTTGCCCCAAATTAACAGGGTGGTGTTATATAACTATTGTGGCAAAATACATAATTGAGGGGTGTGAAATACTTGTTTCCACAAAATTCTGATTAAGGGGTTCGATATATCTGCTTGCACCAAATATTGATTGAGGGGTACAATATACCTACTTCCACAAAATACTGATTGAGGGGTTTGATATACCTGCCTCCACCAAATATTGATTCAGGGCTACAATATACCTGGTTCCACAAAATACTGATTAAGGGGTTTGATATACCTGATTCCACCAAATATTGATTGAGGCCTACGATATACCTGGTTCCACAAAACACTGATTAAGGGGTTTGATATACCTGCTTCCACCAAATATTGATTGAGGCCTGCAATATACCTGCTTCCATAAAATACTGATTAAGGGGTTAGATATACCTGTATCCACAAAATATTAATTGAGGCCTACGATATACCTGCTTCCACAAAATACCGATTAAGGTGTTTGATATAACTGCTTCCACGAAATACTGATTGAAGGCTGCGATATACCTGCTTCCACAAAATACTAATTATGGGGTTCGATATACCTGTTTCCACCAAATATTGATTGAGGCCTATGATATAGCTGACTCCACAAAATATTGATTAAGGCCTGTGATATTCCTGCTTCCACAAAAAAACAATTCAGTAGTTTGATATACCAGATTCCACCAAATATTGATTGAGACCTACGACATACCTGCTTCTACAAAATACTGATTGAGTGCTGCGATATACCTGCTCCACAAAATACTGATTAAGGGTTTTGATATACCTGCTACCACCAAATATTGTTTGAGGCCTATGATATAGCTGACTCCACAAAATATTGATTAAGGCCTGTGATATACCTGCTTCCGCAAAATACTGATTAAGGGGTTTGATATACCTGCTTCCTCAAAAAACTGGTTGAGGGCTACGATATATTTGCTTCCACAAAAAAACAATTAAGTAGTTCGATATACCAGTTTCCACCAAATATTGATTGAGACCTGCAATATACCTGCTTCCACAAAATACTGATTAAGGGGTTTCATATACCTGCTTCCTCAAAAAACTGATTGAGGGCTACGATATATTTGCTTCCACAAAATACTGATTAAGGGGTTCGATATACCTGTTTCCACCAAATATTGATTGAGACCTACGACATACCTGCTTCCACAAAATACTGACTGAGGGCTGCGATAAACCTGCTTCCACAAAATACTGATTAAGGGGTTTGATATACCTGCTACCACCAAATATTGATTGAGGCCTACGAAATATCGGATTCCACAAAATACTTATTAAGGGGTTCGATATATCTGTTTCCACCAAATATTGATTAAGGCCTACTATATTCTTGCTTCCACAAAATACTAATTAAGTAGTTTAATATGCCTGCTTCCTCAAAATACAGATTGAGGGGTTTGATATACCTGTTTCCACCAAATATTTATTGAGGCCTGCGATATACCTGGTTCCACAAAATACTGATTAAGGGGTTCTGTCATGGTTTGAATCTCTCTGTGACAATGGCCACACCCATCTGCCTCCCAGCCAAGCTTTTGAACTAATCCCTGCTTACCTCATTTGCATAGCCAATCAGAGGGGGTTTTACAATTTACCAATTGAAAGAGGTATTCCAACTTTCAATATAAATATATGTGATGTATTCAATAAAAATTTTTTGTCAGTTTGAACTCACATACAGCCTGACTGGTGTTAGTTCTGTGAGAATTAAAACGACACGAGCGCCTTTTGAGGCCGGATCATCAATGGCGGAACCAGCAGATATTGTGGTCACATCAGGGAGTGCCGTGAGAGCAGAATAGAGCAAGCAGGTGCTCGTTACAGGTTCGATAAATCTGTTTCCACCAAATATTGATTGAGGCCTGAGATATACCTGCCACCACAAAATATTGATTAAGGGGTTTGATATACCTTCTTCCACAAAATACTGATAAAGGGGTTCGATATACCTGTTTCCACCATATATTGATTGAGGCCTGTGATATACCTGCTTCCACAAAATACTGATTAAAGCGTTCTATATGCCTGTTTCCACCAAATATTGATTGAGGCCTACTATATGCCTGATTCCACAAAATATTGATTAAGGGGTTCAATATACCTGTTTCTACCAAATATTGATTGAGGCCTGTGATATACCTGCTTCCGCAAAATACTGATTAAGGGGTTTAATACACCTGCTTCAGCAAAATACAGATTAAGGGGTTTGTTATACCTTCTTTTACAAAAAAGGAATTGAGGGCTGCGATATACCTGCTTCCACAAAAAAACTGATTAAGGGCTTTGATATACCTGCTTCCACCAAATATTAATTGAGGCCTGCGATGTACCTGTTTCCACAAAATACTGATTAACCCCTTTAAGACCAAGCTAGTTTTCACCATAAGAACCAAGCCTCATTTTGTAAATCTGATATGTTTCACTTAATGTGGTAATAACTCTGGAACGCTTTTACTTATATAAGCGATTCTGAGATAACTTTTGTTTTCTGAGATTCTGAGATGTTTTCTCATGACATATTGTACTTCATGTTAGTGGTAAATTTGAGTCAATATGTTTCACCTTAATTTATAAAAAATTCCCCAATTTACAGAAAATTTGGAAAAATTCGCAATTTTCTAAATGTGAATTTCTCTGGTTCTCTGACAGACAGTGGTAACTTACAAAATAGTTATTACTTTACATTTACCATATGTCTACTTCATGTTTGCATCATTTTGTAAATGTTATTTTATTTTTTGGGGATGTTAGAAGGCTTAGAAGTTTAGAAGCAAATTTTAAAACTTTTCAGAACATTTCCAAAACCCACTTTTTAAGGACCATGTCTGAAGTCACTTTGTGATGCTTATATAATAGAAACTACCCAAAAATGACCAAATTTTAGAAATTACACCCCTCAAGGTATTCAAAACTAATTTTTACAAACGTTGTTAACCCTTTAAGTGTTTAGTGGAAAATGGAGGTAATTTTTTAAAATTTCACTTTATTTTGCAGATTTTTCCATTTAGATCCATTTCTCCTGCAACCCGGCATGGGTTAACAGCAAAATAAACCTCAATATTTGTTATTCTGGTTCTTAAGTTTACAGAAACACCCCATATGTGGTCATAAAGTGCTATATAGGGGCACAGCGGGGCTCAGAATGAGAGGAACACTGTGTGGCTTTTGGAAGGCAGATTTCGCTGGAATAATTTTCAAGCACCATGTCGCATTTGAAGACACCCTGAGGCACCCCAACAGTGAAAGAACCCCCAAAAGTGACCCCATTATGGAAAATACACCCCTAAAGGAATTTTTCAAGGGATGCACTGAGCACTTTGGCCCAATAGCCGTTTCATAGAATTTAGAAAGACTTGGCAGTGAAAATGAAAAATTTCATATTTTACAAGAATATCTCGCTTTAGGCTCAAATTTGTCATTTTAACAAGGGGTATCAGGAGAAAATTCACCCCATAATCTGTTACCTATTTTCTCCTGAATACGTCAACATTCCATATGTGGTTGTAAAGTGCTTTATGAGCACAAAGCGGGGCTCAGAATGGGAGGAACACTGTGCTTTCCCCACGACGCTCTGTCTGATCTATAAAGGATTTAGGGAGCCCTTTTTGATTTCTTCTAATTGTGCCACATGTGCCTATGCTTCTGGCAGCAAGAGAGTGACACTATTGTAAAAGTTGTCCAAATACAGATGGTATCCGTGGTCCAGCAGGTGATGGACTAAATCCCATACTATATTCCCACTTATACCCAGAACCGGGGGACAATCGGGTGGCTCAATTTTGGATTCTTTTCCCTCATAAATACGAAAGCGCATTGTATACCCATATACACTTTCACAGGCCTTATACAACTTCACATCATACCTAGCCCTTTTATCGGGCAGGTACTGGCATAAATGTAATCGGCCTTTGACGTTGACCAATGATTCATCCACTGAGAGACATTTTTTGGGGGTATATACTTGACCAAATTTGGAATTGTAGTGGTCAACCACTTGTCAAATTTTAAAGAGTCTGTCATAACTGCGGTCGCTTGGGGGTGGGCATTTATTATTATTGCTGAAGTTAAGGAATCTCACAAGAGCTTCGAAACAGGCCCGGGGCATGGTAAGACAGTGAAGAGGGGTATGATATAAAATATCTTTGTTCCAATACGAACGTATTGTTGTTTTTTTTATAATGCCCATGCTGAGGAGAAGTCCCCAAAACCTTTGCATTTCAGTCGTGTTAGTAGGGGTCCATTTGCGGGGCCTTGAGAGATAACTGTCTGGATGGAAGGCAATAAATTGCTCTGCATATATATTTGTTTGTTCCACCATCAAGTTAATTAGGTCATCAGTGAAGAATAATTGAAAAAAATTAATTTCACTGAAACCTGTTGTATCTACATTGATGCCTGGAGTGGCTGTAAATTCAGGCACCTGGGGCACATAGTTATCTGCGGGGATCCATGAAGAGTCACTTGTACAGGGCTGCGACTGCGCACTACCCCTAGGAAGCCTACAAGGGGGTTCATCAGTAGATGAATCATCTAAGGAAGATGAAACTAAAAATGTCACTTCATCTTTACTGTTGGAGTCAGTGTCCTCAAAAAGTACGGCATACGCCTCTTCGGCAGTGAAAAGCCGTTTAGTCATTTTAAACTGTAAACTAACGTAGATTTCTTTTGTCTTTTTTTATATATATATATTTTTTTTTAAATAGAACAGCAGACTAAAATACTGTATATTCTTTAGGATAGGATAAAAACTCCCCGAGTCACTTGGAAATTATTGACAGGTGTCACAGGTAGCACAGATGGCTGGCGATGAGCCAGGAGTCTAGTATGGGGCACAGAGTAGTGCCAATATCCTTACTGGGGCAGAAAAGGGGTTAATTAATGTATTATTTTACAGTATTAGGTGGCTCAAATCTACATGGGGCATAAGAGACTTATATTTTACAGAATGGTGCCACTCAAGCACAGGACATGAGTATATACACACAGGAGGATGGCACAAATATTGATGGTTATTTAAAAAAAAATAATTATGTAACTTGGGAGTGTGTGACAGGTGACTTGACGGACAGACAGGCTAGTGTGACAGGTGTCTTTATTGAACAGACAAACTGGAGTCACAGGTGTCTTGATGGACAGACAGACTGGACTGACAGGTGTCTTGATAGGCGGACAGGCTGGAGTGACAGGTGTCTTTATTGAACGGACAGACTGGACTGACAGGTGTCTTGATGGACGGACAGGCTGGAGTGACAGGTGTCTTTATTGAACGGATAAACTTTAGTGACAGGTGTCTTTATTGACGGACAGACTGGAGTCACAGGTGTCTTGATGGACGGACAGACTAGACTGACAGGTGTCTAGATGGGCGGACAGGATGGAGTGACAGGTGTCTTTATTGAACAGACAAACTTTAGTGACAGGTGTCTTTATTGACGGACAGACTGGAGTCACAGGTGTCTTGATGGACGGACAGGCTAGACTGACAGGTATCTAGATGGGCGGACAGGCTGGAGTGACCAGTGTCTTTATTGAACGAACAAACTGGAGTCACAGTTGTCTTGATGGACGGACAGGCTGGAGTGACAGGTGTCTTTATTGAACGGAAAAACTGGAGTGACAGGTGTCTTGATGGATGGACAGACTGGAGTGACAGGTGTCTTGATGGATGAACAGGCTGGACTGACAGGTGTGTTGATGGACGGACAGGCTGGAGTGACAGGTGTCTAAATGGATGGACAGGTGTCTTGATGGACGGACAGGCTGGAGTGACAGGTGTCTTGACGGGAAGACAGTTGTCTTAATGGACGGACAGTGGTGACAGGTGTCTGGATGAGGTGATTTTGACAGGACTGGACAGGACTAATCACACTGACTCGGGCAAATCAGGCACAGAAGAGTGGCAAATCAGTACTGAAGGGGTTAATTAGGGGACAAACTTTAGTGACAGGTGTCTTTATTGACGGACAGACTGGAGTCACAGGTGTCTTGATGGATGGACAGAATAGACTGACAGGTGTCTAGATGGGCGGACAGGATGGAGTGACAGGTGTCTTTATTGAACAGACAAACTTTAGTGACAGGTGTCTTTATTGACGGACAGACTGGAGTCACAGGTGTCTTGATGGACGGACAGGCTAGACTGACAGGTGTCTAGATGGGCGGACAGGCTAGAGTGACCGGTGTCTTTATTGAACGAACAAACTGGAGTCACAGTTGTCTTGATGGACGGACGGGCTGGAGTGACAGGTGTCTTTATTGAACGGACAAACTGGAGTGACAGGTGTCTTGATGGATGGACAGACTGGAGTGACAGGTGTCTTGATGGATGAACAGGCTGGACTGACAGGTGTGTTGATGGACGGACAGGCTGGAGTGACAGGTGTCTAAATGGATGGACAGGTGTCTTGATGGACGGACAGGCTGGATTGACAGGTGTCTTGACGGGAAGACAGTTGTCTTAATGGACGGACAGTGGTGACAGGTGTCTGGATGAGGTGATGTTGACAGGACTGGACAGGACTAATCACACTGACTCGGGCAAATCAGGCACAGAAGAGTGGCAAATCAGTACTGAAGGGGTTAATTGGGGGTTAATTATGTACGAAGCAGGGGATGAGGCACAGAACTGACTACAGATGACAGACGACAGGCTGTTGATGAGGCACAGAACTGATCTGTGTCACTGACTTGGGCACAGAAGCAGCTTTTCGGCACAAAAGGGGTTAATTCGATCTGGTAGGTATTAATGTACAGCAGCTTTTCACACTCTCTCCTTCTCTGATCGCTTCCCTGACAGGAATTAGGACGATCAGAGAAGAAGAAGCACATAGTCCCTCCCTAAACCCCCCTTACCTGCACCAATGCGCTGCGATTGGTCCCTCTGCAGTATTGGACCAATCACAGTGATCGTGGGCGGGTCAGAGCTCAGATGCAGTTCCCGCCGGCGTCTCTGGTTGCCTAGAAACCCCAGCACGCCGACTTCACTGAACCATCAGCACTTCGCTCCCTGCGCTGACAGAGAAAACCGATCACGTACATGCATGTGGGGATGCGGTGAGGCACCACATTCCCCCACGTTCATGTACAATATACCTGGTTCCACAAAATAGTGATTAAGGGGTTTGAAATATCTGCCTCCACCAAATATTGATTGAATCTCCGGAGGAGATTTGGACAATAGATTGCTCAGAAAGGAACTGGAATGGATCTACCGCCTGAATACGGAAAGCCCTAAAGGACCTAATGAGTGCAGCAGCTTTACATGCTTCATTGACGATTGCAATAGTGGGGTTATGTTTAGTGAGCCAGGGTAGCCCCAACACTAGAGGAGTAAGCAACCCGCTTAGGACGAAACATGACACATCCTCAACATGAGTCTCACTCACAATCAAACGGATATTGTGAACTATGCCCTTTAACGATTTCTGAGAAAGTGGAACGGAATCAATAGCAAAAACAGGTATATCCTTTCCCAAAGTGCATACCTGGAAACCATGAGTTATAGCAAATTGATTATCAATGAGATTGACAGCTGCTCCACTATCTACAAAAATCTCACCAAAAATGTTCTTGCTCTCTAGCGCCACCCTGGCAGGTAGGACAAAACGGGAACTACAAGCAAACGGAAAACCTTCAATTTCCGCATCAACCTTGCCAATAGTAACAGATGGAACGTTTTTAGAGGATTTTTTTATTTTTGTTTCTTTATTACTCTCAAAAAGATGCCTGAATCTCCTAGAGGGACAAACATTTGCCAAATGATTTATACCTCCACAACAGAAACAAACCTTCCTATGAGAGCTGAATCCTCTATTGTCAGAGGCAAGCAAACCCAGCTGCATGGGCCCCTGCTCAGAAGAAATTGAGAGCGACTGAGACCCCTGTGCACTGAATGAAACCGCCACACTGTCCTTGGACTGAGTATGACAGGAAGGAGTGATCTCTCCTCTCTCTCTAAGACGCCTGTCAATACGAACGGCCCGAGACATGGCAAGGAGGTAGGTCTCTCATGAAAGGCAAATGCATCTTTCAATCCCTCTGAAAGACCATGGCAAAATTGACTTTGAAGTACAGCATCATGCCAACCAGTATCAGCTGCCCATCTCCGAAATTCTGAACAGTATATCTCTGCGGACTGTTTACCCTGGCATAAAAGACGTACTCTAGACTCAGCCAGAGCAATACGATCCGGATCATCATATATCTGACCCAGGGCTAAAAAAAAATCATCCACTGAACAGAGGGGCCGTGCCCCCACCGGCAGCGAAAAGGCTCAGGACTGAGCGTTATCCCTGAGCAGCGAGATGATGATCCCCACCCTCTGCTCCTCATCACCAGAGGAATGGGGAAGTAGGCGAAAATGGAGTTTGCAAGCCTCTCTAAAACGAACAAAATTCTCACTACGCCCGGAGAACGTATCCGGGAGCGAGATCTTAGGCTCAGAACAAACTCCATGAATGCAAGCTGAACCGGTCACCTGAAACTGAAAAACAGTTTTACAGAGATCTGCTACCTCCAATGAAAGACCCTGCATGTGTTCAGTCAAAAGGGAAACCGGATCCATGCTTGAGACTGTTTTGGCAGTTAATAATGTCACGGAAGGTGCACAGAAAACTAGAAGACACAAAATGAAGATCCGACTGACTGGATCCAAAACTAAGTAACCAAAGGGAGAGCCCTGCAACAGACCTGGCTCTCTCCCTAACTGCTCAGCCTATGCAAAAATCTCAATGGTAGATGATCGCATATCCTTGTTCCTCGACTGTATAACACCTGAACACCCTATAATAGTGAGGGGACACGACCACCGGCTCCCTACACTTGATACGGAGGGAGTCAGGGTCACCTGGGATACAGCAATTAGGAAAACACAAATGAATGAACAAAACTTATCTGTAGAAGACTCAGTAGTAGCATCCAGCATGCACACACTCCAGGAAGTTGTATAAACCGCAAAGTGATGCAGTATGGGAAGGGATTTAAAGGGATGCAATCAGTGCAACTACATGACAGCAGAGAGAGGCTAACGAGATGAGAAAACGAAAGCAAAACAAAAGGAACCTCAAGGAGGAGGTTCTGAAGAACGTCTGTCAGAGCTTCTCAGATGTCTGGTGGTGACACTTCTCGAAGCTGGACTTGCGGGGGGCATATAATTTAATATGGATTCGTGAGGGGGATGAATGGAAGACAGCTTTTAATACCAGGGATGACCACTATGAATACCTTGTGATGCCCTTCGGACTCAGTAATGCTCCTGCTGTCTTCCAGGAGTTTGTCAATAATATTTTTCGAGATCTGCTCTATTCTTGTGTTGTTGTCTATTTGGATGATATTCTTATTTTTTCCAGAAACATCAGAATTCATCGCAGGCATGTGCAGATGGTCTTACAACGCTTACGAGAGAATCGTCTGTACGCTAAATTGGAAAAGTGTGACTTTGAAAAGTCGTCCCTGCCCTTCCTGGGGTACATCATCTCAGATCATGGTCTCAAAATGGATCCTGGAAAGGTGGCAGCAGTGCTAGACTGGCCCCGTCCCTCCGGCCTGAATGCAATACAAAGATTCTTGGGTTTTGCCAATTACTATCGTCAATTCATCTGTAATTTTTCTACCCTGATAGCTCCTATTTCCGGTCAGACCAAGAAGGGTGCCAATCCCAAACAATGGTCCCCTGAAGCAGAGATGGCATTTTCCTCCCTCAAGCAAGCTTTTTATTCAGCTCCAGTCCTTAGACACCCAGAACCCAACAAACAGTTCTTCTTGGAGGTGGACGCATCCTCTGTGGGAGCTAGAGTGGTCCTGTCACAGAAGAATGCCTCAGGTCGTCTCCTTATGGTTTTTTTTTCCACTGCCTAAAAAAACTATTCTATTGGGGACAGGGAACTCCTAGCAATTAAGTTGGCTCTAGAGGCTCTGGAAGGTTCTAGCCTACCGGTCATAATTTACACCGATCATAAGAGCCTGACCCATTTGCAGACAGCTCAACGACTCAATCCTCGTCAGGCTCGTTGGTCTCTCTTCTTTGCCCGATTTAATGTTTAACTGCATTTTCGGTCCGCTGACAAAAATATCAAAGCGGACGCTCTCTCTAGGTCCTTTGAAACCACAGATTCAGAAGACGAACCCCAGTTCATCATTGAACCAACTAAAGTAGTCCCAGTGGCTCCAGTTAACCTGTCCAAGGTTCCCCCAGGTAAGATCTTTGTTCCGGTGGGGGAATGCATCCAAGATTGCTGGCCATCCAGGTCAGCAGGGGACCTTGAATCTCATCTCCAGACATTAATGGTGGCCATCCATAACCGCGGATATTGGAGACTTTGTGGCTTCCTGTCCCTTGTGTCCCCAGAATAAGTCTCCTCGTCTGGGTGAGCTATTAATTTTACATATCTTCCGCCTTCATGGATTTCCTCTCCATATCATTTCGGATAGAGGAGTACAATTCACCTCCCGGTTCTGGAGATCTTTATGTAAGTCTCTGAATGTCTCTTTGGACTTTTCTTCTGCCTATCATCCACAGTCTAACGGCCAGGTGGAACGCATGAACCAAATATTGGTCAGCTTCCTGCGACATTTCACCAATGCCCATCAGGACGACTGGGTGAAGCATCTTCCTTGGGCGGAATTTGCTTATAACAATAGAGTCAACCAAGCCACAGGTAAATCTCCATTTTTTGTGGTCTATGGACGACAGCCAAGTGTTCCTCTTCCCGTGCGGCCTTCTTCTGGAGTTCCTGCGGCAGATTCCTGTGTGGAGCAGCTGTCTCGGGTCTGGTCTGACACTAAGGTTTCGCTTTGGAGAACAGCGGACCAAATGAAAAGGTCTGCGGATAAGAGGTGCAGACCTCCTCCTCAGTTTGCCATTGGAGACAAGGTATGGCTTTCTTCTAAGAATATCCGTCACAGACTTCCCTCTTACAAACTGGCTCCCCAATTCTTGGGACCTTTTTCTGTGATCAAGAAAATTAATCCTGTTGCCTATAAGCTCAAACTACCTGCTACCTTGCGGATTCACAACTCATTTCATGTTTCGTTACTTAAGCTAGTTGTAACAGGTTTTGCAAAGGCACTTCACAGAACCCTCCTCCTGTCACTATGGATGATGAGTTTGAAGTCAAGGACATTCTAGACAGGAGGATTATAAGAGGTAAGACCTTTTATTTGGTGGACTGGAAGGGCTACGGGCCTGAAGAAAGGTCATGGGAATCCGCTGAGAATATACATGCCCCTCTGTTGCTGAAGAAATTTCTCTCCAGGTCAGCCGTGTGGAGGAGGGGGCATAAGAGGGGGGGTACTGTCAGTATGGAGTCTGCGTCTCCACCGCAGGGTCGCAGATCGCTGTCTGCACATCGCAGCACTATGGGTCCCAGTACTGGCTTACCTTGTAGGAGACGCAGGCACCCGCCAGCATACCGCCGCATCCATCCTCACTGCCAGGTGTCATCTGAAGCACTTTAGCACACGTGCGCGCAACTCTCCCTTTCTTATAGGAGTAGGCAGCTGGTTCCTGATTACCATCCCCACCCGGAGGCGGGACTACTTGTATTTAAGGCAACTACACTCATCATGAAGTGCCCAAGCGTGGTTGTTGTACCTCTTGACTCACGCTGAAGCGTCCCACTGTGTCTGTTTATTGGATTTCCTGGATTCTGACCTCTGCTTCGTTTGACTACGCATCTGCCTGCCATCTGTTTATTGGATCACCTGGATTATAGACATCTGCACTGCCTGACTACGCATCTGCCCATCTCCTCCTGTAAGTCTGCCTGGATCCAGACCCTGCACTACCTGACAACGAGACTGCTTATATCTGCACTGCCTGACTACGCATCTGCCCATCTCCTCCTGTAAGTCTGCCTGGATCCAGACCCTACACTGCCTGACAACGAGACCGCTTATATCTGCACACTATATTGCTCTGAACTTTGTGTTGCCTGTATCTGTCAAGTGACTTTTGAATACTGTCTGCCAGTAAAGACCATCTGTTCCTTTATTCTGCCTTTGTTGGACTCTGTTCACACTACTGCAGGTAGCTGCATTCAAGGTAACAGGTGCAGACACCAGGGTCCTGACTCTGAGAGTCAGCAGTCAGCAATATTGGACTAATTCCCAGTCCTCTATCAGCTGACACAGAGGATCCACATCCTCTGGTCGTAACATTCTGTCAGGTGAATGCCTCATTTTTGGGGCCTGTACTGGTCTACAGTAAAAATTTTATCCAGTGACTGCGTAATCTAACTCCAGCCACATAATCACAAGTTATTTTCTGTAAGGTGAATGCCTAATTTTTAAGGCCTGTACTCCAGTGACTTACAGTAAAGTTTTTATCCAGTGACCGCCTAATGTACCTCCAGCCATATAATCTCAAGTTCTTTTCTGTCAGGTGAATGCCTAATTTTTGGGGCCTGTACTCCCGTGGCCTAAAATCAAATTTCTCTAGACTCCAGAAGGGCACATTTTTGAGAGTTTCCCTTTAAAGTATAACTGTTGTATATTTTTTGGGGGGAGTATTGGATTGTGGTGATTAATATCACTTTGGTGGCCCTATTTCAACTTTTCACTGTGTATTCAATTACCCCTTAATTCCATACTTTTGTTCCCACTGCGTGCAAGGTCACATTACTGACAGCCAGGGACTGTAAATAAATGATTAAAGCCAGGTCCTCCCCAGCAGCTGATAACAGTGCCTGGGCTGTGTGCACTTCTCCTTGTCCCTGTGCTTGGCAGACGCTCCCTCACTCAGCTGAGCTGGAGAATGCAGAGTCGAAGCAGCGCACAACAGGGAAGGGAGATCTGCCAGTCTGCTGAGTGTATAAATGAAAGCAACATGTGATAAGAGAACCCCTTTGTGCTGCAGGAGATTAACCCTTTAGGGGGAGGGCTCTGGTTACTGACACTTTTGGGGGGTTATTGTTACTGGCTAGTGAGGGCAGGCGGGATTAGCCTCAGGGTGAGGGCAGTGGTGGCCATCTTAACTGAATAGTGAAATTGCAGTTTTATGCAGACTGGCTGCTAAGGGCTGAATCTTATTAAATATGGGGTAAGTCAGTCTAATAGTACTGATTCTTGAATATCATATTATAAGTAACTACATATATGAAAATTGAAATTAGGGTCTAAATGTGACAGTTATCCTTTAAGACGCCTAAAATTGGCCCCTGATTAAAATACATATTTTTTGTGGAAATTTTGATCCCCCTCTGGTATGTCACTGTCCATGTTGTGGAACTATTTGTGCACTTATAGTAAGTATTCGGTGGCTGCAAATATAAGCAGAAACTTTTTCAGGTTTGCCTGCCAATAAAATCAATCAGGGCCGTTTGCGTTTGTGAACCGTCCCGGCCGATGTACGTCCATCACTAGTTGTCAAGCGGTTTCTGAAGTCTTCCACCTATCTGCAAGACATCCTAAAAATGGCCAGGAAACTTTACATGCACTACAGCCACTCGTAAACTGCAAAGCACACCCTCCTTCAGCTGCAGCGGCAAAATAGCATCCCCCCAACATAGGCTGATATGCAACGTTTCCACCCGTTGGAATTCCACCCTCTCTATGTTGGACCTACTATACGAACAGAGAAAGGCCATAAACGATTTCTTGATGATGCAAGCGAACAGGAGTACTCCCCTGTGTAACTTCGATGTTAGCCAGTGGCAGCTCATGCCTGACACTTGCCGTTTGCTCAGCCCCTATGAGGAGGCCACGTTATTTGTCAGTCGCCAGGACTACCAGCATCTGTCCTGGAACAGATGCTGGTAAATCTGGCTAGTCAGGGGACTGGAGACCTGGCGCCTAGATATAACGGCAGTATGCTGTAGAGATACAGGCAATGAGTCCCTCTGAGTCACTTAGGCACAAATGACCCGATGCATGCTCACTTGCTTTCTTGCGTAGTGACAGCCGAATTGTCACTATTCGGCAGAGGGATGACTTCTGGGTCTCCACCTTGCTGGACCCTTGCTACCAGTCCAAAATGGGGGCCTTTTTTACATCCTATGTAGAGATGTCCTGAACTATTCGCCGGCGAACATAGCTTGTTCGCGTTCGCCACGGCGGGCGAACATATGCGATGTTCAATCCGCCCCCTATTCGTCATCATTGTGTAAACTTTCTCCATGTACCTCACAGCATCCATTTTAGATTCATTCGGAAGCTGCAGTGTCACAAATTTGAAAAAGTTGTAATCGCATTGTGATTAATGCAGGTTATATTAATCGCATTGCTAATTCAACTTAGAGCTGGGTTCCTAATGGTTGTATTGCTAGAATATAACAAAGATTGAGAATATAGTGCTATATTCGTCAATTCTAGCGATACAACCATTAGGAACTCAGATATAAGTTGTAATCGCATTGCGATTAATGCAGGTTATATTAATCGCATTGTGAATTCAACTTACCACACTCTGCGCCAACTACGTAATTTTCCATGGGAGTTTTGCCATGGATCCCCCTCCGGCATGCCACAGTCCAGGTGTTAGTCCTCTTGAAACAACTTTTCCATCACTATTGTGGCCAGAAAGAGTCCCTGTGGGTTTTAAAATTTGCCTGTCTATTGAAGTCTATGGCGGTTCGTCCGGTTCGCGAACATTTGCGGAAATTCGCATTCGCTGTTCGTGAACAGAAAATTTTATGTTTGCGACATCTCTAATCCCATATAGTCAGTTGACCGTTGCCTATCTGCGTCCATCCTCTCGCAGGTAGGACCGAGGGGTTCCTCTGCGCTCACATTCCTCTGCCATGGCTGCTATGGCAGGGTGAGGGGTAGGAGCAGTTTCAGCTCCATCAGCAGCAACTTGAGTTTAGAGTAGCTGATGAGCAGATTTCTTCACCGCCTAGTGAAGAAACTTCTCTCCAGCAGCAGCAGGTAGACCTGGAGCAGGACTGAACCAGCAGGTGGTGGCATACTTGGAGAGCACCCTGCCACCCCACATTGAAGATCCGCTGGACTACTAGGCAGCCAAACTGCATTTCTGGCCACAACTAGCAGAGTTTGCCCTGGAAAAGCTGTTCTGCCCGGCCAGTAGTCATCAGAGCGGGTGTTTAGTGCGGCGGGGGCCATAGTTACCCCAAGAAGAACTCGCCCGTCCACCCAAAATGTGGAGAGACTGACCTTTGTCAAGATGAATCAGGCATGGATCAGCCAGGATTTTCACCCACCAATGCCTGAGGCATCAGACTATGGTGCCACACCAACACTTTGACAAAAGAGATCGGTTTCTTCTGGCTACTTGCCTCAGCTACTATTCTGATGCTGCCACCCGCCTGATAACACACATCTGATGGCAAGTGCTCCTTCATTCACCCACCATCTTCAGCTGGTACTAGTATTGCCACCCACCTTGACACTCTGTCACCGGGTCAATCTGTGGTCTCCTTATGCTGCTGCCACCTCCACACTATGTCACCTTGCCACTCTGTGATCTCCTGATGCTGCTGCCACCTCCACACTATGTCACCTTGCCACTCTGTGGTCTCCTGATACTGCTGCCACCTCCACACTATGTCACCTTGCCACTCTGTGGTCTCCTGATGCTGCTGCAATTCCACACTATGTCACCTTTCCACTCTGTGGTCTCCTGATGCTGCTGCCACCTCCACACTATGTCACCTTGCCACTCTGTGGTCTCCTGATGCTGCTGCTACCTCAACACTATGTCACCTTGCCACTCTGTGGCCTCCTGATGATGATGCTGCCACCTACACATTCTGTCATTGTGCCACTCTGTGGCCTCCTGATGATGCTACTGTCGCCACCTCCACACTGTCATTCTGCCACTCTGTGACCTCCTCATGATACTGCTGCTACTGCCACCTTTACATTCTGTCATTGTGCTACTCTGTGGCATCTTGATGCTACTGCCACTACCACACTGTCATTGTGCCACCCTGTGGTCTCCTTCTGATGCTGCTGCTGCCGCCACCTCCACACTATGTCATTGTGCTACTCTGTGGCCTCCTGATGCCGCTTCCACCTCCACACTGTCATTGTGCCACTCTGTAGTCTCCTCTTGCTGCTGCTGCCACCTCCACACTGTCATTGTGCCATCCTGTGGCCTCCTCCCAATGCTGCTGCCACCTCCACACTCTGTCTCTGTGACACTTTATGGCCTCCTGATGCTGCTGCTGTCACCTCCACACTGTCATTGTGCCATCCTGTGGCCTCCTCCCGATGCTGATGATGCTTCCACCTCCACACTGTCATTGTGCCACTCTGTGGTATCCTCTTGCTGCTGCCACCTCCACACTGTCATTGTGCCACTCTGTGGCCTCCTCCTGATGCCGCTACCACCTCCAGACTCTGTCATTGAGCCACTCTGTAGTCTCCTCAAGCTGCTTCCACCTCACCACTATGTCATAGGGCCATTCTGTGGACTTCTCATGCTGTTCTCACCCTCCACACTTCATGACTGGGCCACTGGGCCATAGATCCTGTCTATGTAACTGCTGTAAGGCCTGCATGACATGGTCCCTATTTTGCATCAGAATTGGCTTATGATTTGGTAGCTAAAAGCAGGAGTTGGTACAAAACACAGAAGACATGCAAATATTCCATTCACGTGTAATCTCTTGGATCCACTCATGTTTTTTTGGGGCTTTAGCAATACTGATGGATTACTGACCAAATGCTGACCGAGTGAAGTTGGATGCTCCACAGACAGGATTCGTTTTTTTGGGGTTATTGTTCTGAAGGATCAGAGGAAGGACAAAATAATCAGTGATGTCAACCCAAACTTACTGCTGACACCCTCTCCACTCTGTCGGGGGCTCTACTTGTATAAACGTTTAATATAACAGGCTCTGTAGACATCTATGTGGAATCAGCTGCCGATGGTGTAAAAGGAGTGCGCTTCTTCTTGACGCTAACATTGATCTGTAAAACTGTGTTCACTCTTGAGTTATTTGGTCAGTTTTGCCCCATAACTTCCCAAATAAGTGAAGTGTGCAGTGATTCTAAGAGTGACGCCTGTTCACTGCATGTCATACTGACTCATAGTATTGTTTAACTACCAAAGCAGACTCCCTATGTGTGTTACTGCAAGGCACAGTGTTCTACACCACTGTAAAGGCTCTCTGCAGCCAGGAAATAGCCTTTTTTTTTTTACACAATTCACCGCAAACAAATTCAGAGCGAACCAATTTTTTTCGATAAATTCGATGAACCGGTCAAATCGAATTTTTACGAAATGTGTTCATCGCTAGTGACATTATTAACCTGTTAAGAACACAGTCTATTTTAGTACTAGAAGGGGTTTACAATTTGCCTAAACTTTCTTTAAAATAATCATGTATGAAGGTAGCTGTAATTTTGTAATGTATTTCCTTTACCTTTTTTGCTCCTATATTCCATTCTGGGCTGTCATGACCATGTCCATACAGTTCTTTCTTATTTCCTATGATGTTATGTTCATGGACAGGGGCAGTGATGAGTGTCTAGGTAACTAGCTGGGTGTTAGGGACAGTAAAAGGGGAGTGTCTAGGTAACCAGCTGGGTAGGAGGAGCTATAACCTAGCTGGGTGTTGTTAGGGGCAGTGACAGGGGAATGTCTATGTAAGAAGCTGGGTGGGAGGAGCTATAAACTGGCTGGGTTTTGTTAGGGGGCAGTGATGTGGAGTGTCTATGTAACTAGCTGGGTGGGAGGAGATAAGAGAATGTCTGTGTAACCAGCTTGGCGGAGGAGCTATAAACTAGCTTTGTGCTGTTAGAGATGGTTCTGGAGGTGTGGTAGAGCAAGAAGTGCATCATGTGTTTGGTTGGATACATTAACAAAAAGTTCTACATACAGTATGCAAACCAGAGTCACATGTTTACTTGGTGAAAACAGGTCAGGAGAGTCCAAATTGAAAAAAAAAAACATGTGGAAGATGCAAAAGAGTTAAGCAGCTACATAATTATATATGTTAAAAGTCATAGTAATAACAAAAAAAAAAAAAACGTAATGACTCCGGAATTCTTTTTTTTCCATCCCTGCCTTTCCAAAGCCATAATTTTTTTATGTTTCTGTCAACATAGCCATATGAAAGCTTGTTTTATGCAGGACAAGTTGTTTTGGGGGGTTCTTCTACCAAATTATATAATGTTTACATTGTTTGGGGGGTATCAAGTGATCCTCCTATTTTATTTTCCTTTCCCTGCTGTGCTGTCTTATGATCTGCAAAATTGTGGAGACCACTATGAGCGGTTCATCAAAAGCAAATTTCAAAAGTTTTGGATTCACTAATATTCAAAGTTTTTAGGAAATTTGTAATAAACTTTGGTCCATTAGAACCAGTTCACTTATCTGCATTAAAAGGTCTTTTAGGTTATCCAGTTAACCTTCCAGGTTTAATATATGCTATAAACAAAGATTTGACAGGTTACCAAGGAAGGTATTTATTATTTAAAGAGGTATTTCCATCTGGGGCATCAATAGCATATCACTAGGACCCATTATTTTCTCCAGAACGGGTCCCTGAAATGAAGGGAGAGCAGCGGCACATGTGTGGCCATCTTCTGTTTACTGCTATGCTGGATCAGGTATTTCCAACAGTCCTATGGCAATGAATTGGGAGGTGTCCACACTTGTCTGACTTGCTCTCTATTCACTGCTATGGTCAATCTATGGGAGGTCTTATTGCCAATCTACGGGAAGCCCCATAGCAGTGAATGGATAGCAAGCTATGCATGGTGGTGTGCTCTCCTTCACTTCAGGAGCTCTGTTATGGAGATAGTAGCAGGTCCCAGAGGTGAGACCTACACCTATTTGACATTGATGGTTTATACTAATGATATGCCATCATTTTATATTATCTAATGATTGTAGGTGAGGTTAAAGGATTGCTTTTTCAAATAAGCTTCAAATTTGATTAGACAAATAAAGAATTGGAGGGGCTCATAATACTAAAACAAATGTAAGATCTCATACATATAGAAGACATTATTACAAAATAAAAATAAGGTTGATATACAAAAATAGATAGGATCAAGTTGGAAAAAAGATTGCAATCAGGAGAGGAGATAAAGCCAATATCTGAAAGTATTATGAAGGTAAAGCAGAAAATAAATACAATGGGCCAGATTTATCATTAGCTCAGGTCAGAATAATGGAGTGAAAAAGTCCCCCAAAAAGTCCCAAACGCTAAAACTGCGCACAAATTTGCGACTTTTCTCTGCTCTGCACTATGCTCGCCAGTTTTCTGAAAGTGGGCGTGTTTTCTTATGTAAATGAATCTCTAGACAGATTTACTTTTGGGACTTTTTGAAAAGTCGCTAAAAAGTTGCAATTTCACTCCAGTGAGGACCATGCTTATCTTATGAGACTTTTTAATAGAACATGCGACTTTTTCATAAAAACGTGCGTCTTTTTCGTAAAGATGTGCGACTTTTGTAAAGCTGCTTACTGACGGATAAACTGCTACCGTCAAACCACATTTATTACAGTCTTAAAGGGCCGATCATAAATCTGACTTGGCTAAAACTGACTTTAGCCATATGTTAAAGTGGAGTGAGCTGTCAGGGTAATGATAAATCTGGCCCAATGTCTTGGGAAATTGGAGGGAAATGTTTAGGAGGGTAATACATCAAGCCATTTATTCATTCAATAGACTATTGCTAAATTATATTGAAGGATAGGAATGAAGATGTCCTGAATGTGGGAAGAAAACATGGACATGCCTAATGGTATTGTCCAATGCTGACAGAGTTTTGGAAAGAGATACTCACTTTGTATGGCTTTCCATTTTGCACTGAGGCCAAGATTTACTAATGTGTCTGCATCTAGAATCCATCTAAAAGGTGGTGCAATTTGGCATAACTTGGGTTTCCACACTATTTTTCCCACTTGCTTGGAAAGAGGTGGGGTTTATCTGGCAGGGGATGGACCTAATATGCACCCTTTCGCACCAAAAATGCACCACAATTCTGGTGTAAAATTGTGTCAAAAGAGCCAACTAATGGTATAGAGTTACATAAAACTGTCTAGTCATGCACCAAATATCATTCAGCATAAGCAACTGTGATAAATCTGGTCAAGGCTGCCATCAGGAATTTCAGGGCTCTTTAGAGGCAAAACATGCCCCTCCCCCTACTTCCCACACATACACACACCCTTTTCACAATCATGGCCATAACAGCTATAACTTTTTTTGTCGTGTCAGGCCATTTTGACATACACACCAGTAAGGTTTTAATTTTTATCAACTTTTATTATGGGTTACATGAAGTGGAAAATATTGTTCCACTTTTATTTATGCCCCCCATGGATCATCATAAATAATATGTTTACTTTATTGTACAGGTTATTAGGATTACAGGGATAGCAAATGCTGCATTGTGATATTATTATTTTTTTTCTTTATCAAATGTATTTATTATTTTACATTACCATTTATATATAAATATCTCTCCATTTACAAAGTTCATCCTTTTGTATTAATAACAATGACAGAAAAAAAAGATCTACATATACATAACACTTAGTTGAACACAACCTTTAAATAAATACCCATCCCTTCCTAATCCCCTCTGTTTTTTATTTTTTTGCTTTGTTTGCCTCGTTGCCTCCCGAGCCTAGCGGAATCGGCCGAACTTACGACTTGACATATAACCAAGTAAATAATATACATCATATGTTGAGCGGGAGCGACACCGGCCCGGGTCGTCTGGCTATGTCCAGTTTGCCCATGACTTTTTCCATTGTGCTAGCTGTTTTTTCGTTAGACATGCGATTTTTTTCATAGTTCTTGATCTTATCCATCAAGCTTTTCCATTCTACGATGGTAGGGCGGTAGGCAGAGCACCATTTTGCAATTATAACTGGCTAATAGCATTCCTTTCAGCCAAGCGATAAACTCCTCTCTATTGATGTTGTCAGCTCCCAGAATTCCCAATATCGCGAGCTTGATTCTCATTTCATGGCTATTGCCCAGTTTGCTAGCCAATAATTCATAGATCTCTACCCAATACTGCCGGATTTTTGGGCAGCTCCAAATTATATGCTTAAAATTGGACTGTCGGGAATGGCATTTTGGGCATGTAGATTCCGTTTTCCCATACATCTTTGCAATTTGTTGTGGAGAATAATACAGCATGTGTACTATTTTAAATTGTATGAGTCTAAAGTTGGCAGAGGTAATTAGCCAGTTAACGGTATATTTTTGCATACCCTCACCCAATTAATACTAGTGTCAGTTCCAATCTCTAATTCCCACTTCTTTTCACTTTTAAAATGTGTAATGTTACCTAATCCATCTTCAATTTGTTTATAAATCTGAGATTTTTTATGTCTTTCCGGTGAAAACAATAGTCTGTGAAACTATGATCTACTACATTTAAAACGTGCTTATTCTTGATACTTGTGAATGCATGCTGTATTTGTGTGTACCTAAACCAAAAAATGTTATCTAATTGAGAGTCGGGGAGAATTTCTTTTGGGGGTCTAATACTAAGTGCGAGACTAACACTATTCCCCGTTTTTGCCAATATGTGCTGTCTTCTATTTTTAAAAATTCCTTTGGGTTAAAGTTGTGCCAAAGTGGAATGAAACTTAAACCTTGTGAGAGCCCTAAAACTTTTTTAGTTTTATACCATACTAAATATAGCATTTCACTTATTGGGCAGTCTTTCCCTCGGGCAGCTTGGTACCCAGTTTCTAAGATACTAAAGATGTCTCGCTGGGACCCCTCATAGTCTCTTATAATATTGCACCAGGCCGTTCTCTCTTTGCCCCATGCACCCCTGGATTTGTGCAGCCATATAACAACCCTGGATATATGGAAGGGACATTCCCCCCTCTCCTCCACCAACCTCAGGAACCTCTGCTTAATATGGACTCTTTTTTCTGCCCCATATCAGGTCATTAAAAAGCCTATCAATGTAGTTGAAATAAGAGTCATTGATCCAGATCGGACAAGCAGAGATGATATATAGAATTTGAGGAAGCAACACTATTTAATAAGTGCTATTCTATCTGCTTGCCCGAGAGGCGATTTCTGCCAAACTCTAAATTTATTTTTTACTTTATCAATCAACGGGGCAAGATTAAGTTTGTTAAAGTCCCCTGCTAAGGCACTAATCTTTACCCCGAGGTATACTATCTCTGTGGCAGCTAGCAGTTCTCCATATCCTTCTATTATTTCTCCATTCCGCGGTTCTATTAGGAGAAGTACTGGCCAAATTCATTAATTACTTTCGCGACGTGAGGAGTAGTTACTCCTTCATCCTTCAAGAAAATAAGAATGTCATCCGCGTAAAGGCTTATTTTATTATTTTTAGTTCCACTCGCCCCAAACCCAGAAATACGCTCATCCTGCCTAATTAAGCAAGCGAGGGGTTCCAAGAATAGTGTGAAGAGAAGAGGGGGTTCCTGTCTGGTACATCGCTGAAGCCAGAACGAGGATGACCAAGACTCATCAATACTTATTCTTGCTGTCGGGAAGCTGTACAGCAACTGTATCCAACTAATAAACTCTCTCCCCAAATTCATCTCAGCCATCACTATCCAGAGGAATTTCCACTCCACCCTCTCAAAAGCTTTAGCGGTGTCCAATGACAGGATGGAGCAGCCCTCACCTACCCCCACCTGGATATTAGCCATAGCTCTACGAATATTGGTGTGGGAATGTCTGTTAGGTACGAAACCAGTTTGATCTGGGTGAATCTGTTTTTCTATCACTTCTTTTAAGCAGATTGTGAATATTTTTGCACATATTTTAAAGTCTGTGTTCAATAAAGAAATTGGACCGTAAGAGCTTGGGTCATTTAGGTCTTTATCTTTTTTTGGGATAAGAACAATGATAGCTTCTGCTAATGAGCTCAGGAGGGAACCTACGGTGCAGGACTCGTTGAGGACTCGCAGGAGAAATGGGAAAAGAACCTCCCCGTGTCTCCTGTAGACCTCAAACGGGAGTCCATCTGAACCAGGTACAGAGTTACCCTGAATGGAGCCAAGGCCTCATATAATTGACCTATCTGAATTGGTGCGTTCAATAAGGCCTTCTCCTTTTCCAACAGAACTGGAATATCTAGTTTTTCAAAGAAATTTTCCAGTTCCATTTCGGTTCCGGAATAATCTGAGGTATATAGTGCAGAAAACAAAAACAAATTCCCTCTCTATTCCTTTGGTATCAGTCAATGTCTGACCATTTCTTGATCTGATACTTTCAATCTTATTCTGGCATTGTTGGTTCTGGATTATAAAGGCGAGCAGTTGAATCAGTTTTCCGGATTCGGAGAAATATTTCTGACCATTAAAGAAAATCTTCTTTTAGGCTTTATTCAATAGATAGTTTCTGTGTTCTTCCCGAGCTTTATTTAGCTCTTGCAGTTTTTTATTAGTTTTATTCATAGTTATCTAAGTTTCTAACTCTCTTATCCTGTCTTCTAATTGTTTTTCCGTTCTAGCAAATATTGCTTTTCTCCTCTTTATTTGTTCCACATACACACCCCTAGTGAACGCTTTAAGTGTGTCCCACATGAAGTGTATATGCAAGGAACCAAAGTTAATGTTCCAAAATTCCGCTATCTCATGAGAAATTTTCTCCTGTTCGCCAATCAGACTTAACCAATGGGGGTTCAATCTAAAACTCCTTATCCGCTGAGTTGAATTTATCTGCCCAATTACCAGCAGTATCTGGGAGTGATCGGAGACTCCACAAGATTCATATTTCATGCGTTTTACCCTGTCAATAAAATCAGGAGTGGTAAAGGCCATGTCAATCCGTCACCCAGTACCCAACATTCAGCGGAGAAAGGGATCCGCACCCTCAGTTTTCCCTCAATGTGTTTATGAATAGCCCCCCAATAATGTTTCAACTCTGAACAGGACCAGAACATATGCAAATAGTAAGCTTTATGGACATCACACCTGGGACAGTTAGAGTCTTTCCTAATCCCACAATTATTAAGCCAGAGAGGTGTGACATAAAGTCTATGTAGAATATTAAACTGCACCACCACATGATTAAAATTATGTGAAACCAATTTTAAATTCAAAGTTACCTTCTCCTGGTCATCCAAATGGATCATTGGGCACTAATTTTGCCAAGTCCTCTGACCAGTAGAGGAAACACCCCCAAATCGAATTATTATTACATTTTTATAAAGGTGAGAGATCTTCATCTTCTGTTCCAAATTCCCTATCCACTCATTAAGTTGTGTTGAAGTGTGTATTTGCAGCCTATTTTTTTCCTGTGTGCTCAAAAGTGCCGATCTTAAATGTAAATACAGAAACCATAGTAATTTCTGTGCTTCTTCTCTCTGTGATAGTTCTACAAATTAAATAATATCTCCATTACTTACTACCTGTGTCAAATATATAATATAACTTTTTTGCCAATATTGTTCCTTAGCTAATTCATCTAGAGTTTGTAAATGCTGGTTGTACCATAGAGGAGTGCATCCTAGTGAACCTTTCACCCCACACCTAGTCTAATAGCCTAAAGCCTGCCATAACTTCGTAAAAAGATTCCTGGCTGATCTAAATTCCCTATCAGCGTTGATCAATTGATCGGACTCCAATAAAGTAAAAAAATTATCATATGGAGATCTGTTCACTAAGTCCCTACAAAGTGGGCTATCTTTCCATTCACTGAGAAAACAAAACTGTGCAGTTAAGAAATACCCCTTGAAAGAGGGGAGGTTAACTCTTCCCCTCTCCAGGGGCTTATATCAATGGTCTAACTTGAGTCTTACCCGTTTCCTCCCCCAAAGTAGATCATTAATAATTCTTTCGATTACCTTAAAATACCTATCCGGGATCCAAACTGGAGAATTCCTAAAGAGATAGAGTAACTGAGGGAGAATCACCATCTTAACTAAGGATATTCTATCCGCCTTTGATAAAAGTTAATCGAAGCCACGTTGTTATTTTTAACCTTAGCTTATTTATCAATGGCATCAAGTTGAGCCATCTTCCGGCCTAGGGGAGACTGTAATGCCAAGATACTCAAAAAAGTTGGCAATTTTCCGGATTTTCAGAGGACTATCCTTAGGAAGTGACAATTTATCTAAGGGCATAGTTGTTATATCTTAGATAATGGGAGAAAAGAAGAAATGAATTGCGCCGTCCACTGCTAATGCTATGATCTCATCCCTGCACTTATGCAGGAGACAGCACTAAATAGCGCATGTGTACCACCTCTATGCTACATGCTAAATGAGGCATTAGTGTACATTTTGACCAAAAGGCATAAGCCCACTCACCACGCCAAGGTTGCCTCTATGAGTGGGTCCTAACCAAACATTGGCGTGGCGCTGCCCGACGACCACCGACGCTGTGGCGCCATCACGGCCAGCAGCAGGGCCCAGCAGCCAAACAGCACCCCTGCTGCCTGACCATGCCAAACCCCACCAACCAGCCAGAAAAGCAGCACAGTGGCCCCCGTGCAGCACCGCACCATGTGAACAGTTGTCAAAGCTCACCTCCTCTGAAGCTCACAGGAACTCCAACTGAGAGCATGATAGGCTAATTTAACCCCTACTGCAGAATACTAGGCTAATTAAAATCACCTGGCGTGTGGAAGGAGTGCTGATCCAGGGACAGAAACTCTATACATTAGACAATGGGAGAAAAGAAGAAACGTCTGTGTTAAGGAGAGAGATAGGTTTATAAGTAGAGTTGAGCGAACACCTGGATGTTCGGGTTCGAGAAGTTCGGCCGAACATCCCGGAAATGTTCGGGTTCGGGATCCGAACCCGATCCGAACTTCGTCCCGAACCCGAACCCCATTGAAGTCAATGGGGACCCGAACTTTTCGGCACTAAAACGGCTGTAAAACAGCCCAGGAAAGGGCTAGAGGGCTGCAAAAGGCAGCAACATGTAGGTAAATCCCCTGCAAACAAATGTGGATAGGGAAATTAATTAAAATAAAAATTAAATAAATAAAAATTAACCAAAATCAATTGGAGAGAGGTTCCATAGCAGAGAATCTGGCTTCCCGTCACCCACCACTGGAACAGTCCATTCTCAGATATTTAGGCCCCGGCACCCAGGCAGAGGAGAGAGGTCCCGTAACAGAGAATCTGTCTTCATGTCAGCAGAGAATTAGTCTGCATGTCATAGCAGAGAATGAGGCTTCACGTCAGCCACCACTGCAACAGTCCATTGGCATATATTTAGGCCTAGCACACAGGCAGAGGAGAGAGGTCCCGTAACAGAGAATCTGGCTTCATGTCAGCAGAGAATCAGTCTGCATGTCATAGCAGAGAATGAGGCTTCACGTCAGCCACCACTGCAACAGTCCATTGGCATATATTTAGGCCCAGCACACACACAGGCAGAGGAGAGAGGTCCCGTAACAGAGAATCTGTCTTCATGTCAGCAGAGAATTAGTCTGCATGTCATAGCAGAGAATGAGGCTTCACGTCACCCACCACTGCAACAGTCCATTGGCATATATTTAGGCCTAGCACACAGGCAGAGCAGAGAGGTCCCGTAACAGACAATCTGGCTTCATGACAGCAGAGAATCAGTCTGCATGTCATAGCAGAGAATGAGGCTTCACGTCACCCACCACTGCAACAGTCCATTGGCATATATTTAGGCCTAGCACACAGGCAGAGGAGAGAGGTCCCGTAACAGAGAATCTGTCTTCATGTCAGCAGAGAATCAGTCTGCATGTCATAGCAGAGAATGAGGCTTCACGTCACCCACCACTGCAACAGTCCATTGGCATATATTTAGGCCTAGCACACAGGCAGAGCAGAGAGGTCCCGTAACAGACGATCTGGCTTCATGTCAGCAGAGAATCAGTCTGCATGTCATAGCAGAGAATCAGGCTTCACGTCAGCCACCACTGCAACAGTCCATTGTCATAAATTTAGGCCCAGCACCCAGGCAGAGGAGAGAGGTCCCGTAACAGACAATCTGGCTTCATGTCAGCAGAGAATTAGTCTGCATGTCATAGCAGAGAATCAGGCTTCATGTCAGCCACCACTGCAACAGTCCATTGGCATATATTTAGGCCTAGCACACAGGCAGAGGAGAGGTTCATTCAACTTTGGGTAGCATCGCAATATAATGGTAAAATGAAAATAAAAATAGGATTGAATGAGGAAGTGCCCTGGAGTCCAATAATATATGGTTATGGGGAGGTAGTTAATGTCTAATCTGGACAAGGGACGGACAGGTCCTGTGGGATCCATGCCTGGTTCATTTTTATGAACGTCAGCTTGTCCACATTGGCTGTAGACAGGCGGCTGCGTTTGTCTGTAATGACGCCCCCTGCCGTGCTGAATACACGTTCAGACAAAACGCTGGCTGCCGGGCAGGCCAGCACCTCCAAGGCATAAAAGGCTAGCTCTGGCCACGTGGACAATTTAGAGACCCAGAAGTTGAATGGGGCCGAACCATCAGTCAGTACGTGGAGGGGTGTGCACACGTACTGTTCCACCATGTTAGTGAAATGTTGCCTCCTGCTAACACGTTGCGTATCAGGTGGTGGTGCAGTTAGCTGTGGCGTGTTGACAAAAGTTTTCCACATCTCTGCCATGCTAACCCTGCCCTCAGAGGAGCTGGCCGTGACACAGCTGCCTTGGCGACCTCTTGCTCCTCCTCTGCCTTGGCCTTGGGCTTCCACTTGTTCCCCTGTGACATTTGGGAATGCTCTCAGTAGCGCGTCTACCAACGTGCGCTTGTACTCGCGCATCTTCCTATCACGCTCCAGTGCAGGAAGTAAGGTGGGCACATTGTCTTTGTAGCGTGGATCCAGCAGGGTGGCAACCCAGTAGTCCGCACAGGTTAAAATGTGGGCAACTCTGCTGTCGTTGCGCAGGCACTGCAGCATGTAGTCGCTCATGTGTGCCAGGCTGCCCAGGGGTAAGGACAAGCTGTCCTCTGTGGGAGGCGTATCGTCATCGTCCTGCCTTTCCCCCCAGCCACGCACCAGTGATGGACCCGAGCTGCGTTGGGTGCCACCCCGCTGTGACCATGCTTCATCCTCATCCTCCTCCACCTCCTCCTCATCCTCGTCCTCCTCGTCCTCCAGTAGTGGGCCCTGGCTGGCCACATTTGTACCTGGCCTCTGCTGTTGCAAAAAACCTCCCTCTGAGTCACTTCGAAGAGACTGGCCTGAAAGTGCTAAAAATGACCCCTCTTCCTCATCCTCCTCCTCCTCCTCCTGGGCCACCTCCTGTTCCATCATCGCCCTAAGTGTTTTCTCAAGGAGACATAGAAGTGGTATTGTAACGCTGATAACGGTGTCATCGCCACTGGCCATGTTGGTGGAGTACTCGAAACAGCGCAACAGGGCACACAGGTCTCGCATGGAGGCCCAGTCATTGGTGGTGAAGTGGTGCTGTTCTGTAGTGCGACTGACCCGTGCGTGCTGCAGCTGAAACTCCACTATGGCCTGCTGCTGCTCGCACAGTCTGTCCAGCATGTGCAAGGTGGAGTTCCACCTGGTGGGCACGTCGCATATGAGGCGGTGAGCGGGAAGGCCGAAGTTACGCTGTAGCGCAGACAGGCGAGCAGCGGCAGGATGTGAACGCCGGAAGCGCGAACAGACGGCCCGCACTTTATGCAGCAGCTCTGACATGTCGGGGTAGTTGTGAATGAACTTCTGCACCACCAAATTCAGCACATGCGCCAAGCAAGGGATGTGCGTCAAATTGGCTAGTCCCAGAGCTGCAACGAGATTTCGCCCATTATCACACACCACCAGGCCGGGCTTGAGGCTCACCGGCAGCAACCACTCGTCGGTCTGTTGTTCAATACCCCGCCACAACTCCTGTGCGGTGTGGGGCCTGTCCCCCAAACATATGAGTTTCAGAATGGCCTGCTGACGTTTACCCCGGGCTGTGCTGAAGTTGGTGGTGAAGGTGTGTGGCTGACTGGATGAGCAGGTGGAAGAAGAGGAGGAGGAAGCCGAGAAGGAGGAGGTGGCAACAGGAGGCAAAGAATGTTGCCCTGCGATCCTTGGCGGCGGCAGGACGTGCGCCAAACAGCTCTCCGCCTGGGGCCCAGCTGCCACTACATTTACCCAGTGTGCAGTTAGGGAGATATAGCGTCCCTGGCCGTGCTTACTGGTCCACGTATCTGTGGTTAGGTGGACCTTGCTACAGATGGCGTTGCGCAGTGCACACTTGATTTTATCGGATACTTGGTTGTGCAGGGAAGGCACGGCTCTCTTGGAGAAGTAGTGCCGGCTGGGAACAACATACTGTGGGACAGCAAGCGACATGAGCTGTTTGAAGCTGTCTGTGTCCACCAGCCTAAATGACAGCATTTCATAGGCCAGTAGTTTAGAAATGCTGGCATTCAGGGCCAGGGATCGAGGGTGGCTAGGTGGGAATTTACGCTTTCTATCAAATGTTTGTGAGATGGAGAGCTGAACGCTGGCGTGTGACATGGTTGAGACGCTTGGTGACGGAGGTGGTGGTGGTGGTGTTGGTGGTACATCCCCTGTTTGCTGGGCGGCAGGTGCCAACGTTCCTCAAGAGGCGGAGGAAGAGGCCGAGGCGGCAGCAGCAGAATAGGCCGAGGCGGCAGCAGCAGAAGAGGTAGCAGGGGGAGCCTGAGTGACTTCCTTGGTTTTAAGGTGTTTACTCCACTGCAGTTCATGCTTTGCATGCAGGTGCCTGGTCATGCAGGTTGTGCTCAGGTTCAGAACGTTAATGCCTCGCTTCAGGCTCTGATGGCACAGCGTGCAAACCACTCGGGTCTTGTCGTCAGCACATTGTTTGAAGAAGTGCCATGCCAGGGAACTCCTTGAAGCTGCCTTTGGGGTGCTCGGTCCCAGATGGCGGCGGTCAGTAGCAGGCGGAGTCTCTTGGCGGCGGGTGTTCTGCTTTTGCCCACTGCTCCCTCTTTTGCTACGCTGTTGGCTCGGTCTCACCACTGCCTCTTCCTCCGAACTGTGAAAGTCAGTGGCACGACCTTCATTCCATGTGGGGTCTAGGACCTCATCGTCCCCTGCATCGTCTTCCACCCAGTCTTGATCCCTGACCTCCTGTTCAGTCTGCACACTGCAGAAAGACGCAGCAGTTGGCACCTGTGTTTCGTCATCATCAGAGACATGCTGAGGTGGTATTCCCATGTCCTCATCATCAGGAAACATAAGTGGTTGTGCGTCAGTGCATTCTATGTCTTTCACCGCTGGGGAAGGGCTAGGTGGATGCCCTTGGGAAACCCTGCCAGCGGAGTCTTCAAACAGCATAAGAGACTGCTGCATAACTTGAGGCTGAGACAGTTTCCCTGGTATGCATGGGGGTGATGTGACAGACTGATGGGGTTGGTTTTCAGGCGCCATCTGTGCGCTTTCTGCAGAAGACTGGGTGGGAGATAATGTGAACGTGCTGGATCCACTGTCGGCCACCCAATTGACTAATGCCTGTACCTGCTCAGGCCTTACCATCCTTAGAACGGCATTGGGCCCCACCATATATCGCTGTAAATTCTGGCGGCTACTGGGACCTGAGGTAGTTGGTACACTAGGACGTGTGGATGTGGCAGAACGGCCACGTCCTCTCCCAGCACCAGAGGGTCCACTAACACCACCACGACCATGTCCACGTCCGCGTCCCTTACTAGATGTTTTTCTCATTGTTATGGTTCACCACAACAACAAATATATTATTTGGCCCAATGTATTGTATTCAAATTCAGCGGGATATAAATTTGAGGCCTAGTATTTAGGCGCTGGGTGACCGGTATGGATTTAGTGACAGAATTAGACTTGGAAATGCACAGAAGCGTGTGTGTGAAGTTATTCTGAATGACCCAATGTGCACCTTGAATATTATATACCCTTTTTGGGATAGATTTCAAATAGCTCTGATATAGCAGGAACCACTAAATTATGAAATTGCTAAATTGGGAATTGTACTTCAACCCAGAACAAAAAATGTGCTTTGACGGGCACTAAATAACTTTCCCAGCTACAACAGTACAGCGGTAACGAGAGATTTAGAGGGATTTAAATTTGAGGCCTAGTATTTAGGCGCTGGGTGACAGGTATGGGTTTAGTGACAGAATTAGACTTGGAAATACACAGTAGCGGGTGTGTGTGAAGTTATTCTGAATGACCCAATGTGCACCTTCAATATTATATACCCTTTTTGGGATAGATTTCAAATAGCTCTGATATAGCAGGAACCACTAAATTATGAAATTGCTAAATTGGGAATTGTACTTCAACCCAGAACAAAAAATGTGCTTTGACGGACACTAAATATCTTGCCCAGCAACAACAGTACAGTGGTGGGTAACGAGAGATTTAGAGGGATTTAAATTTGAGGCCTAGTATTTAGGCGCTGGGTCACCGGTATGGATTTAGTGACAGAATTAGACTTGGAAATGCACAGAAGCGTGTGTGTGAAGTTATTCTGAATGACCCTATGTGCACCTTCAATATTATATACCCTTTTAGGGATAGATTTCAAATAGCTCTGATATAGCAGAAACCACTAAATTATGAAATTGCTAAATTGGGAATTGTACTTCAACCCAGAACAAAAAATGTGCTTTGACGGACACTAAATATCTTGCCCAGCAACAACAGTACAGCGGTGGGTAACGAGAGATTTAGAGGGATTTAAATTTGAGGCCTAGTATTTAGGCGCTGGGTCACCGGTATGGATTTAGTGACAGAATTAGACTTGGAAATGCACAGAAGCGTGTGTGTGAAGTTATTCTGAATGACCCTATGTGCACCTTCAATATTATATACCCTTTTAGGGATAGATTTCAAATAGCTCTGATATAGCAGAAACCACTAAATTATGAAATTGCTAAATTGGGAATTGTACTTCAACCCAGAACAAAAAATGTGCTTTGACGGACACTAAATATCTTGCCCAGCAACAACAGTACAGCGGTGGGTAACGAGAGATTTAGAGGGATTTAAATTTGAGGCCTAGTATTTAGGCGCTGGGTCACCGGTATGGATTTAGTGACAGAATTAGACTTGGAAATGCACAGAAGCGTGTGTGTGAAGTTATTCTGAATGACCCTATGTGCACCTTCAATATTATATACCCTTTTAGGGATAGATTTCAAATAGCTCTGATATAGCAGAAACCACTAAATTATGAAATTGCTAAATTGGGAATTGTACTTCAACCCAGAACAAAAAATGTGCTTTGACGGACACTAAATATCTTGCCCAGCAACAACAGTACAGCGGTGGGTAACGAGAGATTTAGAGGGATTTAAATTTGAGGCCTAGTATTTAGGCGCTGGGTGACAGGTATGGGTTTAGTGACAGAATTAGACTTGGAAATACACAGTAGCGGGTGTGTGTGAAGTTATTCTGAATGACCCAATGTGCACCTTCAATATTATATACCCTTTTTGGGATAGATTTCAAATAGCTCTGATATAGCAGGAACCACTAAATTATGAAATTGCTAAATTGGGAATTGTATTTCAACCCAGAACAAGAAATGTGCTTGAACGGACACTAAATAACTCGCCCAGCTACAGCACTAGGGACAGATTTAGCTGGATATAAATTTGAGGCCTAGTATTTAGGCGCTGGGTGACCGGTATGGATTTAGTGACAGAATTAGACTGGGATATATGGCCAAAAAATGAACAGACTATTGCTGGTTAAATGCACTTGGTGTGACAGCTTCACCCTGATGTAGGCTTTAGCCAAAAAACAACCACACCATTGAGGGTTAAATGCACTTGGTGACAGGCGCAGCTTGCCCCTGATTTTGTATATGGCCAAAAAATGAACAGACTATTGCTGGTTAAATGCACTTGGTGTGACAGCTTCACCCTGATGTAGGCTTTAGCCAAAAAACAACCACACCATTGAGGGTTAAATGCACTTGGTGACAGGCGCAGCTTGCCCCTGATTTTGTATATGGCCAAAAAATGAACAGACTATTGCTGGTTAAATGCACTTGGTGTCACAGCTTCACCCTGATGTAGGCTTTAGCCAAAAAACAACCACACCATTGAGGGTTAAATGCACTTGGTGACAGGCGCAGCTTGCCCCTGATTTTGTATATGGCCAAAAAATGAACAGACTATTGCTGGTTAAATGCACTTGGTGTGACAGCTTCACCCTGATGTAGGCTTTAGCCAAAAAACAACCACACCATTGAGGGTTAAATGCACTTGGTCGCAGCTTGTGCTGGCGCACCACAAGACACAAAATGGCCGCCGATCACCCCAGAAAAATGAGACTGACAAACGGTCTGTGCAGCCTAAAAACAGTGAGCAATTGAGGATCAGCAGCTCAATGATCCACAGCTGCAGATCGATCAGTTAATCAAGTCCTTTGGAGGAGTTAATCTGCCTAATCTCGCCCTACTGTCGCAGCCGCAACCTCTCCCTACGCTAATCAGAGCAGAGTGACGGGCGGCGCTATGTGACTCCAGCTTAAATAGAGGCTGGGTCACATGGTGCTCTGGCCAATCACAGCCATGCCAATAGTAGGCATGGCTGTGATGGCCTCTTGGGGCAAGTAGTATGACGCTTGTTGATTGGCTGCTTTGCAGCCTTTCAAAAAGCGCCAAGAAAGCGTCACAAAAGCGCGAAGAAAGCGACGAACACCGAACCCGAACCCGGACTTTTACGAAAATGTCCGGGTTCGGGTCCGTGTCACGGACACCCCAAAATTCGGTACGAACCCGAACTATACAGTTCGAGTTCGCTCATCCCTATTTATAAGATCCCAGATCCCTAGGGTCTTTACCCTTCTTTATTATTACTGTTATCGCGGCCTCTGTAATTGATTCTGGGAGGACTCCCTCTATTATTGAATCAGAGAGTTTTCTCCACAAATGGGGAAAAACACTCTCCACATATTTACGATAAAACTCATACGGGAGTCCATCCAATCCGGGGGAGGAATTACCTGAACAGGTCTTCATTGCCTCCTCTATCTCTTGGGGAGACAAATCCATCTCCAAGCGTTCCTTTTGCTTATCTGTAAGAACCGGAAGGGAAATAGAATCCAAGTATGAGTCAATCGCTGCCTCTGGGAGGACACTCTCTGATTCATACAATTCACTAAAAATTTTATGAATACTTCTAATATTCCCTCCTGATCTTCCACAGTAGTGCCATACATATACTACGGATCTCTTTACTTTGAATCCTGGCTTGCTATTACCCTAGTCAACATCTTACCAGGGCGACCTGCCTCTGAAAAATATTTTTGTCCTCTAAATAACAGCTTCTGTTGTGCTTTATCCAGAAGGAAGTCAGAAAAAGCCTGGCTTGTCCTCTGCATAATCTCTCTACCATCCTCTGTTTTCCTCTTGGCATACCTAGCCATTCCTTCAGCGGCTGCTTCCTCTAATTCTTTCTCCTTCATCGCATTGCGCTTACTCAGATTTGCAATTGTACTGATAAAAATCCCTCTCATGAATGCTTTAAACGCATCCCAAGTATATTGAGATTTAGTTGAGGCATAATTCCAACCCCAAAAGGAGATAATTTCCTTTTCTATCTGATTATGGTTATCTATTATTAATAGCCAGTAGGGCTTCAATCTAAATGGGGGTTTCGCTCTAGAATCATTCCCTGCCATACCTAGCTCTATTAAAAAGGGAACGTGATCTGAAACGGATCTAGCCTCGTATTTTTTTATACATTTAGCTTTCTTGGCGCTTTTTGAAAGGCTGCTAAGCAGCCAATCAACAAGCGTCATACTACTTGCCCCAAGAGGCCGTCACAGCCATGCCTACTATTGGCATGGCTGTGATTGGCCAGTGCAGCATGTGACCCAGGCTCTATTTAAGCTGGAGTCACGTAGCGCCGCACGTCACTCTGCTCTGATCAGTGTAGGGAGAGGTTGCAGCTGCGACGTTAGGGCGAGATTAGGCAGTGATTAACTCCTCCAAAAGATTTAATTCAGTGATCGATCTACAGCTGTGGATCATTGAACTGCTGCTGTTCAATTGCTCACTGTTTTCAGGCTGCCCAGAGCGTTTTTCATTAACTTTTTTCTGGGGTGATAGGCGGCCATTTTGTGTCTTGTGGTGCGCCAGCACAAGCTGCCACCAAGTACATTTAACCATCAATAGTGTGGTTATTTTTTGGCTATATCCTACATCAGGTTCAAGCTGTCACCAAGTGCATTTAACCATCAATAGTGTGGTTATTTTTTGGCTATATCCTACATCAGGGTCAAGCTGTCACCAAGTGCATTTAACCATCAATAGTGTGGTTATTTTTTGGCTATATACTACATATGGGGCAAGCTGTAACCAAGTGCATTTAACCCTCAATAGTGTGGTTGTTTTTTGGCTATATCCTACATATGGGGCAAGCTGTCACCAAGTGCATTTAACCATCAATAGTGTGGTTATTTTTTGGCTATATCCCACATCAGGGGCAAGCTGTCAGCAAGTGCATTTAACCATCAATAGTGTGGTTATTTTTTGGCTATATCCTACATCAGGGGCTTGGCTGTACTTTCTATTTTATTGAGGGGTGAAATACAATTGCCAAAATAGCAGTACCCTAAATCTGGTGTTTCAGCTGTGGCCAGCCAATTGTAATACTGTCTGCTGTCTGGCAAAGGATATATTTTTGTTCAGGGTTGAAATACAATTCCCAACTTAGCAATTTCCTAAATTAGTGGTTTCTGCTGTATCAGGGCTACTTTAAATCTATTCATTAAAAGGGTATATAAGGTGCAGATAGGGTCATTCTTAATAACTTCACACACACGCTACTGTGCATTTCCAAGTCTAATTCTGTCTGTAAACGTATACCTTTCACCCAGCGCCTAAATAATAGGCCTCAAATTTACATTCATCTAAATCTGTGTTTATTGCTGTGGCTGGTCAAGTTATTTAGTGTCCGTCAAAGCACAGTTTTTGTTCTGGGTTGAAGTACAATTCCCAATTTAGCAATTTCCTAATTTAGTGGTTTCTTTTGTATCAGACCTACTTTAAATCTATCCCTAAAAGAGTATATTAGATTCAAGGTGCAGATAGGGTCATTCTCAATAACTTCACACACACGCTACTGTGCATTTCCACGTCTAATTCTGTCTGTAAACGTATACCTTTCACCCAGCTCCTAAATAATAGGCCTCAAGTTTACATTCATCTTAATCTGTGTTTATTGCTGTGGCTGGTCAAGTTATTTAGTGTCCGTCAAAGCACAGTTTTTGTTCTGGGTTGAAATACAATTCCCAATTTAGCAATTTCCTAATTTAGTGGTGTCTGTTGTATCAGACCTACTTTAAATATATCCCTAAAAGGGTATATTAGATTCAAGGTACAGATAGGGTCATTCTCAATAACTTCAAACACACGCTACTGTGCATTTCCAAGTCTAATTCTGTCTGTAAACGTATACCTTTCACCCAGTGCCTAAATACTAGGCCTCAAATTTACATTCATCTAAATCTGTGGTTATTGCTGTGGCTAGTCAAGTTATTTAGTGTCCGTCAAAGCACAGTTTTTGTTCTGGGTTGAAATACAATTCCCAATTTAGCAATTTCCTAAATTAGTGTTTTCTGCTGTATCAGACCTACTTTAAATCTATCCATAAAAGGGTATATTAGATTCAAGGTTCTGATAGGGTCATCCACAATAACTTCACACGCTACCGTGCATTTCCAAGTCTAATTCTGTCCGTAAACGTATACCTGTCATCCAGCGCCTAAATACTAGGCCTCAAATTTATATTCAGCTAAATCTGTCGTTACTGCTGTGCCTTTATTAGTGTAATACGGTACCTAAATAGATAGCCAGATAGTGTTAGGTGCCTGTAAAAAAAGGCCTGAATTTGAATTCAATACATTGGGCCAAATAATATTTTTCTTATTGTGGTGAACGGTAACAATGAGGAAAACATATAGTAAGGGACGCGGACGCGGACATGGTTGTGGTGGTGTTAGTGGACCCTCTGGTGCTGGGAGAGGACGTGGCCATTCTGCCACAGCCACACGTCCTAGTGTACCAACTACCTCAGGTCCCAGTAGCCGCCAGAATTTACAGCGATATTTGGTGGGGCCCAATGCCGTTCTAAGGATGGTAAGGCCTGAGCAGGTACAGGCATTAGTCAATTGGGTGGCCGAGAGTGGATCCAGCATGTTCACATTATCTCCCACCCAGTCTTCTGCAGAAAGTGCACAGATGGTGCCTGAAAACCAAGCCCATCAGTCTGTCACATCACCCCCATGCATACCAGGGAAACTGTCTGAGCCTCAAGTTATGCTGCAGTCTCTTATGCTGTTTGAAGACTCCGCTGGCAGGGTTTCCCAAGGGCATCCACCTAGCCCTTCCCCAGCGCGTGGAAGACATAGAATGCACCGACGCACAACCACTTATTTTTCCTGATGATGAGGACATGGGAATACCACCTCAGCACGTCTCTGATGATGACGAAAAACAGGTGCCAACTGCTGCGTCTTTCTGCAGTGTGCAGACTGAACAGGAGGTCAGGGATCAAGACTGGGTGGAAGACGATGCAGGGGACGATGAGGTCCTAGACCCCACATGGAATGAAGGTCATGCCGCTGACTTTCACAGTTCGGAGGAAGAGGCAGTGGTGAGACCGAGCCAACAGCGTAGCAAAAGAGGGAGCAGTGGGCAAAAGCAGAACACCCACCGCCAAGAGACTCCGCCTGCTACTGACCGCCGCCATCTGGGACCGAGCACCCCAAAGGCAGCTTCAAGGAGTTCCCTAGCATGGCACTTCTTCAAACAATGTGCTGACGACAAGACCCGAGTGGTTTGCACGCTGTGCCATCACAGCCTGAAGCGAGGCATTAACGTTCTGAACCTTAGCACAACCTGCATGACCAGGCACCTGCATGCAAAGCATGAAGTGCAGTGGAGTAAACACCTTAAAAACAAGGAAGTCACTCAGGCTCCCCCTTCTACCTCTTCTGCTGCTGCCGCCTCGGCCTCTTCTGCTGCTGCCGCCTCGGCCTCTTCTGCTGCTGCCGCCTCGGCCTCTTCATCCGCCTCTGGAGGAACGTTGGCACCTGCCGCCCAGCAAACAGGGGATGTACCACCAACACCACCACCTCCGTCACCAAGCATCTTAACCATGTCACACGCCAGCGTTCAGCTCTCCATCTCACAAACATTTGAGAGAAAGCGAAAATTCCCACCTAGCCACCCTCGATCCCTGGCCCTGAATGCCAGCATTTCTACAAACCGGATTCCAAAAAAGTTGGGACACTATACAAATCGTGAATAAAAACTGAATGCAATGATGTGGAGGTGCCAACTTGTAATATTTTATTCAGAATAGAACATAAATCGCGGAACAAAAGTTTAAACTGAGAAAATGTACCATTTTAAGGGAAAAATATGTTGAATCAGAATTTCATGGTGTCAACAAATCCCCAAAAAGTTGGGACAAGGCCATTTTCACCACTGTGTGGCATCTCCCCTTCTTCTTACAACACTCAACAGACGTCTGGGGACCGAGGAGACCAGTTTCTCAAGTTTAGAAATAGGAATGCTCTCCCATTCTTGTCTAATACAGGCCTCTAACTGTTCAATCGTCTTGGGCCTTCTTTGTTGCACCTTCCTCTTTATGATGCGCCAAATGTTCTCTATAGGTGAAAGAGCTGGACTGCAGACTGGCCATTTCAGTACCCGGATCCTTCTCCTACGCAGCCATGATGTTGTGATTGATGCAGAATGTGGTCTGGCATTATCTTGTTGAAAAATGCAGGGTCTTCCCTGAAAGAGAGGCTGTCTGGATGGGAGCATATGTTGTTCTAGAACCTGAATATATTTTTCTGCATTGTTGGTGCCTTTCCAGACATGCAAGCTGCCCATGCCACACGCACTCATGCAACCCCATACCATCAGAGATGCAGGCTTCTGAACTGAGCGTTGATAACAACTTGGGTTGTCCTTGTCCTCTTTGGTCCGGATGACATGGCGTCCCAGATTTCCAAAAAGAACTTTGAATCGTGACTCGTCTGACCACAGTACAGTCTTCCATTTTGCCACACTCCATTTTAAATGATCCCTGGCCCAGTGAAAACGCCTGAGCTTGTAGATCTTGCTTAGAAATGGCTTCTTCTTTGCACTGTAGAGTTTCAGCTGGCAATGGCAGATGGCACGGTGGATTGTGTTCACTGACAATGGTTTCTGGAAGTATTCCTGAGCCCATTCTGTGATTTCCTTTACAGTAGCATTCCTGTTTGTGGTGCAGTGTTGTTTAAGGGCCCGGAGATCACGGGCATCCAGTATGGTTTTACGGCCTTGACCCTTACGCACAGAGATTGTTCCAGATTCTTTGAATCTTCGGATGATGTCATGCACAGTTGATGATGATAGATGCAAAGTCTTTGCAATTTTTCGCTGGGTAACACCTTTCTGATATTGCTCCATTATCTTTCTGCGCAACATTGTGGGAATTGGTGATCCTCTACCCATCTTGGCTTCTGAGAGACACTGCCACTCTGAGAAGCTCTTTTTATATCCAATCATGTTGCCAATTGACCTAATTAGTGTTAATTGGTCTTCCAGCTCTTCGTTATGCTTAAATTTACTTTTTCCAGCCTCTTATTGCTACTTGTCCCAACTTTTTTGGGATGTGTTGACACCGTGAAAATTTGAATCAACGTATTTTTCCTTTAAAATGATACATTTACTTGGATTTAACGTTTGATCTGTAATCTACGTTCTATTACAAATAAAATATTGACATTTGCCATCTCCACATCATTGCATTCAGTTTTTATTCACAATTTGTTCAGTGTCCCAACTTTTTTGGAATCCGGTTTGTAAACTACTGGCCTATGAAATGCTGTCATTTAGGCTGGTGGACACAGACCGCTTCAAATAGCTCATGTCGCTTGCTGTCCCACAGTATGTTGTTCCCAGTCGCCACTACTTCTCCAAGAGAGCCGTGCCTTCCCTGCACAACCAAGTATCCGATAAAATCAAGTGTGCACTGCGCAACGCCATCTGTGGCAAGGTCCACCTCAACACAGATACGTGGAGCAGTAAGCACGGCCAGGGACGCTATATCTCCCTAACTGCACACTGGGTAAATGTAGTGGCGGCTGGGCCCCAGGCGGAGAGCTGTTTGGCGCACGTCCTTCCGCCGCCAAGGATCGCAGGGCAACATTCTTTGCCTCTTGTTGCCACCTCCTCCTACTCAGCTTCATCCTCCTCTTCTTCCACCTGCTCATCCAGTCAGCCACACACCTTCACCACCAACTTCAGCACAGCCCGGGGTAAACGTCAGCAGGCCATTCTGAAACTCATATGTTTGAGGGACAGGCCCCACACCACACAGGAGTTGTGGCGGGGTATAGAACAACAGGCCGACGAGCGGTTGCTGCCACTGAGCCTCAAGCCTGGCCTGGTGGTGTGCGATAATAGCCGAAATCTCGTTGCAGCTCTGGGACTAGCCGGTTTGACGCATATCCCTTGCCTGGCGCATGTGCTGAATTTGGTGGTGCAGAAGTTCATTCACAACTACCCCGACATGTCAGAGCTGCTGCATAAACCATATATTATTGTACTCCAGGGCACTTCCTCATTCAATCCTATTTTTATTTTTATTTTACCATTATATTGCGGGGCAACCCAAAGTTGAATGAACCTCTCCTCTGTCTGGGTGCCGGGGCCTAAATATATGACAATGGACTGTTCCAGTGTTGGGTGACGTGAAGCATGATTCTCTGCTATGACATGAAGACTGATTCTCTGCTGACATGAAGCCAGATTCTCTGTTATGGGACCTCTCTCCTCTGCATGGGTGCCGGTGCCTAAATATCTGACAATGGACTGTTCCAGTGTTGGGTGACGTGAAACATGATTCTCTGCTATGATATGAAGACTGATTCTCTGCTGACATGAAGCCAGATTTTCTGTTACGGGACCTCTCTCCTCTGCCTGGGTGCCGGGGCCTAAATTTATGACAATGGACTGTTACAGTGTTGGGTGACGTGAAGCATGATTCTCTGCTATGACCTGAAGACTGATTCTCTGCTGACATGAAGCCAGATTCTCTGTTACGGGACCTCTCTCCTCTGCCTGGGTGCCTGGGCCGAAATATCTGACAATGGACTGTTCCAGTGTTGGGTGACGTGAAGCATGATTATCTGCTATGACATGAAGACTGATTTTCTGCTGACATGAAGCCAGATTTTCTGTTACGGGACCTCTCTCCTCTGCCTGGGTGCCGGGGCCTAAATTTATGACAATGGACTGTTACAGTGGTGGGTGACGTGAAGCATGATTCTCTGCTATGACATGAAGACTGATTCTCTGTTGACATGAAGCCAGATTCTCTGTTAGGGGACCTCTCTCCTCTGCCTGGGTGCCTGGGCCTAAATATCTGACAATGGACTGTTCCAGTGTTGGGTGACGTGAAGCATGATTCTCTGCTATGACATGAAGACTGATTCTCTGCTGACATGAAGCCAGATTCTCTGTTACGGGACCTCTCTCCTCTGCCTGGGTGCCTGGGCCTAAATATCTGACAATGGACTGTTCCAGTGTTGGGTGACGTGAAGCATGATTCTCTGCTATGACATGAAGACTGATTCTCTGCTGACATGAAGCCAGATTCTCTGTTACGGGACCTCTCTCCTCTGCCTGGGTGCCGGGGCCTAAATTTTTGACAATGGACTGTTACAGTGGTGGGTGACGTGAAGCATGATTCTCTGCTATGATATGAAGACTGATTCTCTGCTGACATGAAGCCAGATTCTCTGTTACGGGATCTCTCTCCTCTGCCTGGGCCTAAATATCTGACAATGGACTGTTCCAGTGTTGGGTGACGTGAAGCATGATTCTCTGCTATGACATGAAGACTGATTCTCTGCTGACATGAAGCCAGATTCTCTGTTACGGAACCTCTCTCCTCTGCCTTGGTGCCGGGGCCTAAATATATGACAATGGACTGTTCCAGTGTTGGGTGACGTGAAGCATGATTCTCTGCTATGACATGAAGACTGATTCTCTGCTGACATGAAGCCAGATTCTCTGTTACGGGACCTCTCTCCTCTGCCTGGGTGCCTGGGCCGAAATATCTGACAATGGACTGTTCCAGTGTTGGGTGACGTGAAGCATGATTCTCTGCTATGACATGAAGACTGATTCTCTGCTGACATGAAGCCAGATTCTCTGTTACGGGACCTCTCTCCTCTGCCTGGGTGCCGGGGCCTAAATTTATGACAATGGACTGTTACAGTGGTGGGTGAGGTGAAGCATGATTCTCTGCTATGATATGAAGACTGATTCTCTGTTGACATGAAGCCAGATTCTCTGTTACGGGACCTCTCTCCTTTGCCTGGGTGCCTGGGCCTAAATATCTGACAATGGACTGTTCCAGTGTTGGGTGACGTATAGCATGATTCTCTGCTATGACATGAAGACTGATTCTCTGCTGACATGAAGCCAGATTCTCTGTTACGGGACCTCTCTCCTCTGCCTGGGTGCCTGGGCCTAAATATCTGACAATGGACTGTTCCAGTGTTGGGTGACGTGAAGCATGATTCTCTGCTATGACATGAAGACTGATTCTCTGCTGACATGAAGCCAGATTCTCTGTTACGGGACCTCTCTCCTCTGCCTGGGTGCCGGGGCCTAAATTTTTGACAATGGACTGTTACAGTGGTGGGTGACGTGAAGCATGATTCTCTGCTATGATATGAAGACTGATTCTCTGCTGACATGAAGCCAGATTCTCTGTTACGGGATCTCTCTCCTCTGCCTGGGCCTAAATATCTGACAATGGACTGTTCCAGTGTTGGGTGACGTGAAGCATGATTCTCTGCTATGACATGAAGACTGATTCTCTGCTGACATGAAGCCATATTCTCTGTTACGGAACCTCTCTCCTCTGCCTGGGTGCCGGGGCCTAAATTTATGACAAAGGACTGTTACAGTGGTGGGTGACGTGAAGCCTGATTCTCTGCTATGACATGAAGACTGATTCTCTGCTGACATGAAGCCAGATTCTCTGTTACGGGACCTCTCTCCTCTGCCTGGGTGCCTGGGCCTAAATATCTGACAATGGACTGTTCCAGTGTTGGGTGACGTGAAGCATAATTCTCTGCTATGACATGAAGACTGATTCTCTGCTGACATGAAGCCAGATTCTCTGTTACGGAACCTCTCTCCTCTGCCTGGGTGCCGGGGCCTAAATTTATGACAATGGACTGTTACATTGGTGGGTGACGTGAAGCATGATTATCTGCTATGACATGAAGACTGATTCTCTGCTGACATGAAGCCAGATTCTCTGTTACGGGACCTCTCTCCTCTGCCTGGGTGCCGGGGCCTAAATTTATGACAATGGACTGTTACAGTGGTGGGTGACGTGAAGCATGATTCTCTGCTATGACATGAAGACTGATTCTCTGCTGACATGAAACCAGATTCTCTGTTACGGGACCTCTCTCCTCTGCCTGGGTGCCTGGGCCTAAATATCTGACAATGGACTGTTCCAGTGTTGGGTGACGTGAAGCATGATTATCTGCTATGACATGAAGACTGATTCTCTGCTGACATGAAGCCAGATTCTCTGTTACGGGACCTCTCTCCTCTGCCTGGGTGCCGGGGCCTAAATTTATGACAATGGACTGTTACAGTGGTGGGTGACGTGAAGCATGATTCTCTGCTATGACATGAAGACTGATTCTCCGCTGACATGAAACCAGATTCTCTGTTACGGGACCTCTCTCCTCTGCCTGGGTGCCTGGGCCTAAATATCTGACAATGGACTGTTCCAGTGTTGGGTGACGTGAAGCATGATTATCTGCTATGACATGAAGACTGATTCTCTGCTGACATGAAGCCAGATTCTCTGTTACGGGACCTCTCTCCTCTGCCTGGGTGCCTGGGCCTAAATATCTGACAATGGACTGTTCCAGTGTTGGGTGACGTGAAGCATGATTCTCTGCTATGACATGAAGACTGATTCTCTGCTGACATGAAGCCAGATTCTCTGTTACGGGACCTCTCTCCTCTGCCTGGGTGCCGGGGCCTAAATTTTTGACAATGGACTGTTACAGTGGTGGGTGACGTGAAGCATGATTCTCTGCTATGATATGAAGACTGATTCTCTGCTGACATGAAGCCAGATTCTCTGTTACGGGATCTCTCTCCTCTGCCTGGGCCTAAATATCTGACAATGGACTGTTCCAGTGTTGGGTGACGTGAAGCCTGATTCTCTGCTATGACATGAAGACTGATTCTCTGCTGACATGAAGCCAGATTCTCTGTTACGGGACCTCTCTCCTCTGCCTGGGTGCCGGGGCCTAAATTTTTGACAATGGACTGTTACAGTGGTGGGTGACGTGAAGCATGATTCTCTGCTATGATATGAAGACTGATTCTCTGCTGACATGAAGCCAGATTCTCTGTTACGGGACCTCTCTCCTCTGCCTGGGTGCCTGGGCCTAAATATCTGACAATGGACTGTTCCAGTGTTGGGTGACGTGAAGCATGATTCTCTGCTATGACATGCAGACTGATTCTCTGCTGACATGAAGCCAGATTCTCTGTTACGGGACCTCTCTCCTCTGCCTGGGTGCCTGGGCCTAAATATATGCCAATGGACTGTTCCAATGTTGGGTGACGTGAAGCCTGATTCTCTGCTATGACATGCAGACTGATTCTCTGCTGACATGAAGCCAGATTCTCTGTTACGGGACCTCTCTCCTCTGCCTGGGCCTAAATATCTGACAATGGACTGTTCCAGTGTTGGGTGACGTGAAGCATGATTCTCTGCTATGACAAGAAGACTGATTCTCTGCTGACATGAAGCCAGATTCTCTGTTATGGGACCTCTCTCCTCTGCCTGGGTGCCGGGGCCTAAATATATGACAATGGACTGTTACAGTGGTGGGTGACGTGAAGCCAGATTCTCTGCTATGGGACCTCTCTCCAATTGATATTGGTTAATTTTTATTTATTTAATTTTTATTTTTATTCATTTCCCTATCCACATTTGTTTGCAGGGGATTTACCTACATGTTGCTGCCTTTTGCAGCCCTCTAGCCCTTTCCTGGGCTGTTTTACAGCCTTTTTAGTGCCGAAAAGTTCGGGTCCCCATTGACTTCAATGGAGTTCCGGTTCGGGACGAAGTTCGGGTCGGGTTCGGAACCCGAACCCGAACATTTCCGGGAAGTTCGGCCGAACTTCTCGAACCCGAACATCCAGGTGTTCGCTCAACTCTACTCCTTATCAAATCTAATACCGCTTGTCTTTTTACCTTCTCCCCTAGACCCCGAACATTCCATGTCAGTATTCTTGTAATCATTAATTAATCCTAAAATCTCCAAGTACGATCCTCCTCAAACTTCACTCCGTTGCCCACTTCAACGTTAGACACATTGCAGGACACCCTCCCCTCTAACCCCCCCATCTTACCCCTCCCCCTACCTCCTCCCACCCAGAAACCACATATCCCCCTTGATCTGTAGTTGAAAAAAAAAACAGACCTCTTAACTAGGACCATCCCTCCCCCACTCCCCCAGCCAGAGCTCCATCCACCAAAAGAATTCCCAAAAAGCGAGAATATCAAGGAAATAAAACATATTTTAGACATCATTCCTATCTAACCAATCGGTGGCCATATCATTCTGGAGTGTCAAAAAAGGGTACTGATTCATTATATACGATCCTTAATTTGGCTGGGTACAAAACAAGAGTACTTAATGTCCTTGCCCTGAAGAAGTTTTTAAAAAAAGGATGTCTCTTATCTTTAACAAACCCGTTATGAGAAATCGGAGATACTTCTCTTGCACACCTTAGGATCATGTCTCTGTCACAGGTAGCTAGCATCTTAATTATTACAGTTCTTGGGGACTTCCCCGGAATCGGTTTGCCACCTGGAATTCGGTGTGCCCTTTTAATTAGAAACAAAGCTGAAAAATGTTCCTTCCCGAGATTATCAAAGATTATAGATTGTATCATTTCTGCCAGATTTTTTTTTTCATCGGCAGTTTCTATTAAGCCCATGATTCTTACATTAGATCTTCTTGACCTATCCTCAAGGTCGACCGTTTTTTTTTCAAGTAATTGTAGTCCTTTTTTACTGTACTGTTTTCAACCTTTAATATTGTAGCTTCTTGTTCCAGTTTATTCACTGTGAATTCCAATTCCTTAATTCTATCGCAAATCTTTGTCAGATCATCTTTTATAATAAGTACATCCGATTGTACTAACCCCAATTGAACAGCAATATTTTGTATCGCTTTACCATTGTTTTTAACAATCAATAGAATCTCCTGTAATGAAGAGGAGTTTTCCCCTTGCTTCTCCCCATCTCCAATATCCTGGTCCCCCTTAGGTGGATCCTCCGGTCTAAGCTCAGCGATATTTTTTTTTAACATTAATATCTTGCTTCGCTTTTTGTCCAGACCTAGTACTTAAATTCGGTGATCAAAAAAATTTATCGATTTTAGCAGACTCTATTGATTTCTGTCCTGACTTAAATAAAGTTGAGTCCGTCAATCGTCTATTCTGTTTAGGAGCCATTTTCTCCCCCTTTTTTCCCTCTTTTCCTTTTCTTTGTCTTTCTTTTTTTTTCCTTCCTGTTTTTTTGGGGGGATTAAATTACACCCCCCCTTTTTTTTTTTTTTTTTTCTTTTTGACGTTAATGTTATGTTTTTTTTCTCTATCCCCCTCTCCCCCTTTTTTTTTTCTCCCAGTTCCTACTTTTTATTTCTTTTATTTCCTTATCCGTGTACTTTTCATTTTTTTTCAGTACACTTTTCTTTTTATTTCCTCCCCTCCTTCCAGTAAAAAACAGTAGGTGGTTAACAGTTAGTTGGGGGCTGAGAAAGTTAGAACTGGTGTTAAACAAAGGGGGAGAAAAAAAAAAGGAAAAAAAGGAAGGAAAAAAAAGGGAGCGCAAACTCCAGAAGGCAAAGGGGGAAAAATATCAATCCAAACAGGCAGGGGGAAGGGGGGCAAGGGTCGATCTCACCAAGCCAAGATCTTCGGGCTCTGGGTCCACTGTAGAAGTTCAGAATCTCAGCAGAGGCACTCAGACAGACGGACACAGGAGTTCCAGCCAAGGGGGTACAAACTGGAGGTCCGGGAAGATCCAAACAAGGGGTCCATCCAACCGGAGAGGAACAACCGGGCAAAGCGTCAGCAGGGAGACTGGACAGGGGGACAGCCGCAGACACATAAAGCAATCCGCCACAGCAGAAAGACACAGGGGGAGCGCCCAGAGCACAGCACTCTCACCCCTCCAAGACAGGAACAAAACCTCGATCAGTAATCCGCAGTGCAGCTCAGTGTCTAGGCGATGCAACTCAGCGTCTGGGCAATGCAGCTCAGTGTCCGGGCCGCGTAGAGAGGTCAGTAATAGTTTCAAGACCGCAAGCCAGGGAGGCGGTCAGATCATGTTCGGAAGCATGTTCGGAAGCTACGTCGGCATTAGGAGAGGAGGGAGAGCGCAATGTTACACCATTACGTCATCACGTCCGTCTCTCACCCTCGAGCCAGCAGGATCTCTGGATTTCAAACAATTTATTGAAACAAAAGCTAACAACAGTGGTGGGTATACCTCCACAATAAATGTCAATGTCTCAATAACAGGTTCTGGGGTATAGAGTTATGAACCTCTACACGGCGACTCAGCTGATCCTATAGGTTTTCAATGAGATTCAGGTCGGGAGAAAGCACAGGTCACTCCATTTGAGATACCCCAGTCTCCAGCAGCCGTTCCGTAACGATGCAACCTCGATGAGCTGGCACATTGTTGTCCATGAAGTTGAAATTAGGCCTATGTTGTTCTTGCAGAAGCACAATGACTGGATTAATTATATTATTCAAGTAGTATGGACTTGTCACTGTACCATTTTAAAAGTGTAGGAAAGTTCTGTATTGACTAGACACACCAGCCCACACTGTAACAACACCATCACTAAAGGCAAATAGTGGCTGATGCATAGTGCTCGCCTTGACATCTCTAACATCTTTGGCAGCCATAATTTCTGCTCAGCGTGAATCAACTTTTATTAGTGAACAGCACTGAAGCCCACTGGTACATCATCCAGTGTAGATGATCCCTGGCCCATGCAAGACGATGAAGTGTGGTTAGGTATCCTTGCAGGTGATCTAGCACGCAGACCACGCTGATGTAAATGGTTTTGAATGGTCTGACATGAAACTTCGGTGCCTCTCACCTCCCTTAAATGTGTCTGGAGTTGTGTGGCATTCATCATCCAGCTCCACAGGGCATTGTTCACGGTGAAGGGGTCATCAGTGTGGAATGTGGCCAAAGGACGTCCACTACTTTGCCTTTCTGTGACTCTCTTTCAGTCTCTCTGTATTGCTGTTGCAATCTGCTGATGACACTCTGTGACACTCTAAGCTCAGTGGCCACTACTGTCTGAGAACATCCTGCTTGAAGCCTCTCAACGGCGAGGTACCGTTGATCAATTGTTAGGTGTCGTCTTCATCTCATGATGTCAGAATGTGAACAGCATGATGAGGTGGACTGTTTAAATACCAATTCTATTTGAACCAGGAAATGTATTGGGCGATTTATGGATCACACCTGTTGTGAATTTTGCTGTTAACCCTATTGTTAGAGAACAGCAACACGTGCAAAAAGTACTGAAACAGTGAACAGTTGGGCATTTGCATTTAAAAGTTTAGAGAAGGTCACATTAAGTTCACCTGTAAAGGTTAGAGTGCATTTTAGGGTCATTGAGAAATTTCACCCACAAGCCAAATATCCCAAACCTTTTTGAGTAGTGTATATAAATATATATATATATATATATATATATATATATATATATATATATCTTGAGGAGCATTATCACGGTAGGGGATGCTGTTACTAATAAGGACAATCTGGGAGAGAATGAGTACCATTGGTGGGACTTTTGGGAGCACTTTGGGGAAAATCTGTATTGCACTGTTATTTCATAAGACTAGTATTTGAGGTGATTGGAGAGCACAGTATGACACGGTATTCAGGATAGCAGCAGTATGACACTGTTGTGGCCCCAGGAGTGTAGGATGATTCAAAAGTGAGGAAATAAAGATGTCAGTGTGCCAAACTCTGTAGAGATGAGACATGACTGAAATAATTAATCATGGCGGATTGGTACGAATGGAGAAGATGAGGAAATAGAACTTCTGCATCAGACGAGACATAACTGCATTAAATAGGTATATAGTACTGTTTGTAATACGCAAAATTCAATATGCCTTTAACAGTAGGGTTGAGGGTGTTAGACCGAGAATTTGGTTTGAGAGGGGTATCATTTAAATTTTCACCTCAAGCAGCCGAAAGCCAGAATCAGCCACAACTTTGAACTGTATCTGTGTTCTATGCATTCAGATTCAGATATGGACACAATGTGGGGGGCAGCACTCTGATGGGGGAATTACAAGTACTGGGGCTGCTATAAGATAGGCATTACAAGTACTTGGGGCATTATGTAGGAGAGGACATTATGAGTACTAAAGGCACTATGTAGTGGGGTATTGCGAGTACTGGAGGCACTATGTAGAGGAGCCTTAAACATATTGTGGGCACTATGTAGGGGTGCATTATAACTACAGAGGCGTTTTATAAGTAATGAAGCACAAAAGAAGCGCTATAAGTACTGAAGGCACTATAGGAGGCATTATATGTACTGGGGAGTCTATAGGGGCCATTGTAGCTACTGAAACACTGTAAAGGGTATTATAACTACTGATGGCATTATATGGGACATTATACTTATAGAGGCCACTACAGGGGGCATTATAACTACTGCGAGTACTAGGGGGACATAGGAAGTATTATGACTAATGGGGGCTCTACAAAGGGGTATTATAACTTCTGGGGGCTCTATAGTGCCTTAGGGAGCGACCGTATTACTGCAGAGACACTTGGGGGAGTTGTATCACTACTGCAAGCAGTATGGGGCATTATTACCACTGTGGGATCATGTGAACGCATTATTTTTATTGGGCATATTATGGAGGGCACTGCTACTAATTGGGATACCCTCATGGAGCATTATCACTGTAGGGGCACTATTAGTAATGCGGGCACTCAAGGAGAGGCTTATAATTGGATGGACGTTTGGGAGCACTGTTATTATATCTGTATAGCTCTGTTATATCTGTATAGCTCTGTTATTTCATAAGTATAGTATTTGGGGGAATTGGGGAGCACAGTGGTCACAGTATTGCGGGTAGCAGCAGGATGTCATTGTTGGGGCATCAGGTGGGGGGAGAATGAGGGAAATACTCTGCAGAAACAAGAAATGGCTGAGAAAAGTAAACATGAATGGAAAAATAAAGGAGAACAATTACATCATAGGAGACATGACTGGGTATAACAAGTATGTAGTGCTATATAATACTGTATGCTTTTTAGTCCTGTAATTTCACACCTAATATGTTCTCAATACTGGGGGTGGGTTGGGGTGGTTGGTTCTAGAATTTAGCACATATCCACTGGAGCTTGGGCCCTGGTTACTCCTATTAGCTTACGCAATGGATAGAGCTTTGTAGTTCTGGCAAGGTTACCGGACCTCTACTGATGTGATATTGATGACCTAATCCTGGAATACCCCTTTAATATGCATACTGTATATCTTGTTGTATATTTTGTCAGAATTCTGGCGGCAATTGCAATATAAGTGTTACTGCCTGTGTCCATTCCAGTTTGGAGGTTGTTGGAAAGTGCACCCCTGGGTGCCAAGATTGGTAGGGAAGACATGAGCTATAGGGTCTAGAAATGTAAGAGAACATAGGCTTAGGGATGCTTTGCTCACTCCAGGTGAAGCAAAATTGTATTTGGAGCTGCCTTTACTGACCAGAAGAGAGGTGTTGAATACCCCCATGCTGAGTATGGTCCTCACAAGCCGGTGGAGAAGAGTCTCCCGGCTGAATTAGGGTATTTTCACACTTGCGTTTTTCTTTTCCAGCATAGAGTTCATCCTAGGGGCTCTATACCGGAAAAGAACTGATCAGTTTTGTCCTAATGCATCCTGAAAGGAGAGCAATACGTTCATGATTCATCAGGATGTCTTCAGTTCAGTCTTTTTGACTGATCAGGCAAAAGATAAAACCGCAGCATGCTACTGTTTCATCTCAAGCCCAAAAAATTAAGACTTGTCTGAATGCCATATTCGTCATTTTTTCCCTATAGGAATGTATTAGTGCCGGATCCGGCATTCAAAATACCGGAATGCCGGATATGTCCTGTGAAAAAAATAAATGCTGGATCCGTTTTGCCGGATGATATGGGAAAGACGGATCCGGCATTTCAATACATTTTTCTGACTGATCAAGCACTTTTCAGACTGATCAGGAGCCTGATCCACCTTACAAATGCCATAAGGCTACTTTCACACTTGCGGCAGGATGGATCCGACAGGCTGTTCACCCTGTCGGATCCGTCCTTCCGCTATTTCGCCGTGCCGCCAGACCGCCACTCCGTCCCCATTGACTATAATGGGGACGGGGGCGGAGCTCCGGTGCAGAATGGCAGTAAATGGTGAAAGGCCGCCGGACTAAAAGTCCTGCATGTCCGACTTTTAAGTCTGGCGGCCTCTCACCGCGTACTATCGTACTGTGCCGGAGCTCAGCTCCGTCCCCATTATAGTCAATGGGGACGGATCGCCGATCCGGCGGCACGGCGAGATAGCGGAAGGACGGATCCGAAAGGGTGAACAGCCTGTTGGATATGTCCTGCCGCAAGTGTGAAAGTACCCTAAGTTGGCATACCTTTTGCTGGATCACTCTGCCGCAAGTGTGAAAGTAATCTTAGGCCCCTTTCACACGGGCGAGTATTCCGTGCGGGTGCGATGCGTGAGGTGAACGTATTGCACCCGCACTGAATCCTGACCCATTCATTTCTATGGGGCTGTGCACATGAGCGATGATTTTCACGCATCACTTGTGCGTTGAGTGAAAATCGCAGCATGCTCTATATTGTGCGATTTTCACGCGACGCAGGCCCCATAGAAATGAATGGGGTGCGTGAAAATCGCATAGCATCTGCAAGCAAGTGCGGATGCGGTGCGATTTTCACGCACGGTTGCTAGGAGACGATCGGGATGGAGACCCGATCATTATTATTTTCCCTTATAACTTGGTTATAAGGGAAAATAATAGCATTCTGAATACTGAATGTATAGTAGAATAGCACTGGAGGGGTTAAAAAAGAAAAAAAAAGATTAACTCACCTTAGTCCACTTGATCGCGAAGCCCGGCATCTCCTTCTGTCTCCTTTGTTGAATAGGACCTGTGGTGAGCATAAAATACAGTTAAAGGACCTTTGATGACGTCACTCCGGTCATCACATGGTACGTCACATGATCTTTTACCATGGAGAATCACCATGGTAAAAGATCATCTGACGTACCATGAGATGACTGGATTGACGTCATCAAAGGTCCTTTACCTGTATTTAATGCTCACCACAGGTCCTATTCAACAAAGGAGACAAAAGGAGATGCCGGGCTTTGCGATCAAGTGGACTAAGGTGTGTTAAATTATTTTTTATGTTTTTTTTTAACCCCTCCAGCGCTATTTTACTATGCATTCTGTATTCAGAATGCTATTATTTTCCCTTATAACCATTTTATAAGGGAAAATAATACAATCTACAGAACACTGATCCTAAACCCGAACTTCTGTGAAGAAGTTCGGGTTTGGGTACCAAACATGTGCGATTTTTTTCACGTGAGTGCAAAACGCAATACAATGTTTTGCACTCGCGCTGAATAATCGCGGGTGTTCCGCAACGCACCCGCCTCTTATCCGGGCCAAAAATATGACGCCCGTGTGAAAGAGGTCTTAGAGTTGTGTGACTGCAGTCTGTAAAGAGTTGTTCAGAGCTGAGGTCATTGCAGGCCTGAACAGAGACCTGTCCACTCTCCTGACACATCTGTTTAACGAATACTTTAATCTCTCATTAACCTCTTCAGGACAATGCCATTTTTCACCTTAAGAACCAGGCCATTTTTTGCAAATATTACATGTAACTTTATGTAGTGATAACTTTAAAACGCTTTTACTTATTCTATTCTGAGATTATTTTCCTGTCACATATTGTACTTCATGACAGTGGTAAATTTGAGTCAATATATTTCATTTTTATTTATAAAAAAAATACCCAAATTACGAAAAAAAATCAAAATTTCAAAATTTAAATTTCTCTACTTTTATAATAGATAGTAAGTAATACCTTCAAAAATAATTATTACTTTACATTCCCTTTGCATTTTGTGAATGCCATTTTATTTTTGGGAGACATTAGAAGGCTTAGAAGTTTAGAAGCAAATCCAAAACCCACTTTTTTAAGGACCAGTTCAGGTCTGAAGTCACTTTGTGAGGCTTACATAATAGAAAACACCCCAAAATGAACCCTTTTTAGAAACTACACCCCTCAAGGTATTCAAAACTTATTTTACAAACTTTGTTAACCCTTTAGGTGTTCCACAAGAATTAATGGAAAATAGAGATTAATTTCCAGAATTTCACTTTTTTGGAAGATTTTCAATTTTAATCCATCTTTTTCCAGTAACAAAGCAAGGGATAACAGGCAAACAAAACTCAATATTTACTGCCCTGATTCTGTTTTTTATAGTAACACCCCATATGTGGTCGTAAACTGCTGTACAGGCACACAGCAGGGCGAAGGAACGCCATATGTTTTTTGGAAGGCAGATTTTGCTGGACTGTTTTTTTGACACCCATGTCCCATTTGAAGCCCCCCCTGATGCACCCCGAGAATAGAAACTCCAAAAAAGTTACCACAATTTGTAAACTACGGGATAAGGTGGCACTTTTTTTGGTACTATTTTAGGGTACATATAATTTTTGAACAAATTCACTGATAAACTGATAATGGTTTACATTCCACTTAATATATTGTTCACTGACCACAGGAACATTGTGAGGGGATAGTTAAAACTACTACTTTATTGAAACATCAAAAAAAAAGGAATACGTGTATAAATACGAAAAAAGAGGAAATCCTCAATCACTAGTAAGTAATGTAAAAAAGTTAGGCTCAATAAACCAGCATACGTCATTGGTATTGTGGCACCTAAATGTGGTTTGCCGATAAGCGTAGTTTGCCCACACTAAACAGTTGCCTACATTCAGTGCAGAGACAACTACGATATGTGGTACCCCTGCCAATAATAACTGCTATGTGAGATATGCTCTAAAAAAGCTGACTATTGAGTAAGTACAGTACAGACCAAAAGTTTGGACACACATTCTCATTCAAAGAGTTTTCTTTATTTTCATGACTATGAAAATTGTAGATTTGGAGGCCAGGTCATCTGGCGCAGCACCCCATCACTCTCCTTCATGGTCAAATAGCCCTTACACAGCCTGGAGGTGTGTTTGGGGTCATTGTCCTGTTGAAAAATAAATGATGGTCCAACTAAACACAAACCGGATGGAATAGCATGCCGCTGCAAGATGCTGTGGTAGCCATGCTGGTTCAGTATGCCTTCAATTTTGAATAAATCCACAACAGTGTCAACAGCAAAGCACCCCCACACCATCACACCTCCTCCTCCATGCTTCACGGTGGGAACCAGGCATGTAGAGTCCATCCGTTCACCTTTTCTGCGTCGCACAAAGACACAGTGGTTGGAACCAAAGATCTCAAATTTGGACTCATCAGACCAAAGCACAGATTTCCACTGGTCTAATGTCCATTCCTTGTGTTCTTTAGCCAAAACAAGTCTCTTCTGCTTGTTGCCTGTCCTTAGCAGTGGTTTCCTAGCAGATATTCTACCATGAAGGCCTGATTCACACAGTCTCCTCTTAACAGTTGTTTTAGAGATGTGTCTGCTGCTAGAACTCTGTGTGGCATTGACCTGGTCTCTAATCTGAGCTGCTGTTAACCTGCGATTTCTGAGGCTGGTGACTCGGATGAACTTATCCTCCACAGCAGAGGTGACTCTTGGTCTTCCTTTCCTTGGGAGGTCCGCATGTGAGCCAGTTTCTTTGTAGCGCTTGATGGTTTTTGTGACTGCACTTGGGGACACTTTCAAAGTTTTCCCAATTTTTCTAACTGACTGACCTTCATTTCTTAAAGTAATGATGGCCACTCGTTTTTCTTTACTTAGCTGCTTTTTTCTTGCCATAATACAAATTCTAACAGTCTATTCAGTAGAACTATCAGCTGTGTATACACCTGACTTCTCCAGAACGCAACTGATGAACCCCATTTATAAGGCAAGAAAGCCCACTTATTAAACCTGACAGGGCACACCTGTGAAGTGAAAACCATTTCAGGTGACTACCTCTGGAAGCTCATCAAGAGAATGCCAAGAGTGTGCAAAGCGGTAATCAAAGCAAAAAGTGGCTACTTTGAAGAACCTAGAATATGACATATTTTCAGTTGTTTCACACTTTTTTGTTATGTATATAATTCCACATGTGTTAATTCATAGTTTTGATGCCTTCAGTGTGAATCTTCAATTTTCATAGTCATGAAAATAAAGAAAACTCTTTGAATGAGAAGGTGTGTCCAAACTTTTGGTCTGTACTGTATACCGACTGAAATCATCAGAAGGCGGGATGCATGACACCCCTACTGATGTGCCACCAATCAATAGGAAAGACCTTGCTGTTATTAGAAATTAGTTTGCCCCACTACTAAGTCGATGCGTTTTGCCATAGTAGGCTCATCAGGAGCAAATGTGGATATATATAGGACAAACGACATACAAGAAGCCGGCAGCCCCCATCCAGAGGCCGCCGCAAGCAGCACTAGGATGGCCGTATGTGGCCGCGAGGACGCACTGCATATGAAGAGGAAACTCCTCCCCCAGGCTGGATCAAGCCCCTGAGGCAGCCAATAGAAGGACGCGGGGCACGGCAGACGCCGCAGCACAACCCTGTCCCCTTGCCCGCCCCCTCCATAGAGCGATCACGTTGGGAGTGTAAAACACTCCTATCTATAACATCGAGGGACACTTAGATGGCGGTATGAATAAAGTAAATCAAAGGTATGGCATCCAGGTGTAGGGATGTGTGGATCAATCATTGTCGGGTAGCATATGTTACCAGAAAAATACGCTACTGCATGAATGCATCATCCACGATGCAGCGCCAACAATGTATGCAAAAAAAAAAAAGGAACGAAAAAAGGGGCAATGCCTGCCCTGGTCTTTATAATAAAGGGTAACGATGTTGTATTATCCCATTTACACTATGTATTATGTCCCACAATAAAGGGGCCAAAAATGACAGACAACATAGTGTTAAATTAGTGAACATAGTGCCACATTGATATCGAAGAACACTAAGGAGAACCAACATATGAATAGCAGCACCATAAAATCTCCATTAAGACTGTTAAAGGAAACATGTAAAAGAATGATACTCATTAAGACCCTGCGGTTGGAGTGTGTCTGAATATCCACTGGTCCTCCTTTTGCAGCAGTCTTTTGTCAAAATCTCCACCTCTGGGGGATCTCCTAATTCAACTCCCTGGAGCTTGAGTGCGTCCACACTGCCATGATGGTGTATGGACATGTTAATATAATTCAAATAGCCTAGTTTCCTAGACTAATAGACTCCCGTTTCAGGTCAATTTAAAATGTAACATTTATTTTATTTATTAGGATTAATAAAGAAAGCGGGAAAACAAGGAAAATGTTTAAAATTCCTAGGTGCAGCGGGATTCTAGTGGCAGAGATAAGGGTCACTTCACCCATGTATTCTGCCTCCTAACATTCGTCCATCCTTACTTTTACTTTTCATTTAGCTGTATACATTGTTCACCTGGATGGATCGGTGCTAGAGGGTCACCTATGCTGTCGCATTAGATCAATTGCTTTCTATAACTCTATTTCTTTGGCGCGACTCTCTGCCACTTTTGGTCAGGGCGCAGATGAATCTGCAATCATTCTTTGCCGTGACACTTGGTCCTGCCTGCACCTAATCTAAAACCTAAGACGAGAGCTCCCCCAACATATTTCACCACTGGATGTGGCTTCTTCAGGGGAATGGAGCTACTATCAACAAGAATGCTTTCTAACTGAGCTCTTTTAACCACTATGGGTGGGTCATTGGATGTTTTGCAACCAATCGCCGCTAAGCATTTTGTATGACGATCCAGCAAACCAATCCAAAACCTTCATCGTATATTTTCTTCATATCATCGCGTCTTGCGTTCACAGATAGACATTGTGCATGCGTGGGGACTTTAAGTTTTTAAACGGGAGTATATAGTGGTACGGCGCATGCGCTTAGACATAGATTTTCTCATGTCATCACATTCATTTGCAAATAGGTCTATGCGCATGTGGTGACCACGGTTATGGACCATGTGTAGGGATGAGCGAACTCGAACTGTATAGTTCGGGTTCGTACCGAATTTTGGGGTGTCCGTGACACGGACCCGAACCCGGACATTTTCGTAAAAGTCCGGGTTCGGGTTCGGTGTTCGTCGCTTTCTTCGCGCTTTTGTGACGCTTTCTTGGCGCTTTTTGAAAGGCTGCTAAGCAGCCAATCAACAAGCGTCATACTACTTGCCCCAAGAGGCCATCACAGCCATGCCTACTATTGGCATGGCTGTGATTGGCCAGAGCACCATGTGACCCAGCCTCTATTTAAGCTGGAGTCACATAGCGCCGCCCGTCACTCTGCTCTGATTAGCGTAGGGAGAGGTTGCGGCTGCGACAGTAGGGCGAGATTAGGCAGATTAACTCCTCCAAAGGACTTGATTAACTGATCGATCTGCAGCTGTGGATCATTGAGCTGCTGATCCTCAATTGCTCACTGTTTTTAGGCTGCCCAGACCGTTTGTCAGTCACATTTTTCTGGGGTGATCGGCGGCCATTTTGTGTCTTGTGGTGCGCCAGCACAAGCTGCGACCAAGTGCATTTAACCCTCAATGGTGTGGTTGTTTTTTGGCTAAAGCCTACATCAGGGTGAAGCTGTCACACCAAGTGCATTTAACCCTCAGTAGTGTGGTTGGTCAAGCTATCACACCAAGTGCATTTAACCAGCAATAGTCTGTTCATTTTTTGGCCATATACTAAATCAGGGGCAAGCTGCGCCCGTCACCAAGTGCATTTAACCCTCAGTAGTGTGGTTGGTCAAGCTGTGACACCAAGTGCATTTAACCAGCAATAGTCTGTTCATTTTTTGGCCATATACTACATCAGGGGCAAGCTGCGCCCATCACCAAGTGCATTTAACCAGCAATAGTGTGGTTATTTTTTGGCCATATCCCAGTCTAATTCTGTCACTAAATCCATACCGGTCACCCAGCGCCTAAATACTAGGCCTCAAATTTATATCCCGCTAAATCTCTCGTTACCGCTGTCCTGTTGTGGCTGGGAAAGTTATTTAGTGTCCGTCAAAGCACATTTTTTGTTCTGGGTTGAAATACAATTCCCAATTTAGCAATTTAAAAATTTAGTGGTTTCTGCTGTATCAGATCTATTTGAAATCTATCCCTAAAAGGGTATATAATATTCAAGGTGCACATAGGGTCATTCAGAATAACTTCACACACCCGCTACTGTGCATTTCCAAGTCTAATTCTGTCACTAAACCCATACCTGTCACCCAGCGCCTAAATACTAGGCCTCAAATTTATATCCAGCTAAATCTGTCCTTAGTGCTGTAGCTGGGCGAGTTATTTAGTGTCCGTTCAAGCACATTTCTTGTTCTGGGTTGAAATACAATTCCCAATTTAGCAATTTCATAACTTAGTGGTTTCTGCTATATCAGAGCTATTTGAAATCTATCCCTAAAAGGGTATATAATATTCAAGGTGCACATTGGGTCATTCAGAATAACTTCACACACACCCGCTACTGTGTATTTCCAAGTCTAATTCTGTCACTAAACCCATACCTGTCACCCAGCGCCTAAATACTAGGCCTCAAATTTATATCCTGCTAAATCTCTCGTTAGTGCTGTAGCTGGGCGAGTTATTTAGTGTCCGTTCAAGCACATTTCTTGTTCTGGGTTGAAATACAATTCCCAATTTAGCAATTTCATAATTTAGTGGTTTCTGCTATATCAGAGCTATTTGAAATCTATCCCTAAAAGGGTAGATCATATTGAAGGTGCACATAGGGACATTCAGAATAACTTCACACACACCCGCTACTGTGTATTTCCAAGTCTAATTCTGTCACTAAACCCATACCTGTCACCCAGCGCCTAAATACTAGGCCTCAAATTTATATCCAGCTAAATCTGTCCTTAGTGCTGTAGCTGGGCGAGTTATTTAGTGTCCGTTCAAGCACATTTCTTGTTCTGGGTTGAAATACAATTCCCAATTTAGCAATTTCATAATTTAGTGGTTTCTGCTATATCAGAGCTATTTGAAATCTATCCCTAAAAGGGTATATAATATTCAAGGTGCACATTGGGTCATTCAGAATAACTTCACACACACCCGCTACTGTGTATTTCCAAGTCTAATTCTGTCACTAAACCCATACCTGTCACCCAGCGCCTAAATACTAGGCCTCAAATTTATATCCTGCTAAATCTCTCGTTAGTGCTGTAGCTGGGCGAGTTATTTAGTGTCCGTTCAAGCACATTTCTTGTTCTGGGTTGAAATACAATTCCCAATTTAGCAATTTCATAATTTAGTGGTTTCTGCTATATCAGAGCTATTTGAAATCTATCCCTAAAAGGGTATATAATATTCAAGGTGCACATTGGGTCATTCAGAATAACTTCACACACACCCACTACTGTGTATTTCCAAGTCTAATTCTGTCACTAAACCCATACCTGTCACCCAGCGCCTAAATACTAGGCCTCAAATTTATATCCTGCTAAATCTCTCGTTAACGCTGTCCTGTTGTGGCTGGGAAAGTTATTTAGTGTCCGTCAAAGCACATTTTTTGTTCTGGGTTGAAATACAATTCCCAATTTAGCAATTTCATAATTTAGTGGTTTCTGCTATATCAGAGCTATTTGAAATCTATCCCTAAAAGGGTATATAATATTCAAGGTGCACATTGGGTCATTCAGAATAACTTCACACACACCCGCTACTGTGTATTTCTAAGTCTAATTCTGTCACTAAACCCATAACTGTCACCCAGCGCCTAAATACTAGGCCTCAAATTTATATCCTGCTAAATCTCTCGTTAGTGCTGTAGCTGGGCGAGTTATTTAGTGTCCGTTCAAGCACATTTCTTGTTCTGGGTTGAAATACAATTCCCAATTTAGCAATTTCATAATTTAGTGGTTTCTGCTATATCAGAGCTATTTGAAATCTATCCCTAAAAGGGTAGATCATATTGAAGGTGCACATAGGGACATTCAGAATAACTTCACACACACCCGCTACTGTGTATTTCCAAGTCTAATTCTGTCACTAAACCCATACCTGTCACCCAGCGCCTAAATACTAGGCCTCAAATTTATATCCAGCTAAATCTGTCCTTAGTGCTGTAGCTGGGCGAGTTATTTAGTGTCCGTTCAAGCACATTTCTTGTTCTGGGTTGAAATACAATTCCCAATTTAGCAATTTCATAATTTAGTGGTTTCTGCTATATCAGAGCTATTTGAAATCTATCCCTAAAAGGGTATATAATATTCAAGGTGCACATTGGGTCATTCAGAATAACTTCACACACACCCGCTACTGTGTATTTCCAAGTCTAATTCTGTCACTAAACCCATACCTGTCACCCAGCGCCTAAATACTAGGCCTCAAATTTATATCCTGCTAAATCTCTCGTTAGTGCTGTAGCTGGGCGAGTTATTTAGTGTCCGTTCAAGCACATTTCTTGTTCTGGGTTGAAATACAATTCCCAATTTAGCAATTTCATAATTTAGTGGTTTCTGCTATATCAGAGCTATTTGAAATCTATCCCTAAAAGGGTATATAATATTCAAGGTGCACATTGGGTCATTCAGAATAACTTCACACACACCCGCTACTGTGTATTTCCAAGTCTAATTCTGTCACTAAACCCATACCTGTCACCCAGCGCCTAAATACTAGGCCTCAAATTTATATCCTGCTAAATCTCTCGTTAACGCTGTCCTGTTGTGGCTGGGAAAGTTATTTAGTGTCCGTCAAAGCACATTTTTTGTTCTGGGTTGAAATACAATTCCCAATTTAGCAATTTCATAATTTAGTGGTTTCTGCTATATCAGAGCTATTTGAAATCTATCCCTAAAAGGGTATATAATATTCAAGGTGCACATTGGGTCATTCAGAATAACTTCACACACACCCGCTACTGTGTATTTCTAAGTCTAATTCTGTCACTAAACCCATACCTGTCACCCAGCGCCTAAATACTAGGCCTCAAATTTATATCCTGCTAAATCTCTCGTTAGTGCTGTAGCTGGGCGAGTTATTTAGTGTCCGTTCAAGCACATTTCTTGTTCTGGGTTGAAATACAATTCCCAATTTAGCAATTTCATAATTTAGTGGTTTCTGCTATATCAGAGCTATTTGAAATCTATCCCTAAAAGGGTATATAATATTCAAGGTGCACATTGGGTCATTCAGAATAACTTCACACACACCCGCTACTGTGTATTTCTAAGTCTAATTCTGTCACTAAACCCATACCTGTCACCCAGCGCCTAAATACTAGGCCTCAAATTTATATCCTGCTAAATCTCTCGTTAACGCTGTCCTGTTGTGGCTGGGAAAGTTATTTAGTGTCCGTCAAAGCACATTTTTTGTTCTGGGTTGAAATACAATTCCCAATTTAGCAATTTCATAATTTAGTGGTTTCTGCTATATCAGAGCTATTTGAAATCTATCCCTAAAAGGGTATATAATATTCAAGGTGCACATTGGGTCATTCAGAATAACTTCACACACACCCGCTACTGTGTATTTCTAAGTCTAATTCTGTCACTAAACCCATACCTGTCACCCAGCGCCTAAATACTAGGCCTCAAATTTATATCCTGCTAAATCTCTCGTTAGTGCTGTAGCTGGGCGAGTTATTTAGTGTCCGTTCAAGCACATTTCTTGTTCTGGGTTGAAATACAATTCCCAATTTAGCAATTTCATAATTTAGTGGTTTCTGCTATATCAGAGCTATTTGAAATCTATCCCTAAAAGGGTATATAATATTCAAGGTGCACATTGGGTCATTCAGAATAACTTCACACACACCCGCTACTGTGTATTTCCAAGTCTAATTCTGTCACTAAACCCATACCTGTCACCCAGCGCCTAAATACTAGGCCTCAAATTTATATCCTGCTAAATCTCTCGTTAACGCTGTCCTGTTGTGGCTGGGAAAGTTATTTAGTGTCCGTCAAAGCACATTTTTTGTTCTGGGTTGAAATACAATTCCCAATTTAACAATTTCATAATTTAGTGGTTTCTGCTATATCAGAGCTATTTGAAATCTATCCCTAAAAGGGTATATAATATTCAAGGTGCACATTGGGTCATTCAGAATAACTTCACACACACACGCTTCTGTGCATTTCCAAGTCTAATTCTGTCACTAAATCCATACCGGTCACCCAGCGCCTAAATACTAGGCCTCAAATTTATATCCCGCTGAATTTGAATACAATACATTGGGCCAAATAATATATTTGTTGTTGTGGTGAACCATAACAATGAGAAAAACATCTAGTAAGGGACGCGGACGTGGACATGGTCGTGGTGGTGTTAGTGGACCCTCTGGTGCTGGGAGAGGACGTGGCCGTTCTGCCACATCCACACGTCCTAGTGTACCAACTACCTCAGGTCCCAGTAGCCGCCAGAATTTACAGCGATATATGGTGGGGCCCAATGCCGTTCTAAGGATGGTAAGGCCTGAGCAGGTACAGGCATTAGTCAATTGGGTGGCCGACAGTGGATCCAGCACGTTCACATTATCTCCCACCCAGTCTTCTGCAGAAAGCGCACAGATGGCGCCTGAAAACCAACCCCATCAGTCTGTCACATCACCCCCATGCATACCAGGGAAACTGTCTCAGCCTCAAGTTATGCAGCAGTCTCTTATGCTGTTTGAAGACTCCGCTGGCAGGGTTTCCCAAGGGCATCCACCTAGCCCTTCCCCAGCGGTGAAAGACATAGAATGCACTGACGCACAACCACTTATGTTTCCTGATGATGAGGACATGGGAATACCACCTCAGCATGTCTCTGATGATGACGAAACACAGGTGCCAACTGCTGCGTCTTTCTGCAGTGTGCAGACTGAACAGGAGGTCAGGGATCAAGACTGGGTGGAAGACGATGCAGGGGACGATGAGGTCCTAGACCCCACATGGAATGAAGGTCGTGCCACTGACTTTCACAGTTCGGAGGAAGAGGCAGTGGTGAGACCGAGCCAACAGCGTAGCAAAAGAGGGAGCAGTGGGCAAAAGCAGAACACCCGCCGCCAAGAGACTCCGCCTGCTACTGACCGCCGCCATCTGGGACCGAGCACCCCAAAGGCAGCTTCAAGGAGTTCCCTGGCATGGCACTTCTTCAAACAATGTGCTGACGACAAGACCCGAGTGGTTTGCACGCTGTGCCATCAGAGCCTGAAGCGAGGCATTAACGTTCTGAACCTGAGCACAACCTGCATGACCAGGCACCTGCATGCAAAGCATGAACTGCAGTGGAGTAAACACCTTAAAACCAAGGAAGTCACTCAGGCTCCCCCTGCTACCTCTTCTGCTGCTGCCGCCTCGGCCTATTCTGCTGCTGCCGCCTCGGCCTCTTCCTCCGCCTCTGGAGGAACGTTGGCACCTGCCGCCCAGCAAACAGGGGATGTACCACCAACACCACCACCACCACCTCCGTCACCAAGCGCCTCAACCATGTCACACGCCAGCGTTCAGCTCTCCATCTCACAAACATTTGATAGAAAGCGTAAATTCCCACCTAGCCACCCTCGATCCCTGGCCCTGAATGCCAGCATTTCTAAACTACTGGCCTATGAAATGCTGTCATTTAGGCTGGTGGACACAGACAGCTTCAAACAGCTCATGTCGCTTGCTGTCCCACAGTATGTTGTTCCCAGCCGGCACTACTTCTCCAAGAGAGCCGTGCCTTCCCTGCACAACCAAGTATCCGATAAAATCAAGTGTGCACTGCGCAACGCCATCTGTAGCAAGGTCCACCTAACCACAGATACGTGGACCAGTAAGCACGGCCAGGGACGCTATATCTCCCTAACTGCACACTGGGTAAATGTAGTGGCAGCTGGGCCCCAGGCGGAGAGCTGTTTGGCGCACGTCCTTCCGCCGCCAAGGATCGCAGGGCAACATTCTTTGCCTCCTGTTGCCACCTCCTCCTTCTCGGCTTCCTCCTCCTCTTCTTCCACCTGCTCATCCAGTCAGCCACACACCTTCACCACCAACTTCAGCACAGCCCGGGGTAAACGTCAGCAGGCCATTCTGAAACTCATATGTTTGGGGGACAGGCCCCACACCGCACAGGAGTTGTGGCGGGGTATTGAACAACAGACCGACGAGTGGTTGCTGCCGGTGAGCCTCAAGCCCGGCCTGGTGGTGTGTGATAATGGGCGAAATCTCGTTGCAGCTCTGGGACTAGCCAATTTGACGCACATCCCTTGCTTGGCGCATGTGCTGAATTTGGTGGTGCAGAAGTTCATTCACAACTACCCCGACATGTCAGAGCTGCTGCATAAAGTGCGGGCCGTCTGTTCGCGCTTCCGGCGTTCACATCCTGCTGCTGCTCGCCTGTCTGCGCTACAGCGTAACTTCGGCCTTCCCGCTCACCGCCTCATATGCGACGTGCCCACCAGGTGGAACTCCACCTTGCACATGCTGGACAGACTGTGCGAGCAGCAGCAGGCCATAGTGGAGTTTCAGCTGCAGCACGCACGGGTCAGTCGCACTACAGAACAGCACCACTTCACCACCAATGACTGGGCCTCCATGCGAGACCTGTGTGCCCTGTTGCGCTGTTTCGAGTACTCCACCAACATGGCCAGTGGCGATGACACCGTTATCAGCGTTACAATACCACTTCTATGTCTCCTTGAGAAAACACTTAGGGCGATGATGGAAGAGGAGGTGGCCCAGGAGGAGGAGGAGGAGGAGGAGGAAGAGGGGTCATTTTTAGCACTTTCAGGCCAGTCTCTTCGAAGTGACTCAGAGGGAGGTTTTTGGCAACAGCAGAGGCCAGGTACAAATGTGGCCAGCCAGGGCCCACTACTGGAGGACGAGGAGGACGAGGATGAGGAGGAGGTGGAGGAGGATGAGGATGAAGCATGGTCACAGCGGGGTGGCACCCAACGCAGCTCGGGTCCATCACTGGTGCGTGGCTGGGGGGAAAGGCAGGACGATGACGATACGCCTCCCACAGAGGACAGCTTGTCCTTACCCCTGGGCAGCCTGGCACACATGAGCGACTACATGCTGCAGTGCCTGCGCAACGACAGCAGAGTTGCCCACATTTTAACCTGTGCGGACTACTGGGTTGCCACCCTGCTGGATCCACGCTACAAAGACAATGTGCCCACCTTACTTCCTGCACTGGAGCGTGATAGGAAGATGCGCGAGTACAAGCGCACGTTGGTAGACGCGCTACTGAGAGCATTCCCAAATGTCACAGGGGAACAAGTGGAAGCCCAAGGCCAAGGCAGAGGAGGAGCAAGAGGTCGCCAAGGCAGCTGTGTCACGGCCAGCTCCTCTGAGGGCAGGGTTAGCATGGCAGAGATGTGGAAAACTTTTGTCAACACGCCACAGCTAACTGCACCACCACCTGATACGCAACGTGTTAGCAGGAGGCAACATTTCACTAACATGGTGGAACAGTACGTGTGCACACCCCTCCACGTACTGACTGATGGTTCGGCCCCATTCAACTTCTGGGTCTCTAAATTGTCCACGTGGCCAGAGCTAGCCTTTTATGCCTTGGAGGTGCTGGCCTGCCCGGCAGCCAGCGTTTTGTCTGAACGTGTATTCAGCACGGCAGGGGGCGTCATTACAGACAAACGCAGCCGCCTGTCTACAGACAATGTGGACAAGCTGACGTTCATAAAAATGAACCAGGCATGGATCCCACAGGACCTGTCCGTCCCTTGTCCAGATTAGACATTAACTACCTTCCCATAACCATATATTATTGGACTCCAGGGCACTTCCTCATTCAATCCTATTTTTATTTTCATTTTACCATTATATTGCGAGGCTACCCAAAGTTGAATGAACCTCTCCTCTGCCTGTGTGCTAGGCCTAAATATATGCCAATGGACTGTTGCAGTGGTGGGTGACGTGAAGCCTCATTCTCTGCTATGACATGCAGACTGATTCTCTGCTGTCATGAAGCCAGATTGTCTGTTACGGGACCTCTCTCCTCTGCCTGTGTGCTAGGCCTAAATATATGCCAATGGACTGTTGCAGTGGTGGCTGACGTGAAGCCTCATTCTCTGCTATGACATGCAGACTAATTCTCTGCTGACATGAAGCCAGATTGTCTGTTACGGGACCTCTCTCCTCTGCCTGGGTGCTGGGCCTAAATTTATGACAATGGACTGTTGCAGTGGTGGCTGACGTGAAGCCTGATTCTCTGCTATGACATGCAGACTGATTCTCTGCTGACATGAAGCCAGATCCTCTGTTACGGGACCTCTCTCCTCTGCCTGTGTGTGTGCTGGGCCTAAATATATGCCAATGGACTGTTGCAGTGGTGGCTGACGTGAAGCCTCATTCTCTGCTATGACATGCAGACTGATTCTCTGCTGACATGAAGCCAGATCGTCTGTTACGGGACCTCTCTGCTCTGCCTGTGTGCTAGGCCTAAATATATGCCAATGGACTGTTGCAGTGGTGGGTGACGTGAAGCCTCATTCTCTGCTATGACATGCAGACTGATTCTCTGCTGTCATGAAGCCAGATTGTCTGTTACGGGACCTCTCTGCTCTGCCTGTGTGCTAGGCCTAAATATATGCCAATGGACTGTTGCAGTGGTGGGTGACGTGAAGCCTCATTCTCTGCTATGACATGCAGACTGATTCTCTGCTGACATGAAGCCAGATTGTCTGTTACGGGACCTCTCTCCTCTGCCTGTGTGTGTGCTGGGCCTAAATATATGCCAATGGACTGTTGCAGTGGTGGCTGACGTGAAGCCTCATTCTCTGCTATGACATGCAGACTGATTCTCTGCTGACATGAAGCCAGATTCTCTGTTACGGGACCTCTCTCCTCTGCCTGTGTGTGTGCTGGGCCTAAATATATGCCAATGGACTGTTGCAGTGGTGGCTGACGTGAAGCCTCATTCTCTGCTATGACATGCAGACTGATTCTCTGCTGACATGAAGCCAGATTCTCTGTTACGGGACCTCTCTCCTCTGCCTGTGTGTGTGCTGGGCCTAAATATATGCCAATGGACTGTTGCAGTGGTGGCTGACGTGAAGCCTCATTCTCTGCTATGACATGCAGACTGATTCTCTGCTGACATGAAGCCAGATTGTCTGTTACGGGACCTCTCTCCTCTGCCTGTGTGCTAGGCCTAAATATATGCCAATGGACTGTTGCAGTGGTGGCTGACGTGAAGCCTCATTCTCTGCTATGAATATTAAAGGAGACCACGGCACTCGTTTTTTCGTATGTAAGAAAATTATTTTTATATTTTCATATTTTCATTTCATGATATTATTCCAAAATTTCATTGTTTTAAAGCATCCAGGAATGCAAAAGACTTGGCCAACGTTTAACGTTTCGGTCCTTGTATGGGACCTTGATCACGGCCTGGAGTAAAATACAATGTAATATGTCAGGAGACATTGTATATAATAAGATAGTATATGTTACATCATTGTTCATGGTATATATTACAAGTATGTCAAAAATAGTCAGCTCTCATGGGAGCACAGAGGATGGCAGGTAAGTATACTGTCATATTATATAGGTATCATCTCTAGTAAAGTTGCATACAATTGGGGACAGTAGTATGATAATAGAGCTACACGTAGTTGAGTACAGTTAAGTACAACATTAGGCGGCAAAATTGAAAATAGGAAAAAGGAAGAGAAAACAAGAAAAAAGACAAAAATACAAGACAAAAATACATGAAGGAGCTGGAGTCCACAAGCAATAAGGCGATAATGTATCATGCGAAATTCATGGTTGACAATGGCAAAGTTGAGCCGACAATATGGCAGTATGGCAGAGTTTCTCTGGGGTGACAAGACCTGTAGGGTATTGCAGAGGTTAAGTAATGGTATACAGTAGAGTTGAGCGAACACCTGGATGTTCGGGTTCGAGAAGTTCGGCCGAACATCCCGGAAATGTTCGGGTTCGGGATCCGAACCCGATCCGAACTTCGTCCCGAACCCGAACCCCATTGAAGTCAATGGGGACCCGAACTTTTCGGCACTAAAAAGGCTGTAAAACAGCCCAGGAAAGAGCTAGAGGGCTGCAAAAGGCAGCAACATGTAGGTAAATCCCCTGCAAACAAATGTGGATAGGGAAATGAATTAAAATAAAAATTAAATAAATAAAAATTAACCAAAATCAATTGGAGAGAGGTTCCATAGCAGAGAATCTGGCTTCCCGTCACCCACCACTGGAACAGTCCATTCTCAGATATTTAGGCCCCGGCACCCAGGCAGAGGAGAGAGGTCCCGTAACAGAGAATCTGTCTTCATGTCAGCAGAGAATTAGTCTGCATGTCATAGCAGAGAATGAGGCTTCACGTCAGCCACCACTGCAACAGTCCATTGGCATATATTTAGGCCCAGCACACACACAGGCAGAGGAGAGAGGTCCCGTAACAGAGAATCTGGCTTCATGTCAGCAGAGAATCAGTCTGCATGTCATAGCAGAGAATCAGGCTTCACGTCAGCCACCACTGCAACAGTCCATTGTCATAAATTTAGGCCCAGCACCCAGGCAGAGGAGAGAGGTCCCGTAACAGAGAATCTGGCTTCATGTCAGCAGAGAATCAGTCTTCATATCATAGCAGAGAATCAGGCTTCACGTCACCCACCACTGTAAGAGTCAATTTTCATAAATTTAGGCCCAGAACCCAGGCAGAGGAGAAAGGTCCCGTAACAGACAATCTGGCTTCATGTCAGCAGAGAATCAGTCTTCATATCATAGCAGAGAATCAGGCTTCACGTCACCCACCACTGTAAGAGTCAATTTTCATAAATTTAGGCCCAGAACCCAGGCAGAGGAGAAAGGTCCCGTAACAGACAATCTGGCTTCATGTCAGCAGAGAATCAGTCTTCATATCATAGCAGAGAATCAGGCTTCACGTCACCCACCACTGTAAGAGTCAATTTTCATAAATTTAGGCCCAGAACCCAGGCAGAGGAGAAAGGTCCCGTAACAGACAATCTGGCTTCATGTCAGCAGAGAATCAGTCTTCATATCATAGCAGAGAATCAGGCTTCACGTCACCCACCACTGTAAGAGTCAATTTTCATAAATTTAGGCCCAGAACCCAGGCAGAGGAGAAAGGTCCCGTAACAGACAATCTGGCTTCATGTCAGCAGAGAATCAGTCTTCATATCATAGCAGAGAATCAGGCTTCACGTCACCCACCACTGTAAGAGTCAATTTTCATAAATTTAGGCCCAGAACCCAGGCAGAGGAGAAAGGTCCCGTAACAGACAATCTGGCTTCATGTCAGCAGAGAATCAGTCTTCATATCATAGCAGAGAATCAGGCTTCACGTCACCCACCACTGTAAGAGTCAATTTTCATAAATTTAGGCCCAGAACCCAGGTAGAGGAGAAAGGTCCCGTAACAGACAATCTGGCTTCATGACAGCAGAGAATCAGTCTGCATGTCATAGCAGAGAATCAGGCTTCACGTCAGCCACCACTGCAACAGTCCATTGTCATAAATTTAGGCCCAGCACCCAGGCAGAGGAGAGAGGTCCCGTAACAGAGGATCTGGCTTCATGTCAGCAGAGAATCAGTCTGCATGTCATAGCAGAGAATGAGGCTTCACGTCAGCCACCACTGCAACAGTCCATTGGCATATATTTAGGCCCAGCACACACACAGGCAGAGGAGAGAGGTCCCGTAACAGACAATCTGGCTTCATGTCAGCAGAGAATTAGTCTGCATGTCATAGCAGAGAATGAGGCTTCACGTCACCCACCACTGCAACAGTCCATTGGCATATATTCAGGCCCAGCACCCAGGCAGAGGAGAGAGGTCCCGTAACAGAGGATCTGGCTTCATGTCAGCAGAGAATCAGTCTGCATGTCATAGCAGAGAATGAGGCTTCACGTCAGCCACCACTGCAACAGTCCATTGTCATAAATTTAGGCCCAGCACCCAGGCAGAGGAGAGAGGTCCCGTAAAAGAGGATCTGGCTTCATGTCAGCAGAGAATCAGTCTGCATGTCATAGCAGAGAATCAGGCTTCACGTCAGCCACCACTGCAACAGTCCATTGTCATAAATTTAGGCCCAGCACCCAGGCAGAGGAGAGAGGTCCCGTAACAGAGGATCTGGCTTCATGTCAGCAGAGAATCAGTCTGCATGTCATAGCAGAGAATCAGGCTTCACGTCAGCCACCACTGCAACAGTCCATTGTCATAAATTTAGGCCCAGCACCCAGGCAGAGGAGAGAGGTCCCGTAACAGAGGATCTGGCTTCATGTCAGCAGAGAATCAGTCTGCATGTCATAGCAGAGAATCAGGCTTCACGTCAGCCACCACTGCAACAGTCCATTGTCATAAATTTAGGCCCAGCACCCAGGCAGAGGAGAGAGGTCCCGTAACAGACAATCTGGCTTCATGTCAGCAGAGAATTAGTCTGCATGTCATAGCAGAGAATCAGGCTTCATGTCAGCCACCACTGCAACAGTCCATTGGCATATATTTAGGCCTAGCACACAGGCAGAGGAGAGGTTCATTCAACTTTGGGTAGCATCGCAATATAATGGTAAAATGAAAATAAAAATAGGATTGAATGAGGAAGTGCCCTGGAGTCCAATAATATATGGTTATGGGGAGGTAGTTAATGTCTAATCTGGACAAGGGACGGACAGGTCCTGTGGGATCCATGCCTGGTTCATTTTTATGAACGTCAGCTTGTCCACATTGGCTGTAGACAGGCGGCTGCGTTTGTCTGTAATGACGCCCCCTGCCGTGCTGAATACACGTTCAGACAAAACGCTGGCTGCCGGGCAGGCCAGCACCTCCAAGGCATAAAAGGCTAGCTCTGGCCACGTGGACAATTTAGAGACCCAGAAGTTGAATGGGGCCGAACCATCAGTCAGTACGTGGAGGGGTGTGCACACGTACTGTTCCACCATGTTAGTGAAATGTTGCCTCCTGCTAACACGTTGCGTATCAGGTGGTGGTGCAGTTAGCTGTGGCGTGTTGACAAAAGTTTTCCACATCTCTGCCATGCTAACCCTGCCCTCAGAGGAGCTGGCCGTGACACAGCTGCCTTGGCGACCTCTTGCTCCTCCTCTGCCTTGGCCTTGGGCTTCCACTTGTTCCCCTGTGACATTTGGGAATGCTCTCAGTAGCGCGTCTACCAACGTGCGCTTGTACTCGCGCATCTTCCTATCACGCTCCAGTGCAGGAAGTAAGGTGGGCACATTGTCTTTGTAGCGTGGATCCAGCAGGGTGGCAACCCAGTAGTCCGCACAGGTTAAAATGTGGGCAACTCTGCTGTCGTTGCGCAGGCACTGCAGCATGTAGTCGCTCATGTGTGCCAGGCTGCCCAGGGGTAAGGACAAGCTGTCCTCTGTGGGAGGCGTATCGTCATCGTCCTGCCTTTCCCCCCAGCCACGCACCAGTGATGGACCCGAGCTGCGTTGGGTGCCACCCCGCTGTGACCATGCTTCATCCTCATCCTCCTCCACCTCCTCCTCATCCTCGTCCTCCTCGTCCTCCAGTAGTGGGCCCTGGCTGGCCACATTTGTACCTGGCCTCTGCTGTTGCAAAAAACCTCCCTCTGAGTCACTTCGAAGAGACTGGCCTGAAAGTGCTAAAAATGACCCCTCTTCCTCATCCTCCTCCTCCTCCTCCTGGGCCACCTCCTGTTCCATCATCGCCCTAAGTGTTTTCTCAAGGAGACATAGAAGTGGTATTGTAACGCTGATAACGGTGTCATCGCCACTGGCCATGTTGGTGGAGTACTCGAAACAGCGCAACAGGGCACACAGGTCTCGCATGGAGGCCCAGTCATTGGTGGTGAAGTGGTGCTGTTCTGTAGTGCGACTGACCCGTGCGTGCTGCAGCTGAAACTCCACTATGGCCTGCTGCTGCTCGCACAGTCTGTCCAGCATGTGCAAGGTGGAGTTCCACCTGGTGGGCACGTCGCATATGAGGCGGTGAGCGGGAAGGCCGAAGTTACGCTGTAGCGCAGACAGGCGAGCAGCGGCAGGATGTGAACGCCGGAAGCGCGAACAGACGGCCCGCACTTTATGCAGCAGCTCTGACATGTCGGGGTAGTTGTGAATGAACTTCTGCACCACCAAATTCAGCACATGCGCCAAGCAAGGGATGTGCGTCAAATTGGCTAGTCCCAGAGCTGCAACGAGATTTCGCCCATTATCACACACCACCAGGCCGGGCTTGAGGCTCACCGGCAGCAACCACTCGTCGGTCTGTTGTTCAATACCCCGCCACAACTCCTGTGCGGTGTGGGGCCTGTCCCCCAAACATATGAGTTTCAGAATGGCCTGCTGACGTTTACCCCGGGCTGTGCTGAAGTTGGTGGTGAAGGTGTGTGGCTGACTGGATGAGCAGGTGGAAGAAGAGGAGGAGGAAGCCGAGAAGGAGGAGGTGGCAACAGGAGGCAAAGAATGTTGCCCTGCGATCCTTGGCGGCGGCAGGACGTGCGCCAAACAGCTCTCCGCCTGGGGCCCAGCTGCCACTACATTTACCCAGTGTGCAGTTAGGGAGATATAGCGTCCCTGGCCGTGCTTACTGGTCCACGTATCTGTGGTTAGGTGGACCTTGCTACAGATGGCGTTGCGCAGTGCACACTTGATTTTATCGGATACTTGGTTGTGCAGGGAAGGCACGGCTCTCTTGGAGAAGTAGTGCCGGCTGGGAACAACATACTGTGGGACAGCAAGCGACATGAGCTGTTTGAAGCTGTCTGTGTCCACCAGCCTAAATGACAGCATTTCATAGGCCAGTAGTTTAGAAATGCTGGCATTCAGGGCCAGGGATCGAGGGTGGCTAGGTGGGAATTTACGCTTTCTATCAAATGTTTGTGAGATGGAGAGCTGAACGCTGGCGTGTGACATGGTTGAGACGCTTGGTGACGGAGGTGGTGGTGGTGGTGTTGGTGGTACATCCCCTGTTTGCTGGGCGGCAGGTGCCAACGTTCCTCCAGAGGCGGAGGAAGAGGCCGAGGCGGCAGCAGCAGAATAGGCCGAGGCGGCAGCAGCAGAAGAGGTAGCAGGGGGAGCCTGAGTGACTTCCTTGGTTTTAAGGTGTTTACTCCACTGCAGTTCATGCTTTGCATGCAGGTGCCTGGTCATGCAGGTTGTGCTCAGGTTCAGAACGTTAATGCCTCGCTTCAGGCTCTGATGGCACAGCGTGCAAACCACTCGGGTCTTGTCGTCAGCACATTGTTTGAAGAAGTGCCATGCCAGGGAACTCCTTGAAGCTGCCTTTGGGGTGCTCGGTCCCAGATGGCGGCGGTCAGTAGCAGGCGGAGTCTCTTGGCGGCGGGTGTTCTGCTTTTGCCCACTGCTCCCTCTTTTGCTACGCTGTTGGCTCGGTCTCACCACTGCCTCTTCCTCCGAACTGTGAAAGTCAGTGGCACGACCTTCATTCCATGTGGGGTCTAGGACCTCATCGTCCCCTGCATCGTCTTCCACCCAGTCTTGATCCCTGACCTCCTGTTCAGTCTGCACACTGCAGAAAGACGCAGCAGTTGGCACCTGTGTTTCGTCATCATCAGAGACATGCTGAGGTGGTATTCCCATGTCCTCATCATCAGGAAACATAAGTGGTTGTGCGTCAGTGCATTCTATGTCTTTCACCGCTGGGGAAGGGCTAGGTGGATGCCCTTGGGAAACCCTGCCAGCGGAGTCTTCAAACAGCATAAGAGACTGCTGCATAACTTGAGGCTGAGACAGTTTCCCTGGTATGCATGGGGGTGATGTGACAGACTGATGGGGTTGGTTTTCAGGCGCCATCTGTGCGCTTTCTGCAGAAGACTGGGTGGGAGATAATGTGAACGTGCTGGATCCACTGTCGGCCACCCAATTGACTAATGCCTGTACCTGCTCAGGCCTTACCATCCTTAGAACGGCATTGGGCCCCACCATATATCGCTGTAAATTCTGGCGGCTACTGGGACCTGAGGTAGTTGGTACACTAGGACGTGTGGATGTGGCAGAACGGCCACGTCCTCTCCCAGCACCAGAGGGTCCACTAACACCACCACGACCATGTCCACGTCCGCGTCCCTTACTAGATGTTTTTCTCATTGTTATGGTTCACCACAACAACAAATATATTATTTGGCCCAATGTATTGTATTCAAATTCAGCGGGATATAAATTTGAGGCCTAGTATTTAGGCGCTGGGTGACCGGTATGGATTTAGTGACAGAATTAGACTTGGAAATGCACAGAAGCGTGTGTGTGAAGTTATTCTGAATGACCCAATGTGCACCTTGAATATTATATACCCTTTTTGGGATAGATTTCAAATAGCTCTGATATAGCAGGAACCACTAAATTATGAAATTGCTAAATTGGGAATTGTACTTCAACCCAGAACAAAAAATGTGCTTTGACGGGCACTAAATAACTTTCCCAGCTACAACAGGACAGCGGTAACGAGAGATTTAGAGGGATTTAAATTTGAGGCCTAGTATTTAGGCGCTGGGTCACCGGTATGGATTTAGTGACAGAATTAGACTTGGAAATGCACAGAAGCGTGTGTGTGAAGTTATTCTGAATGACCCTATGTGCACCTTCAATATTATATACCCTTTTAGGGATAGATTTCAAATAGCTCTGATATAGCAGAAACCACTAAATTATGAAATTGCTAAATTGGGAATTGTACTTCAACCCAGAACAAAAAATGTGCTTTGACGGACACTAAATATCTTGCCCAGCAACAACAGTACAGCGGTGGGTAACGAGAGATTTAGAGGGATTTAAATTTGAGGCCTAGTATTTAGGCGCTGGGTCACCGGTATGGATTTAGTGACAGAATTAGACTTGGAAATGCACAGAAGCGTGTGTGTGAAGTTATTCTGAATGACCCAATGTGCACCTTGAATATTATATACCCTTTTTGGGATAGATTTCAAATAGCTCTGATATAGCAGGAACCACTAAATTATGAAATTGCTAAATTGGGAATTGTACTTCAACCCAGAACAAAAAATGTGCTTTGACGGGCACTAAATAACTTTCCCAGCTACAACAGGACAGCGGTAACGAGAGATTTAGAGGGATTTAAATTTGAGGCCTAGTATTTAGGCGCTGGGTCACCGGTATGGATTTAGTGACAGAATTAGACTTGGAAATGCACAGAAGCGTGTGTGTGAAGTTATTCTGAATGACCCTATGTGCACCTTCAATATTATATACCCTTTTAGGGATAGATTTCAAATAGCTCTGATATAGCAGAAACCACTAAATTATGAAATTGCTAAATTGGGAATTGTACTTCAACCCAGAACAAAAAATGTGCTTTGACGGACACTAAATATCTTGCCCAGCAACAACAGTACAGCGGTGGGTAACGAGAGATTTAGAGGGATTTAAATTTGAGGCCTAGTATTTAGGCGCTGGGTCACCGGTATGGATTTAGTGACAGAATTAGACTTGGAAATGCACAGAAGCGTGTGTGTGAAGTTATTCTGAATGACCCAATGTGCACCTTCAATATTATATACCCTTTTAGGGATAGATTTCAAATAGCTCTGATATAGCAGAAACCACTAAATTATGAAATTGCTAAATTGGGAATTGTACTTCAACCCAGAACAAAAAATGTGCTTTGACGGACACTAAATATCTTGCCCAGCAACAACAGTACAGCGGTAACGAGAGATTTAGAGGGATTTAAATTTGAGGCCTAGTATTTAGGCGCTGGGTGACAGGTATGGGTTTAGTGACAGAATTAGACTTGGAAATACACAGTAGCGGGTGTGTGTGAAGTTATTCTGAATGACCCAATGTGCACCTTCAATATTATATACCCTTTTAGGGATAGATTCCAAATAGCTCTGATATAGCAGGAACCACTAAATTATGAAATTGCTAAATTGGGAATTGTACTTCAACCCAGAACAAAAAATGTGCTTTGACGGACACTAAATATCTTGCCCAGCAACAACAGTACAGCGGTAACGAGAGATTTAGAGGGATTTAAATTTGAGGCCTAGTATTTAGGCGCTGGGTGACAGGTATGGGTTTAGTGACAGAATTAGACTTGGAAATACACAGTAGCGGGTGTGTGTGAAGTTATTCTGAATGACCCAATGTGCACCTTCAATATTATATACCCTTTTTGGGATAGATTTCAAATAGCTCTGATATAGCAGGAACCACTAAATTATGAAATTGCTAAATTGGGAATTGTATTTCAACCCAGAACAAGAAATGTGCTTGAACGGACACTAAATAACTCGCCCAGCTACAGCACTAGGGACAGATTTAGCTGGATATAAATTTGAGGCCTAGTATTTAGGCGCTGGGTGACCGGTATGGATTTAGTGACAGAATTAGACTGGGATATGGCCAAAAAATAAACAGACTATTGCTGGTTAAATGCACTTGGTGTGACAGCTTCACCCTGATGTAGGCTTTAGCCAAAAAACAACCACACCATTGAGGGTTAAATGCACTTGGTGACAGGCGCAGCTTGCCCCTGATTTTGTATATGGCCAAAAAATGAACAGACTATTGCTGGTTAAATGCACTTGGTGTGACAGCTTCACCCTGATGTAGGCTTTAGCCAAAAAACAGCCACACCATTGAGGGTTAAATGCACTTGGTGACAGGCGCAGCTTGCCCCTGATTTTGTATATGGCCAAAAAATGAACAGACTATTGCTGGTTAAATGCACTTGGTGTCACAGCTTCACCCTGATGTAGGCTTTAGCCAAAAAACAACCACACCATTGAGGGTTAAATGCACTTGGTGACAGGCGCAGCTTGCCCCTGATTTTGTATATGGCCAAAAAATGAACAGACTATTGCTGGTTAAATGCACTTGGTGTGACAGCTTCACCCTGATGTAGGCTTTAGCCAAAAAACAACCACACCATTGAGGGTTAAATGCACTTGGTCGCAGCTTGTGCTGGCGCACCACAAGACACAAAATGGCCGCCGATCACCCCAGAAAAATGAGACTGACAAACGGTCTGTGCAGCCTAAAAACAGTGAGCAATTGAGGATCAGCAGCTCAATGATCCACAGCTGCAGATCGATCAGTTAATCAAGTCCTTTGGAGGAGTTAATCTGCCTAATCTCGCCCTACTGTCGCAGCCGCAACCTCTCCCTACGCTAATCAGAGCAGAGTGACGGGCGGCGCTATGTGACTCCAGCTTAAATAGAGGCTGGGTCACATGGTGCTCTGGCCAATCACAGCCATGCCAATAGTAGGCATGGCTGTGATGGCCTCTTGGGGCAAGTAGTATGACGCTTGTTGATTGGCTGCTTTGCAGCCTTTCAAAAAGCGCCAAGAAAGCGTCACAAAAGCGCCAAGAAAGCGACGAACACCGAACCCGAACCCGGACTTTTACGAAAATGTCCGGGTTCGGGTCCGTGTCACGGACACCCCAAAATTCGGTACGAACCCGAACTATACAGTTCGAGTTCGCTCATCCCTAGTATACAGACATATAGATATATATAAATAGAAAAGCAGAGCCTCCGATAAGATGCTAGGTAAGGGTCAGGGTCACATCCCATAGGGACATATTGTCGGGGTTTGCCACAGGAGAGTAGAATAGATGGAGCGTCCATTACCTTTGTCCGTGTTGCATGTTGCCTGCTGTGGGATGCGCTGGTGTAGGCAGCGCTAGTGCCATATTTAAGTGTGTCGCCGGTGTGGGCTGGCGTCCTGCGCACGCCTCCGGCTCCGTCGCACACATGCCGCAGCCGCGCGCGGGCGGATGACGTCACTGTGGCGACCGCGCCGGCGCGCATGCGCAGTAGGCCCGCCGAGACCTGTGCTGGCAAAGTAGTACTGGCATAAGATGTATGGGGATTTGTGCAATAACGGAGGCATCAGTGGCTTGCCGCAAAGGCCCATTTAGACTATAACAATGCAGGCAGAAGTAAATGTAGGCAAAGGTAAATATATCGAACCAGGGTATTAAGATAATAATAGTGGCTATAATAATGGCTATTAGTAATGGCCAAAGGAAGGAACGGTCAGTCTAAATGAAATTCTATAACCAGTATGATATAGATATAGTATAGTTTGCTATGGATTACATCTTATGTTCTATATGGCTATAAGGAAATTACTACATCTTTTGTTCTATACGGCTATAAAGAAAAAATACTATATGACTATATTATCGTATACTACCTGGTTGGGATGGACTTTAAGAGTCATTTTGTCTGTGGGAGGTAAAGAAAAATAAGTATTAGTAAATATCATTAATAAATGTCACATTATAAACAGAGGTCATTTATATCAGATATGAAAAGGAAAAGATAAGTATGGGATATTGAATGTCCAGTTGTATTAGACTTGCCACACATATAGTAATGTCAATCTGAGAAAAGTTTATCATGATGTGCAGAAATCAAAGTCCCGATTCATACCGTTTGGAAAGAGGGTATTAAGTTCAAATATCCAGAATGATTCGCGTTCTTTTAGGCGCGCGATCCGGTTACCGCCTCGTCGTCCTGTCGGTATTTGTTCCAGTATTTGGAATCGGAGTTGGCTAATTTGGTGTTTTGCAAGGGAAAAGTGATGTGGGATGGGTTGTTCAGTTCTGTTACATCGGATATCGGATTTATGTTTGGAAATTCGGTCGCGTATGTTTTGTGTAGTCTCCCCCACGTAGGCCAGGCCGCATGGGCATTTGATTAGATACACTACAAACGAGGAGCTGCATGTAAAAAAGTTTTTTGAATGGTAGATTTTGCCCGAACGGGGATGTGTTATACGATTCCCTTTGATAACGTTGGTGCACTGTGCACAGTGGAGGCATGGGTATGTACCTGTTTTTTTCGGGGCTAGGGTGGTTTGTTGTGGTGTGGCTTTGAGGGGACCGATGTCGGCATGTACTAATTTATCTCTCAAATTATTTGGTCTCTTGTAGCACATTCGGAAGGGATGTTTGAATTCGGCGACTTCGGGGTAGGATTGTTGGAGTAGAGGCCAGTGTTTTTTGACAATAGACTGAATCTTTGGAATGAATGGATGGTACGTCACTACCAAGGGGACTCGTGGTGGGGAGATAGTTTTAGGTGGTGTAGAAGCTGCGGATGTGGCCAGAACCAGTTCCTTAGTGAGTAGGGAAGTGGGGTAACCCCTGTCTTTGAATTTATTGGACATTTCGGTGAGTCGCTGTTCTTTCATAGTGGGATTTCCTACGATCCTGGTTACTCTTTTGAATTGTGAGCGTGGTAGGGATTTTTTGGTGTTTTTTGGGTGACAGCTGGAAAAATGTAGTAATGTATTTCGGTCAGTGGATTTAGTATACAAATCTGTTGTGAGAGTACCTACCTCGGTTTTCAGGACTACTGTGTCTAAGAAGCTGATGGATAGCGTATCTGTGTGGGAGGTGAATGTTAGGTCAGGGTCCTGGCTATTGATATACTTGGTGAATTCCGTAAATGAATTTATATCGCCATGCCAGATGCAAAAAATGTCATCGATGTATCGGTGCCAAGTTTTGGCATAGGTCAAGAAAAGGGGGTTGGTGTAGACCAAATCTTCTTCAAATTTGGCCATAAAAGCATTGGCATACGGTGGCGCCACGTTGGCCCCCATAGCCGTACCCCGCTGTTGTACATAGAAGTCGTCGCCAAACAGAAAATAATTGTTCTCTAGTACAAATCTGAGTAGGTCAGTGCAGAACTTTTGTGTATCTGGGGAGTAGTCGGAGGTGGTTAAGAGAGCTTCGACGGCCTGAATGCCTTTGTTATGTGAGATGGAGGTATAGAGACTGTTGACATCGAGTGTTATCAAAAGATCCTCAGGAGTGATATTAGTGGTATTTAAGATGATCGATAGAAAATGTGATGTGTCGAGAATAAAAGAGCGTGTCCTTTTTACCAACGGTGTCAGTATTTTTTCTAGAAAAATTGACAGGGGAGAGAGTATAGAGTCAGTGGAGGCTACAATAGGCCTGCCGGGTGGGTTGGACATGTTTTTGTGTATTTTGGGTAGTGTGTAAAGTACTGGGGTAACTGGATTCTCGTTATTGAGAAATGTGTATGTAGCCTTATCAATAGTGCCTAATAGGAGGTGATGGTCAAGAAAGTTAGTAATTTCTTTTTTAATGCGGAAGAGTGGGTTGAGTGTAACTTTTTTGTATGTACTAGCATCGGTCAGTTGTCGTCTGATCTCAGCTATATAAGCTGTGGTATCCATTACCACAATTGCTCCTCCTTTGTCTGCCGGTTTGATGGTTATGGATTTGTCATCTTGGAGAATTTTGAGGGCCATGTGTTCCTCACTTTTCAGGTTTTGTGGGGTATGTAGAGCTCCTGTTTTTAGATCATTTATGTTCTTAGTAATATCATTCTGTACAAGGTTAATAAAAGTTTCAGCAGCATGATAATGTTTAGGGGGCATGTATTTACTTTTATTGCTTAAATTTAGGGATTTTAGAGTAAGTTCTGTGGTGGTGCTAGGTATTGAAGTTGTTAGTGGTGTTAGTGGCTGTGTGGAGAAATGTGCTTTTAGGCGTATAGATCTGTAGAATCTTTGGAGTTCCTGTTCAAGTGTGAAACGACGTAGGTTGCCATAGGGGCAGAATGATAGGCCTTTTGAAAGTGTATTGAATTCTGCCGGGGATAGTGTGCGTGAGGAAATATTTACAATTATGTTCCTACCTGGGAGCGGGTCTGGATGCCTGTCTGGTTGTGATCGGTGGGAGCCTCGTCCTCGGCGTATGTGGCGGGTCTTCTTCTCCCCGTTCGGTATCCACGTCGGTGAAAAAAACGTTGGTTGCGGTAATTGTTTGGTCTGTCGCTGCCTGAAGAGGAGGATGCGTATCCTGGGAAAGAGTAGTCCGAGCCCTTGGAGGTACTTTGCCATTGCCAACGATAGATCTTCTTTAGGTGGTAGTCTTCCGAGTCACGAATAAATTTATTTCTTTTGGTATTCTCCAGGAATTTTCGGTGTTCCTCTAGGATATTTTCGGTCTTTTTCTTGAGTTCGGACCATTCGTCAGTTGAGATTGTCGAGACTAATTGGGTTTCAATGGCCGTTAGTTTTTCTTGTGATTCTTTGATTGATTGTTGTAGAAATTCTATGCTCAGCACGATGATGTCAAAGGAACACTTGTTGATGATGGATTCGAATTTTGCACAGTATTCGGTATTTGAAGGGAAGAGGGTCGGGCGGAGATGCACTCTTAGGCCCCTTGGGATTTTCTTTTGTTTGTGGTATTCCGCCAATGTTGTACAGTGTAACTCAGCAGAGAGTAGCTTCTTAGATTCGCGTTCCCAGTCACGTGATTTTAATTCACTGTGTGAAACGTGTAGGAAATTGCTTGATGCGTTCACCCGGGAAACGATCTCCTCTGCGATAGCATTGTCGTATGAGAAAGTGTTTGAAGACATTTGGAGGGTGCTCAGTCACAAAATTTCTTAAGATTTTTTCAGGAGTGCCGTCCAACTCAAGTGTTTCATTCTCTGCTATGACATGCAGACTAATTCTCTGCTGACATGAAGCCAGATTGTCTGTTACGGGACCTCTCTCCTCTGCCTGGGTGCTGGGCCTAAATTTATGACAATGGACTGTTGCAATGGTGGCTGACGTGAAGCCTGATTCTCTGCTATGACATGCAGACTGATTCTCTGCTGACATGAAGCCAGATCCTCTGTTACGGGACCTCTCTCCTCTGCCTGTGTGTGTGCTGGGCCTAAATATATGCCAATGGACTGTTGCAGTGGTGGCTGACGTGAAGCCTCATTCTCTGCTATGACATGCAGACTGATTCTCTGCTGACATGAAGCCAGATTCTCTGTTACGGGACCTCTCTCCTCTGCCTGTGTGTGTGCTGGGCCTAAATATATGCCAATGGACTGTTGCAGTGGTGGCTGACGTGAAGCCTCATTCTCTGCTATGACATGCAGACTAATTCTCTGCTGACATGAAGACAGATTCTCTGTTACGGGACCTCCCTCCTCTGCCTGGGTGCTGGGCCTAAATATATGCCAATGGACTGTTGCAGTGGTGGCTGACGTGAAGCCTCATTCTCTGCTATGACATGCAGACTAATTCTCTGCTGACATGAAGACAGATTCTCTGTTACGGGACCTCTCTCCTCTGCCTGGGTGCCGGGGCCTAAATATCTGAGAATGGACTGTTCCAGTGGTGGTTTCAAAGGAAAGGACCGGCACTTCGCTGATGTAGATCACAATGTAGATTTATTCAGTCACATATTCAAAATGGCATAGTGACGCGTTTCAGCACAGATGTGCTTTCATCAGACTGCATAAAACATCTTACACTCCAGCTATTTATACATAAATGAAACACAAAGGAACTGACATCATCAAAGAAGCTCCGCCTCCCTCATTAAATAAAATTCGCATATCAAATAATCGCAATGAAAAATTCGCATTGAAAAATTCGCAATTGAAAATTCGCAACTGAAAATTCGCAATTGAAAATTGAAAATTCGCAATTGAAAATTCGCAACTAAAAATTCGCAACTGAAAATTCGCAATTGAAAATTCGCAAAAAACATATCCACTCTATACTGGCGAAGATTTTCAGTCACATAGTCCATTCTTGCAGTGATTAATCACGCTGAAGAAAAAAAGAAATATATTTATCAGATTGCATAAGGCCGAATGCCTTATAGGAAGCAGGACACATTGTACTCACGATTGAGGCCCCTGGGCTCCATTGTCTGAAGACGATGGATCCAGTAAGCCTCCCTTTTCAATAACAATTTATTTCTGTCACCCCCTCGACGGGGTAATGATACACCTTCAATAATCTGATACCTCAACTGCGAGATGTTGTGTTTTTTATCATAAAAATGAAGGGGTATTGGGAGTAATAAATTCTGTTTACGGATAGTAGATTTGTGTTTACTTAGTCTGTCCTTCATTCTCATTGAGGTTTCCCCCACATATAGTAATCCACATGGACATTTAAGAATGTAAACCACAAATCTACTATCACAAGTGAACGTGCCCCTTATTGGAATATTTTCACCTGAGTGAGGGTGGGAGAAACATGAACCCTTTATAACGCTGGAACAATTGACACAGTTTAAACAAGGAAAAGTGCCCCGTCTAGGTGTAGATAAAGTACTCTGTCCTCTTTCTATTTTATTACTTCCCACATCCGCCCGGACTATTTTATCCCTAATATTTTCTGCCCGTTTATAGCATATCATGGGTGGCCTCTGGAACTCTCCTATCCGTGGATAGGACTTAGATAATATGTGCCAATATTGATTAACAATAGTCCTAAGGCGCTGGGACCAGGGATGGTATTTAATCACTAAGGGGATCCTTGTTTCTTTCTTAGTTCTATCTGGTGGTGTAATCTCAGCTTTATTACGCTGTATTTTCAATAGATCAGGGGGGTAGCCTCGCTCTCTAAATTTATTGGTCATATCGTCTAATCTTGTTTGACACATATCCCTATCACTAACGATCCGTCTAACCCTCTGGTATTGCCGCCCTGCTTCTTACTAGAATTGTTCCAGTGGTGGGTGACGGGAAGCCAGATTCTCTGCTATGGAACCTCTCTCCAATTGATTTTGGTTAATTTTTATTTATTTAATTTTTATTTTAATTCATTTCCCTATCCACATTTGTTTGCAGGGGATTTACCTACATGTTGCTGCCTTTTGCAGCCCTCTAGCTCTTTCCTGGGCTGTTTTACAGCCTTTTTAGTGCCGAAAAGTTCGGGTCCCCATTGACTTCAATGGGGTTCGGGTTCGGGACGAAGTTCGGATCGGGTTCGGATCCCGAACCCGAACATTTCCGGGATGTTCGGCCGAACTTCTCGAACCCGAACATCCAGGTGTTCGCTCAACTCTAACCATGTGATTGGAGCATGTGATCTGACGTCACCACAGGTCATTTAGCCCACAGCTCATCATTCAAGAAGTAAAGAGACCGGGAAGATCAAGATCAACGCGATCAAGAGGAGAAGGTGAGTTAACTTTTTTTTTTTTTTAACCCCTCCAGCACTATTATACTATGCATTCAGAATGCAATTATTTTCCCTTATAACCATGTTATAAGGGAAAATAATACAATCTTCAGAACATCAATCCCAAGCCCGAACTTCTGTGAAGAAGTTCAGGTTTGGGTACAAAACATGCGCGATTTTTCTCACGCGAGTGCAAAACGCATTACAATGTTTTGCACTCGCGCAGAAAAATCTCGCATTTTCCCGCAACGCACCCGCCTCTTATCCGGGCCAAAAATATGACGCCCGTGTGAAAGAGGCCTTAGATTCCAACCATGGCGATGCGTTATCAGGGGCACCTCATCCACCAGATGACCAATATCGGGGTCCGATTTTAAAATGCCCCAGTTGTTTGATTCAGTTTTACATAATAAAGCATTATTTTTTTTTTAAATACATTTTTTTTGTGTCTCCAGATTTTGAAAGCCGTATTTTTTTTTTTGGGGCGACTGTCTTGTGTAGGGGCAAATTTTTTGGGTATAAGATGATGGTTTGATTGGTACTATTTTAGGGTGCATATGACCTTTTGATTGCTTGGTATTACACTTTTTGTGATGTAAAGTGACAAAAAATTGCTTTTTTGACACACTTTTCTTTTTACGGTGTTCATCTGAGGGGTCAGGTTATGTGCTATTTTTATGAAGCAAGTTCTTACGGACACGGCAATACCTAGTATGTCTACTTTTGTATTTATTTATTTACGTTTTACACAATAATATCATTTTTTTAACAAAACAAAATCATTTTAGTGTCTCCATAGTCTGAGAGCCATAGTTTTTTTTTTTTTCTGGGTGATTGTCTTAGTTAGGGTATCATATTTGGCAGGACAAGATGATGGTTTGATTGGCACTATTTTGGGGGTGTGTATGACTTTTTGATCACTTGCTATTACACTTTTTGTGATGTAAGGTGACAAAAAATGGCTTGATGTTTATCTGAGGGGTTAGGTCATGTGATATTTTTATACAGCAGGTTCTTATGGACGCTAGGATTCCTAATATACTTTTTTATTTACTTAAGTTTGACACAATAACAGCATTTTTTGGGCGATTTTCTTAGGTAGGGGCTCATTTTTGGTGGGATGGGGTGACGGTTTGATTGGTACTATTTTTGGGGGAATACGCCTTTTTGATCGCTTGGTGTTGCACTTTTAGTGATGTTAGGTGAAAAAAAATGTTTTTTTTTGGCACAGTTTTTATTTTAATTTTTGATGGTGTTCACCTAAGGGGTTAGTTCATGTAATATTTGTATAGAGCAGGTCATTACGGACATGGAAATACCTAAAATGTATACTTTTTTATTTATTTAAATTTTACACCATTTTTTAAGCAAAAAAAAAAACATGTTTTAGTGTCTCCATAGTCTGATAGCCATAGTTTTTAATGTTTTGGGTGATTGTCTCAGGTAGGGTATAATTTTTGCAGGATGAGATGATGGTTTAATTGGAACAATTTGGGGTGCATATGACTTTTTGATTGCTACCTTGTATTGTGATGCAAGGTGACAAAAATGGCTTTTTTGCCACCGTTTTTTTTTTTTTTTTTACGGTGTTTACCTGAGGGGTTAGATCATGCAGTATCTTTATAGAGATAATTGTTACGGATGCGGAGATACCTATTATGTCTACTTTTTTTATATTTTTTTTACATTTAACACCATTTTTGAAACCCCCAAAAATCATGTTTTAGTTTTACACTTATAGTTATGTAAGGTGACAAAACTATGTTTTTTTAGCACTTTTTTTTTTTTTACTGTGTTCACCTGAGGGGTTAGGTCATGTGATTTTATAGAGCCAGTCGATACGAATACGGCAATACCTAATATGTCTACTTTTCTTTTTTCCCCCTATTTTTTTTAACTTTTTTTTACACTTTATTTTTTGTCCCACTCTGGGACTTTTGGGGGTTTGATCCCCTTTGCAATGCATCACAATACTTCTGTCAGCGCATGCAGCAGGGGTCCGGCTTTCAGTGACTGCCGT